>NC_138513.1:21712045-22124545 GCF_964252035.2 Podarcis erhardii | reverse complement strand
ATAAAATCAAGCGATCAATTAAAATACATCCTAAAATCAAATCAGACTTAAAGTGAAATCCAATCAGATGGCAACCCGCAAATTAGGGATGGGGACCTTAACTGCTCACCAGGCCTAAGAGTTTATACTGATCTTATATGAGCCTGTGAGCAAAGCTGGGAGGCCATTTTCATGCAGGTTCTTATAAGGAGAGAGGGGGTCAGACTGGACCCCGGCCAAAGGCCTGTCGAAACAGCTCTGTCTTGCAGGCCCTGCAGAAAGATGTCAGATCCCACAGGGTCCTGGTCTCTTGTGACAGAGCATTCCACCAGGCCGGGGCCACAGCCGAAAAGGCCTTGGCCCTGGTCGAGGCCAGTCTAACCTTCTTGAGGCCCGGGTCCTCCAAGATGTTATCATTTAAAGGATCAAAACGGAGCACTTCGTTAAGAAACAACAGGACCGGTACAGAACAGACACGGATTGTGGTCAACGTTATGTAGCGGGAGTGCACTGGTGCAGGGTAAGCAGGAGTGTGTATACAACCTAACTCAGAGTAAACCCATTAAAATCAAAGAACAAGTTAGTCAACAATAACTTAATCACATTTGTTTCAATGGGTCAACTTTGAATATGACTCAAGTCTGATACGTTCTTGGCTGCGAGTCCTGGAAGACCTGCTCCCTGCCTTGGGAGGGTGGAGCCCTGACTGACTCCAGCTACAAAAGCTCAGGATGCTGTAGAGACTCTTGGGTTGGTAAATTGTTTAGGGGGCGTTGTTCTTATTGAGATTATTATTTTTTGTATCTTTATTTTTAGATCTTGTTGTGATTTAATGTGGAAATTGTTTGATTTGGTTGTGCAGCCCTCAATGTGTTTTATTTATTGTTTACTGTTCTTGTTATATTAGTAATTACGTGGGGGTTTTTTCCATGTTGGTAAGCTTCCTTTAGCATGGTTTTAACTATGGAAAGACAGCTTGCAAATAAAATGATGTATGTCTGAAATCACCTCCTGCCTCCTTCTGCGTATCTCAAATTCCAGCAAACAAGTAACTTGGAGAAGCTGGCTCCCAGCCACTGAACTAAACACAGCACTCCCAGGTAGCAATAAAATGTCACTCCGCTCAGTTCCCATTTAGACATCCTTCAACCACTTGCTAGCCCGAGGGTAGAGGAGACAAAATCAGTGACATTATTTGTTAGTCACAGTATTGCCTTTCCTTGGTCAAGCTAATGAGTTCTGAATTATTTGCAAAATGCCAACTGATGATTAACCTTTTCTTCAGCAGGCAGCCATTCCAAGGTCACTGGGTTTAGAAAATCACTACCCTCAGCATGTAGCTAAATCTAATTACCAATTACTGAAGCGTCCACAAGATTAAGTCAGCAGCAAGATAGTGCATTGCTTCCAAGTTTTAGGTATGTTCTTTGCTGAGCCAATGGGTGTTGGTAGGTGTGTAAGGCATGTGAGGAAGAGGAAGCAAACACAAAATGGTGCTTGGCCACAAACACAACTGTGGCACTTGAGGAAAAAACAATTGTTAAGTATGGTATGAAATCAAAATCAAACAAGTGTTGGAAATGTAAAGAGAAAGAAGGTTATTTTTATCATATGTGGTGGTCTTGTAGTAAGGTTAAAGGTTACTGGGAAATGATATATAATGAACTGAAAAATATGTTTAAAACAATGTTTGTAATGAAAACCAGAAGCTTTTCTTTTGGGAATTATGGGGACAGAGCTACCCAAAATGTATAGAAATTTATTCATATATGCGACAAGAATGTTGCAAGCGGCAAGAATGTTACTTGCCCAAAAATGGAAAGAAGAAGTCGTCCCAGCGAAAGAAGAATGGATACAAAAACTTATGGAATATGCAGAAATGGCAAAATAAGAAATCAAGATAAACTTTTTATAAAAGAATGGAAATGGTTTATTGAATATTTACAAATAAGCTGTAAACAGATAAGAACAATGGCAGGATTATAAGAGTTTTATAAGTGTATATATTTAAAGCAGATGAATAAATGAGTAAATTAAGTTAATTTGGAATATGCAGAAAATATAAAAAATAAATTTAAGGAACCGCAGAAAGAGGAGGAAGTCGAGTTCTGATATATTAAATTGATTGTAAAATTATCAAAATGTATAAAATTGAAAATCATAAATAAAATAAAATAAAATAAAATAAAATAAAATAAAATAAAATAAAATAAGAAAGAAAGAAAGAAAACACAACCCATCAGCAAAATGCTGGTATAAAAAGAAGCTTCAGCACTGAGATACGTTAGGGCCGGGGCGGGGAAGATGGTACCCTCCAGAATCCAATTCCCGTCAGCCCCAGCCAATAGTCAAGGATGATGGAAGACATAGTCCAACATCGTCAGGAAGGCCACTGGTGTCCCTTCCCCAACTTGGCGTAGACAATGTTGAGGTGGACCAATGGTCTGACTCTATATGAGGCAGCAGAGTGTGTTTCTTTGTATGTGTGCAAGAAAACTGCCCACAACCTTTCTCTTACAGCTCCCTGCCTAATGCATTTCTTTCTACAGCGTTCTTAAAGTGTAAATCCTTTTCCAAACTCCTGTGGGGGTGGAGAGGGTGGAAGTGGCTTGGGGAAAGGACTAAGACACACACACACACAGAGAGAGAGAGAGAGAGAGAGAGAGAGAGAGAGAGACTCTGACTCTTTGTTCTAAGTAAGACCTATGCCAAGGCTTCCTTCTTTTGTAGAAGAAACTCCCTGGGTTTTCATACATGCAATTGATCATGTAGTTCTGCCCCTTTTGGCCTGTCTCCTAGGCATGTGCCTTATGCCACTGTGGGAGCAAAAGCATGAATCTGACTCTGGGCCACTGAGATGATCAAGGGTATGGAAACTTATGGGGAACAGTTGAAGGAATTGGGCAAGTTTAGCCTGGAACTGAGGAGACGGAGAGGAGATATACTAGCCATCTTCAAATATCTAAAGGGCTGCCTGATGGAGGATGGAGCAAGCTTGTTTTCTCCTGCTCCAGAAGGCAGGACTCAAAATGAATGGATTCAAGTTACAAGAAAGGAGATTCCAACTAAACATCAGGAAGAACTTTCTGACAGTAAGAGCTGCTCGACAGTGGAATGGACTCCCTTGGGAAGTGGTGATCTCTTCATCTCCATCATCTTCATTGTGATTGGGTAGCTCCAGTGGACCAATCAGACTGCTGCATTCTGGATCCTATTGTTCTAGGACCAATTAGACTGCTGCATTTTGGATCCTATTCAACTCAGTACATAACAGTTGTTGTTGTTAATTTTATCATTTGTACCCCACCCATCTGATTGGGTTGCCCCAGCCACTCTGAACAGCTTCCAACTTATATAAAATGGCCATCTGTCATGAATGCTTTAGTTGACATTCCTGCATTGCAGGGGAGTTGGACTAGATGAACCCTGGCGTCCCTTCCAACTCTATAGTTATATGATTCTGACTCCTAAAAGGGCACAGAAAAATGGTCCCCAGCTTTCTTGCCTATCTGTCCTCTCTTAGGCGACATTCAAAGCCAGTGCCTTCATCTTTACAGGGAAGCAATTAAGAGGCCGCTTTCCTAGCAGATGCTGCCAGTCTCCTTGGCCAGATGCCGGTGAGCAGCAGAGCACATGCGGCATCTTCCCATGCCCTGAGGCTCGAAGTGTGAAGTGGCTTGACCTCCCTTCACCTTCTTGCCTCTTTCCCAGGGCAGAGTGTTGTGTGTCGTTTTGAACTGTCGGTTCATTATTTTAAGGCCAATGTCCAGAACAGCGATCTTGACCTTTATGGAAGACTTTAGAACTTTTCGAATAACACCCCCTGCCCAACCATGGGTATTGACCATGCTGTCTGGGGCTGATGTGAGTCTTAACAAGTTCGGGAGGACCACATATGGTCCATCCCTGTTCTGCAAAGGTTGGCAGCCTGGGAGATGGCCAGGGTTGAAAGCCAGGGTTTTCTGCCACCGAGCTACGGCCATTCCCACCCTCCGAATCATTTCCTCCAAAAGAGGCCCAATTGTTTTAGGCACTCAAATGTAATGTGTAGTTCCTACCAAGGAATTCACCTGCCACCTGCTCTGCTGAAACGTCTGGTCTCACGAGTAGCACTTTCAAACCGGGAACAGCAACTACTATATTATAGAGGGCGCAAACTCACTGCTTTTTTATTAATGAGCCCTCTTTGCTTTGACTGCATTGATGTGCTATTTGAGAGCCAGGCTCAAGGCCTACAGCTAAACTTAAGCCAAATCTGCATCTGAGATCCGATGCTGGAAACCGGCTGCAATCGCAGCTTTTCAAGAATGTATGCCAATAATAAAAATGAAACTTTCTAGAGAAATGGAAAAGATGGACTAGTGTTTCAAAGAGCACAGCATTCCTCGTGTGTGTGTGTTTGTCCCACTTAAAATGGATATTTCAGCTGCATTATAGAAATGTTTAAAAGTCACTGAGTTATGAACTGGGTCAGTGGCTCTAGAAATTAGGTGAGCAAGACAAGCTATTTTTAGTGATTGCTGTAGACCACAGAGAATGTCCTGAATGAGTGCTATTCACCAGATGGCCTTGGGAGTAGCATACTTCCTGCTGTTGTTTACAGCTTTCTACCCTTCTTGCCAACTTCCTTTCCCTAATTTCTTAAGTTGTGGTTGTGGCACAGGTTTCCTTCAGGTCTGTAATCCTGAGCTCCTTAGCTTGTGCCACATAACACTCATTCTGCACTTGCAAGAAATCAGTTCCTTAGCGCGGCAGCACCAACTCTCTGGAACTCCCTGCCTGTTGGGCAGCCGATTTCCAGGAGGACAGTCCACAGGGCATTATGATTTACAGTGGTGAAGGCCTTAGTCAGGTCAAGAAATGCCATATACAGGGGTTGGTTTTGCTCCCTGCATTTTTCCTGAAGCTGTCGAGCAGAGAAAATCATGTACGCTGTCTCCCTATAAGGTTGAAAACCATTTAGGGATTCAGGAAGAGTAGCCTCGGATATAGTTAGAAGACGGTTTGCTAAGATCCTTGCAAGAATTTTGCTGGCCACAGCTAATAAAGATAGCAATCCGTTCTGTCATCTTTTTTATTATTTAAAGGTGCTAATTTTGGCATCCCTAAAGTCTGCTGGGATCTCCTCTCTCTCCTATATTTTTACGATGAGCTTATGAAGTTGTTGTCTAAATTCAATTCTGCCCACTTTGAAGACTTTGACAGGTCCTCTGGCTTTGTTGTTTTTCATTTGGTTAATAGCTGTACACAACTCTCCCAAATTTGGAGATATTGCAAGCTCATCTCTAATTTGTTTTTGCGGAATTTGTGAGAGGACCTCAGCAGCTATGGGGGAGGTTGCGGTTAAGGAGATGCTGGTAATGTTCTTTCCAGAGCAGTGCAATAGCTTCTTTAGCTTTTAGAAGTGTGGCACCATCTGTTGAGCGTAGGGGGGATATGCCACAATTTATTGGCCCATAGGTGGTCTTTGTGGCTTTCTGTACTTACACACTTATCATCATATGTATATGCTGATCTCTCCACATGAGCCTATGTAACTAATCAATCCAGTATGAAGACAATCATGAAAAAGCAAATCCACTATATAGCAACACTAAGTAAAAACACAGCAGGACAAAAAGCTGCCAAAACAGTGAAGCCTTCTCACCTGTCAACAGAAGGGCAACAGAGAAGGGGCCAGGCAGGACTCCCTGGAATGGGACTTCCAAGGCCTGAAGAGGGGATAAGCAATTGATAGGCAGCGGCAACGCAGCAGCTCCCTTTGTGAGGAATGTTACAAACATGTGCACTTGGGCTTGAGGGCACAAAATCTGAAGTAATTTCCTTTCCTTAGCATTTAAAGGAATCACGATTTAGCTTTAGCATTACAAACTGCATTTTATTAAGCCCCTCCACGAACACATCTCCTAGATTTAAAAGAGGCCCCTGGCAACTTTGTAGTGAATATCACTGACCTACATAAAGGAAGCATTTCTGCTCTTTTCTTGTTGCACAGTATCTTCTTGCAAGTAACAAGACTCTGCATGCCTCAATGGAACGTCAGTGTGAAGAAGAAGGAAAATGTGCCCGTTCCCTTAAAAAGTTCTGCAGGAGCAAATATTTGATTGAAGAAAGGAACTGACGAAAAAGGCCTTAGAGCACAAAAAATGCAAAAATGGCACGTAAACAGTGGGAGAAAAGGCTAGTAATCCCAGGAGTCTTTGCACCAACCTTTGAGGGCTGTGGAGAGTTGGAGTTTGAGAAAAGAGGTTTGGAGGGGGCAATTGTGGTGGAATCTTGCAGATTTTTGGCAGAATTTGGTGGCTTTTTGGAATATTTTTTGAGGTGGCCCTAAAGGCTGAGAAACCTAAGACGGCACATACCACAGCAACGACTGCATGCTGCTTCTCCTGTTTATTCCGTCTTCCTTTCCTTGGTTGCTTCCGCAATGAGAAATTTTATCTTGTAAGCTCCTCAGGGCAGGGACCTATCCTCTTGAATTCTGTAAAGCTGCCTCCTGATGATGCTATAGACATAGGTGTGTGTATTAGTTTATACATATTAATTTTGATATATTAATAATCAATAATGATGACAACTGGTGGTATCCAAACAACTCATTCTGTCACTTCAAGGATTTCTGCTTGTGCAACAGAACTTTCTTCCCCTGCGTACACCTTACACCCTCCCAAATCTGCTCTGGAGGCTTGAGAGGAAACCCCAAACAGATTTAGGGGCACATGGCAGGTGTGTCCATCCCACTGTGCAAGCAGGAAACCTGGCACAGATGGAACAAGTTAAATGCACACCGCCCGTAATAGTTAAGCAGTAAACCTTGATGCTACCATGATTGGGCAAAAGAGGAATAATGAAAACAGGGAAGACCAAGCCATTCGGGCTTCTGATCCTTTACACCTAAACATCAAGTACAGCTCTGACACTGACAGTGCCTGCTGCTTTTTACACCCTTTTCATGAAGTAGACATTAATAAGGCATTGTCTATAAACACACATTTTGAAAGTACTATAGAGGACAGCTAGTTTAGTTTCTCACATCTACGGAGGAGAATGCATTTTACAACATCGCCTACAGGAGCTGTTGATGTATCACAACCTATTCATAGTCTAGGAATCTTCTCAGATTCAAGGTGACTGGGAAGCAGAATGGCAAGGGTAAAAATTATGTAAGCAGCTAAGAATGTGTTGCAAGAACAAGCCAAGGAGTTCTCAGCAAACCATCTTCTACCATAGTGCATCCATCTAGGCTTAGGGAAAAGGAACAGGAAGCTGCCATGAACATTGAGCGAGGACATCAGCCCATCTATGTCAGCATTACCTACCCGGATTGGCAGCCGCCCTGCAAGGGTTTCAGACATGAGTCTTCCCCCATCGTATCTGGTGATGGCAGAGATTCTACATGCAAAGCACACTTTCTACCACTTGGCTATGGCCAAAGAGGACATTTGCATTTCTTGGGAGACAATTCACACATGACTGAATTCCTCCACGAGCTACACCCCAATGCAAGGAAATATTTATTAATTATTAGAGGTATTCCCTTGCACCTTCCTCCAAAGAAACCCCGGGCAGCAAATGCGCAACCTACAAGTAATTCTCCAACTCTGGAAATTACATGCATATGAATTTTGTTGCACCTTTCACACTATATATGCCCCCATTGCAGCATCCCAGAAGATATGCACACAATATGCACACAGGCCTGTGCACACAGACATGAGTATGTCAAAAAGGTACTTTTTTTGCATAAGTATTTTGTCACATCTGGCACCAAAGTGGCAATTCCTGCCATTTAGTACATTGTTTGAATACAGTCAGAACCATTAGCCAAGGCTGTTGCGTTTGGATCTTGTTTCTGATAGATGGATGAACAGAATGTCTAAGGGGGGCGGGGGCGGAGTGAGTGTGTTGTTTTTGAGAAACAGCAGGGAACAGATTTGGATACTTAACAGGAAAGGGGACTGGTGCAGATTATTCAGACCAGCAGCCCTTTTATCTCGGTGGCAATCCCAATGACAGAATGATAATCAAAGAGAGATAAAAGGACACAGGGATCCACTGCAACTGTATGTTGGGAGTCTGGAAGAATCCCAGATTGCCTAAAGGAAAGAACAATGACATATGACAGACTCATGGAGGGGTAGAGGGGGTGGAGGGGGCTTCTGTTTCTCTAGTACCTCTTCCCACCTAAACCACAGCCAGTGCCACTGGTTTCAGTCCTGACAGCTTAGCGTGAGAGCAGGTTTGCCAGACAACAAGGAAATCTGGTATTCTGAAGATGCAGCTTTTCAGTATCCTTGCATGCATCTCAATTGCTGGTGCTAAAATAAATCTTAGAGCCTGCAAAAACTGCTTGTTACCATTCCCGCAGCTGCACAACAACCTAAAGGCGTGTTTTCTTGATCTCACCTTGTCTCATATGAATGCAATTGAACAGTGATGTCATCTCTTCCACGGCAAAACCAACTGCTGCTCATTTGCCTACATGCCAAATTATGTTGCAGTGTGAATTGGGCTTGTGACCCTGGGCAGAATTACTTGTTGTCTTAGCAAATGCGTGTTCCTAAACCCATGTTTCCTCAAGTGATGTGACTGCAGGGGAGAGGGATTTGTGGGGGAAAGACTGGACATCTGCTGATTGCCCCTGCAACGCCCCACTCAAAAAAAATTATTTTCCTCCAACCTTTATCTCCAATCTAAGAAGCTGCATGGGGAAAATACAGTTAAACAAAGCATGGATGAGCCATTTGCAAGGGAGAATAAATGGGCGAAGCTAGCAGCTCTTTAATACACAAGAACTGAAATAGGCACCTTGCTGTATACATATGTGATTCGGTTTACAAATTCTATACCTGGCAGCCCAAACAACTGGATTGTTTAAAAATGGTGCAAAAACAATGTGCCCCTTACATAACTTATTTTTGTCGTCTTTCCCGTAACTGGTTTTTTTAAGCAGGTTATTGAAATGCATCGAACAATCCTTTGTAGTTTTGTTTTTCATACTCTTGTGTTGTGGCTGACTTATTTTTGGAAGAAGCCTTCATCTAAAAATGGAGTCAAAAGATACAGCAAAACAATAATCCCACTGTTCTGTTGTACTGCATCATCACAATGGTGCAGAAAGTCTGGGCTCACTTGACCCAAGATCAGACTCCGGATTTTCAAAACAAAAACAAACATTGCTCACTCGCTCTTTCATTCGGTCTCACAAAGTGCCCTTGCTGGGATTTTTCATGGATTGGCCAACAACAACAAAAACAAACGAAGGTTTTCCAAGCCTCCGCCATTCTGAGGCACTCATACAAATCTGGGACCCAGGGGTGAACCTGTGGCCCTCCCAGTGTTGCTGGACTACAACTCCCATCATCCCCACTAGCAGTGCTCTAGTCTTATCTGGATTGAGCTTGGCTCTCACTCGGACCATGACTGAGGCAAAACAACAATCCAACACATCCACTGTCTCACCTGCAAATGTAAAGAAGTAGAGCTGTGTGCCATCAACATATTGCTGACAAAATAGTCCTAAGTGCTCTCTCTCCTTTTAGTTTCTTCCTGCCAAGCCTCTCTTGTTAGTTTCCATTTGGTTCTCCCTAAAGCCAGCTTCCAATGCAAAAGTGTATTTTGGCTGTCACGTACGAGCAATTAGTGAATGAGAATTATTGGAGGAGGAGGAGGAGGAGGAGGAGGAGGAGGAGGAGGACATCCACCTAACTTTTGAATTCAGAAATGTTCTTTAAGTGTAGAATTAAAGGCCACATTGCACAATATACGGCAGCTGCATTGAGTTAGATCAACAGCCCCCTTCTTCATTGCAAATCATGGTGGGAGCGGCTCTAAAACAGAAAAGTCCAGGGAGCAAGAGCACTTTCAGACCACCTGTTTATAGAGCATTCATAGGTAGCAAGGAATGATGACTGGCTATTTAATGAGCCTTCACTCTGATTTGTCTGCGGGGAGGTTAGATGATGTTGCATCAAAGCAAGTCGAAACCTAGTACATTTTCCCACTGCTTTCCTTATTGAAATAAGTCCAGCCTTCTGGGTCGTGGGTTTGCTGCACAATGCCTTCCAATCAACCACACTTTCACAAAATGATTTCTGCACAAAATGCGACTCAATCCCACCACAAAATAGCCACTGCTTGGAAGCTCCCTAACTGAGCATACACAAACTGCCAAAAGAACTGTGAAGCAGTGAAATTTGAGCTTTGAAATTCTAACCGGGCAACCCTAGGAGAAATTTAGTGGCACGCGCAAAACTTTTTGTAGTGTTTGTCTCTCTAAAGGAGGAAATGGAGGGAAAGAGAATAAACTGATTTCTTGGGTTACTTGAATTGAGTGCAGCTATAGCTCTAGTCGGCAGTGACAGATGTAACAAGAAAGCATAAGGAGACTAAGTAAATCCACACAGTGGTAAACCAAATGAGAACCAGCTGCCTTGTAATTTCTTTCCTTCAGGTTTAATTCAGGTGAGGAACTATATATATATATATATATATATATATATGCAGGTTTTGGTGTCCTCGGGTGTCTTCCCGTGTAAAAGTTGGGGTGTCTAGGCGACGTTTCGACGAGGTCTCACTCGTCATCTTCAGGCTGGTGCTTTCGGCTTCTTGTTACTGGAACAGAGCAGGATCTCAGTGTTTGAGTTCCTATAAATACTGTAGAGGGGGTGTGGTGTATAGCCTCCAATGTTCTGGGCAGAGAGGAAGTTCCCAGGCTAGTGTGCCTTTTCTTCTTTTGTTCCTTAATTACTTGAGAGATATCTTGAGTGATTTCTTGAGTGATATCCTGAGTACCACTTAGGTGGGTCATTAGGTGTGGATTAGTTGTTAAAGTCTTTGTGTCTTGACCTCTTGAACTTTGTGAAGAGTTTTCCTGAGAAGATGGCTGTACTGTACTTAGTTGTGCTCTGGCTTGGCTTCGTGTATAGGGGCGAGCTGTGGTTTTGTGGCTTGTGTCAGCCAGATCTGTGTAGGGATTGCAGGGGGGTGCAGCATCCGGAGGTGCCACCATGGATTGGCTACTGGATGGTGTCTGTAATTCATCTGTGGAGAGGGTCTGGGTTTGGGTCTGGTGTGGTTGATTGGTGTTGGCGTTCTGTGTGCCTCTGGATCTGGTGTCAGTTTTTGTGGGGAGGGCTAATTTCCAGATGTCTGGCAAGCGGGATGTGTCGTCACGCTTGTTCATGTTGTGAGGGTGTTTCTCTATCTCGATGGCTTCCATGATTATTCTCTTGTGGTGATGTTCCGTGTTAAAGAGCAATTTGGAATCTGCAAAATTAATTTCGTGTCCTGTTTCTTTCATGTGTTGGAAAAGAGAGGAAGTTTTTTCTTCTTTTTTGACGGCATTCTTGTGTTCTGCGATACGTGCATTTATTCGTCTGTTTGTTTGTCCAATGTACGTGGCTGGGCAGACTTTGCAGGGTATTTCATAGATATTTCATTGGATATTTCATTGGATTACGAAGCTAATCCAAAAGGAAACACCCCCCAAAAACCAAGACACAGAAGAAAACAATGGCATGGCCCTCCTTCCTTATATCAAGGGCACTACAGATAAAATTAGCAAAATCCTCCATAAACACAATATCAAAACAGCCTTTTGCACCAACCAAAAAATAGCCAATATCCTCAGAAACCCCAAGGATAAAATCCAGTTGGAAAACCAAGGGATCTATGAAATACCCTGCAAAGTCTGCCCAGCCACGTACATTGGACAAACAAACAGACGAATAAATGCACGTATCGCAGAACACAAGAATGCCGTCAAAAAAGAAGAAAAAACTTCCTCTCTTTTCCAACACATGAAAGAAACAGGACACGAAATTAATTTTGCAGATTCCAAATTGCTCTTTAACACGGAACATCACCACAAGAGAATAATCATGGAAGCCATCGAGATAGAGAAACACCCTCACAACATGAACAAGCGTGACGACACATCCCGCTTGCCAGACATCTGGAAATTAGCCCTCCCCACAAAAACTGACACCAGATCCAGAGGCACACAGAACGCCAACACCAATCAACCACACCAGACCCAAACCCAGACCCTCTCCACAGATGAATTACAGACACCATCCAGTAGCCAATCCATGGTGGCACCTCCGGATGCTGCACCCCCCTGCAATCCCTACACAGATCTGGCTGACACAAGCCACAAAACCACAGCTCGCCCCTATACACGAAGCCAAGCCAGAGCACAACTAAGTACAGTACAGCCATCTTCTCAGGAAAACTCTTCACAAAGTTCAAGAGGTCAAGACACAAAGACTTTAACAACTAATCCACACCTAATGACCCACCTAAGTGGTACTCAGGATATCACTCAAGAAATCACTCAAGATATCTCTCAAGTAATTAAGGAACAAAAGAAGAAAAGGCACACTAGCCTGGGAACTTCCTCTCTGCCCAGAACATTGGAGGCTATACACCACACCCCCTCTACAGTATTTATAGGAACTCAAACACTGAGATCCTGCTCTGTTCCAGTAACAAGAAGCCGAAAGCACCAGCCTGAAGATGACGAGTGAGACCTCGTCGAAACGTCGCCTAGACACCCCAACTTTTACACGGGAAGACACCCGAGGACACCAAAACCTGCATTCCTGTACCCGTGAAAATCTACGAAAGCATATATATATATATATATATATATATATATATATGTAATTTTGCACTGATATTCATATGCATTTTTGTAATGTTTCATTTAAGTTGTCTGCCATTGCTTCAGTTTTTTGTACAGATCTTTTTTAATATATTAAGTGGTACATTTATTAAATAATCAAAATCAAAGAATAAAATAGTCGGAATCAGGCATTCATTGATGGGCTTTAAAAAAACAAATAAGGTGAGTTGAGAGCATGCAAGAAAGTGCCTACACTTTCTGTATTTTCAAGCGGGACTTTTCTGCAAGAGCAGAGTAGTTTCCATGGACCTGAGGAGGGTCTTATGTGGGACCTCCCACAAGGAGGCTTCCTCACTACACAAAAGTCATCCTCAAACCTGCAGAAGGTGATGGGGACAGAAGGCAGAGCTAGCATGCTTGTCTACTCTCTCCCCTCCTCATCAGCTTAGTTAAGCCTGGCAATGAGTACCTGAATAGGGCCAGTGGATGTCCTTAATCAGCATCCTGATGAGACAATGGACTGGATGACGGCCAATAAACTGAGGTTCTGGAGATGACTGAGCTTCCCCCTAAGCGATCAGGTTCACAGTCTGAGAGATGCTCATTGATCCTGCCGTGTCGCTTGAGGCAGAAATGGACTCATCTTTAATCAGGTTACGATAATATACCAGCTGCAATCCTATAAGGGGCTGTAAATTTCAGGCAGAGAAATTGACGCATATGCCACCTCCCTCTTCCCATCAGGAACAGCCCAAAACTGCTGTGAGGACAGTTCCTCCATAGTGACCCCAGCACATAATAGGGGGACGGAGTCAGCATGGAAAGAGCACCTCCAATCTCCCCCATGCCTTATAAAATTTTATTGCTCTGCCACTGGCTTTATAGCCACAAATGACTCCACATTTATTATTAAAAGTCTTGAGCATTCCTATACCGTGTCTGCCACGAAAACTGCCAAAATGCACTGCATTGTCTTTAAACTATGCTAAAGAGGTATTCTAATATTAGAATGCCTTGAAGAATCAGAACCTAATTTGGTAAAAAGAAAGAGAGAAAGACTTGCTAGTGATCCAAAGTGTTTAGATTTTCACCTTTTATGTATAATGCCCGACGGAGAGAAACAGATGCCCATTCCTGTTCTTTCTTAGCATCAGATTTTCATAAGCTGTATTCATAACAGGGACTCTCTTTAAATGTATGACTGAATGGATCCATACTTAAAACACACATCTTTCCAAAGGCTGGAGAGGCATAACTGGCATTCATGGCTGCCCCAACTCTTCCATTCTTGGGGGAAGAAGCCCAGAGCTTGGGGGCGGGGTCTGCTTTGTATGCAGAAGGTCACAAGTTCAATCCCCATCATCTCCAGAGAGCTGCTGCCAGTCAAATGTGACTCAATATAAGGCAGCTCCCTATGTCCCTTGCCCCCAGAGCAGTCGCCTTTCAGCTACTGCCACTTCTTAAATCCTGGCATCTCACTGTTGCCACAAAGGAGGCTTTCTCTCTGCCAATTTCACTACCCCCCTCTTCCCCACCCCCACTATTATAGTCAACGGTAAGTTGTTAACACACCTGTGTTAATAAGAGACATTGCCTTGGTCTCTTGACCTGAGTCTCCTATTTTCATTGCCGCATTGTTTAAGGCAATTTTGTGTGTGTGCATATTTTAATTACCAATCTTTATAGGGCAGTGGTCAGAGTGTTGGACCCAGAAGAAGAAGGTTCAAACCCTCACTCACGGGGTAAGCTCACTGAGTGATCCTTGGACTAGTCACTGTCTCCTATCCAAATGTACCTCAAAGGGGAGTTGTAAGGATAGCATGGGGGGAGATGAGAGCTCCTTGAACTCCTTGGAGGAAAGGTGGGGTATAAATGTAATAATAATAATTTTAAGGTTTGTGCAACTCGTTTATCTTCTTTATAAACCACACAGAAGTCTATTTAGGCATTAAGCAGTATACTACTAGTACTAGTACTACTACCAATAATAATAATAATAATAATAATAATAATAATAATAATAATACCACCACCACCACCAACAACAACAATAAAGTAAAAGTGGTGAAGCAGAACCTATAGAAGCTGTAGCCTCAATAGCCAAAGCTGAGGTGAGCCCACACACTGCTGTGCAGCCACAAGATGTGGCATTGTGCTGCAACTTGGATCTCCTTTGGGTGCCTCCTCCTTGAGAGGTGAGGAGAGTGGCAACATGAGAATGGGTCTTCTCTGCAGTGGCTCCCCATCTGTGGAATGCTCTTCCCAGGGAAGTTCGCCTGGCACCTTCATTATACACCTTTAGGTGCCAGGCAAAAACGTTCCTTTTTAACCAGGCCATTGGTTGACCTGATTGACATCCTATGCCAGGCTTTCTCAGCCTCGGCCCTCCAGATGTTTCTGGCCTACAACTCCCATGATCCCTAGCTAGCAGGACCAGTGGTCAGGGATGATGGGAATTGTAGTCTCAAAAACATCTGGAGGGCCGAGGTTGAGGAAGCCTGTCCTATGCCCTTTTAAAATGTGGCTCTTTTGAGGGGGTGTTATTGGGTTAATATTCTTATTATGATTTTATATACTGTGATCTTTTCTGTGAACTGCCCTGAGACCTCCAGGTATAAGGACGGTATATAAATTCAATCAATCAATATCTTTGAGCCCCATCCTAGGTGCTCCATGTCTGATACTAATATTGTTCTTCTGAACCGTGGCATCCATAATACTAAGCGCAGAAACTCTGAAGAAGCAGTAAAAATGCCTGCAAACTAGCAACGTGGAAATGGGAATGAGTGCAGAACTAGATCTTTGCCACTGCACTGAATGGGTATCCTCAGATTATTATTTTGTTCTACAGAAGCTAAATAAGAAAAAGAAAAAAAACCACTGGTGGCTAGAATGAAAACTGTACTGTTTTCAGTTTCCTGTTTTTGTTGTTGTACACCATCCTGATATGTTATGCTATGGCAGTATAGAAGTAACTTAACAAAACAAAACAACAACATAACATACAAGGAGAAGTTGTGGAGAGGGTGGTCAGATGATGATGAGGAATAGATCAGAGAGCTGGAGGAACCCAGGAAGGGTCCCAGAGGATATAGAGAGGAGGAATCTGACCCACAGGACTGTGGGCTCAGTGGGCTGTGGGTCTGGATCCTGGAGAAGGGCATAACAGGTTGTCAAAAGAGTACTCGACCCCTGTGACAGTGGAGACCCCACACTCAATGCCACCAACCACAGAGCTGCCTTTGTTGGTCCTCCCTGTCAGTGAAGAGCCCCACCTTTCTAAGGAGTCACTGAGAGAAATGTCAAATGTTGATCTGGCTCCAACTCTGTGCCCAGTTCCAAGGATCTGGCAGGTACAAATCTCACTGGAGCCAGCCTCTATGGAGATCACTTCTCATTTGTAAGCAAAAAAAAAGACCAGACCACTGGGTGGAAAAGCTTTCCTTCCTGCTGTTAATTGCTGTTACCTGAGGGTGTAAGATGTGGGGAAAGCCAGTGTATAATACAGCTTCCACCTGGAGGCTGCTTAGAGTATAGCAGCAATCAGCAATGTCCTGACAGCCACGACTTCATCAGAAGCACAATTCTGACAGAATTACAAAACACAGGTTCCTTGCTTTATAATACTGAGCCAAATAAAAACAAGCTTTTGAACTGGGGTGAGGAACCCTGGGCCTGGGGGTCGAAAGCAGCTTTCCAGGCCTCTTTGTCTGGAACTTTCCTCTGGCCACAGGCCTCACTGGTCTTGCTCTAAGCCAGTTATAGTGAACCTGTGGCCCTTCACAGCCTCTTGGACTCCAACTCCCATCAGCCCCAGCCAGCAAGGCCAATGGGCAGGGATGCTGGGAGATGAAGTCCCTCTCCTCAAATGTGTCTTGGTGGGAATGCGCCTTTGAACTGCCTCCTGCTTGCCTGGATGGAGAGGAGCATACATGGGCAGAAAGCTCTGTCATCTGTGGGGCTGGAATGTGCAATGGCAAGAGCCCTTCCCCCCTTTGGGTCCCCATCCCTGCTTTGGAAGACTGAATGTGGCTTGGTTGTTTCATAACTCGGCTCCCAATCTGTGTTCCCCCACCAGCACCATCTGCAGCCAAGTTAAGACAGCTTAATCGCATCGCATGCAGCAAGATGAAAATATATTCATAACAAAAATGCCAGGGTGCAAGTTCTTACTTTTACTTCCACCATCTTTCCGCCGTGTTCAATGTGCCTCTCGAGGTATTCTGAAGACAGCAGATCACTGAAATGACAGGCAAGGAGTGCTCCGTTATACGACATTTCCTCAGCATGTAAACACTGGCGTTTAAAAAGCAAATACTTTTTCTCAAATGTTCCTACACACACACTAAAAACGCTTGACAGTTAGCTCCAGCAAAGCTACATTCGAAATGTGTCATTTTTCATAAAAGTAGCTATGCTGAAAAGGTGCTGCCGGTGTTTTAAAAACCAGTGACCTAAGAGATGCAGATAGCAGACAACCCAAACCCCTAACGGATGTATCAAACCTAAAAAAATAAAAATAAAAAATACAGTAAAACAAACACTACAAAGCAATGACTTGTTTCTTTTCTAACTCAAGCATTTCAGTGTTTCTATGTATAACTATATAATAATATGAACCTCTAGGTTTCAGGTACACTCCCATTATTTTTGTCATTGCTGTAACAATTACAATTCTTTCCGATAAAAACATACTAATTTTAGCAGGTAAGTATAGAAAGCAAGATGGCTCCAATGGATTTTCACCTTACTTAAAGCAGTAGTTAAATATCATATTTCATAGGGAGATTGAGCGTTTTGTGAGGCAGTGTGGGAGAAATCAATGAACTATTTGTTCACACTGTTTATTTGTTTTAAGAGCTATGAAATAAGGAGCTGTTTCTGACAAGTCTGCACATTTTGAAGTGATCTTTCTATTTGTCCCGAGGAAAGATTCTGCTTATAGAATTCTCAGTTATACATACAGAAAAGGTGGCAACAAGTGCAGATATCTGAGAAATTCCAGAGCAAGGGCAACTAAGTCTGTAGCATCAGTAACCAGCTCCATGTTATGCAGTGCTATCCTTCCATTCTACCTGCCGCTGAGTTGCTAAATTGAAAGTTTGGTGGTACTAATATAAACACAATGTATATGGCCCAATAAACTCTGTTTGGCCACTGTCGTTTTAGCATGTAATAAACATTGCAAGATCCAACGATTTAATGATAAGAGGGGGTGAAAACACTAGTGTAAATGAAAAGCTTCCCTTGACCAACTTTTTAATTAGAGAAAAGGTGGGGAACCTTAGGTCAAGAGGCCAAATGGGTCTACATAGAGTTGGAAGGGACCCCAAGTGCCATCTCATCCAATGTCCTGCAATGCAAGAATCTCAACTACAGCATCCATGACAGATGGCCACCCAATCTCTGCTTAAAAACCTCCAAGGAAAGAGAGCCCATAACCTCCCGAGGGAGTCTGTTTCACTGTCGAACAGCTCTTACTGTCAGAAAATTCTTCCTGAAGTTCAGTCGGAATCTCCTTTCATGTAACTTGAAGTGACCAGTTCAGGTCCTAGCCTACAGAGCAGGAGAAAACAAACTTGCTCCGATGCTCCATCTTCCATATGACAACCCTTGAGATATGTGAAGATGCCTATCATATCTCCTCTCAGTCTCCTCTTTACCAGGCTAAACATACCCAACTCTCTCAACCGCTGATCATATCGCTTGGTTTCCGGACCCTTGATCAACTTGGTTGCCCTCCTCTGCACATGTTCCAGCTTGTCAACATTCCTATTAAACTATGGCACCCAGAAATGGACACAGTACTCCAGATGTGGTCTGACCAAGGCAGCACTATTAATTCCCTTGATCCACCAGACACTACACTTCTGTTAATTAAGCCTAGGAAAGCATTAGCTTTTCTGCTGCTGCATCATACAGTTGACTCATGACACAATTCTCATTTAGAAAACCCACCAGGAAAGCCAACTTCTATCTACAATAAGTCATGTTCAGAGACATATCCAACACATACATTTAAAAAGCAAAACAAAATTTGACTACACCTAAGGAAGAGCAATTTATCATTCAAAAGTCTGGTGGTATAAAAAAAGGTTTTGCCTGGCACCAGAATGCATTTATACCTTGCTTGAGCATCAGGAATATATTTGAGGGCTAGCTATAACTAGTTTTGCCAATTTCTGGGTGTGTTGATGAAAACCAAACAGCAGAACAGGCTTGCGTTCCATACAAATTTAAAGCTGTAATCCTGTACACACTTTCTTAGGAGCAGGCCCCCACTGAATTCAGGAAGACTTACACACCTCAGGAGGCATGCATAGGATTGTCCTGCAAATGCTTTATTTTAGTGCCGCTGACGGCTTGTTTACTGATACAAAACAGAGAGTGCAGAACTCCCACCTCACTTGGAAACCATCCTCTTAAGGCTGCTGAGAGTAAAGAAGAATTTTATGAATCAAATAAAAGTATTTCTAGAACACATTGCCAAAGTTTTATGGCTCTTCTTTGCAAACACCGCCACATCATACCAAACTGGGGTGGGAACTGATTTGTGGGGAAGGCCCGTAGCTCAGTGCTAGAGCACATGTTTTGAATACAGAAAGCTCCATGCTCAGTTTCTGGCACCTCCTGCTAGGTCTGGGAAATATTCCTGCATGAAAGCCTGGAGAACGGCTGCCTGTTGGATATAGACAATACTAAGCTAGATGGGCCAATAGTCTGAAATCAGTATAAAAGCAGCTTTCTGTGTTCAATAGGAGCATTATTTGTTTTTAACAAGATGCAGGCTAATGTTTCCCAGCGTGGAACGACAAAAGCCCAGTTTTTAATAAATATTGCAAACATCTTGCAAAGATTTATGGGAGACCTAACAAAAATGCAAGCCACTAACATAAGGCAAACAGCAGTAGGAGTTTTAATATGGCAAAACCGAATCGTATGCCACACATGCCATTTTTGCTGTACTTAAAGGGCATAGCCTTTTGTTACAAGGAAATAATTGGCTTTTATTAACCTTCACGGCGCAAACAAAAAATCTAAGCAAATGCACAAGAATTGGCACTTGCCCTTGTGGCATAAAAGCACAGATTTGCTTTTGCAATGAAATCATTTGCATTTGAATGGTGACAAATAGCATGATTCTTTTATGTCCCTTGAAATCGGAATAGTGTTGCTTGACAGCAGGACTACCCTGAAGTCCTGCTAGCTTGAAAGTGGTGGTAGTGAAGGAGGAGGCAACATATATATTAAGGTACAACAGCTCTAAACCAACTTTAGGTTCACAGGCAGACATTTTTGGTTAAAACAAGAACAGCGTAAAAGGAATCAATGCAGAACACCCAGGTAGTCAGATTTCTTGGAAATCTAGAATAATCCTGTTGGGGATAGCTTTTCTGGGTGTGTCATGAAAACGGGGCGGGGCGGGTGTCGTTTGGACCCTACTGATTCAAGGATGCCCTGAAGCACCCCGTTGTGGTGTTTCCCCATTCGTTTAGAGCCTGTCTGTACAGGGGAAAAAGAAAGGGTTAAAATGTAGAACAATCGGAAAGCTGGAGGCGGAGCCTACATGTGTATAAAAAGGCTTAGCCCGAGGTTTGTTAGAGTTGTTGGTGGGTAGTTGGTTGGTTTTAGTGGGTTGGCTGGTTGGGAAAGGCAGTGGGAGAAGCAGTTGGCAGGCAGTTAGAAATAGAGAAGACAGTTAGGGCAGTGGGTTCTTGAGTGAGGGGAAGTGGAAGAGATAGAGAGAGGGAAATAAGACTAAGAAAGTAAAGAGCAACAACGTCTGGAATGCCATAAAAGTTTGTTTGTGTCAGAAATAAAATATACTCTTCTCTATTAATTTGAAAACCTGACTGAGACCGAAGTGATTTTACCGGGGAGGATCTGGTTGGCGGCAGCGGATTAGCGGTGTACGGGTCAATAGTCTGTGAGACGATTGGGGGCTCTGTACGAACGCCACACCCATTTCAAGTCCTACTGATCCCAAAACACCACCAGCGGTGTTTGCATACATCTATGCAAGCAGGGTGTTCCACCAGTGTACCAGGAGTTCCTCCAGAGCAAAAGAGGATGTCCCTGTCAATGGTACTCATCTTCAGAAAAGCAGCATTCATGCTGACTCTTACGCCTCCTCAGCCAGACTCCAGATGAAGATACTGTATGGTGGCTCTGTTAAGCACATTAAATATTGATGAAATTGTATGATAGTGAAATTTAGAAATAAGTACTTAGTCCTTTATCAGCCATCCCAGGAACTTTGCACTCCTTGGCCAGAACACTGGACACTGGACACAGAACACCGGGTTCAATTTTTACCAAGCAATCAGGGGGAAAGAGCTGTAGCTCAGTGGCTTGGCTCCTGAACAAATTGGCTCCCGGACACCGCAAATCCGGGACTGTTCTGGTTTGTGAACGTTTTTCGGAAGCCGAACATCCGACGTGGCTTCTGATTGAGTGCAGGAAGCTCCTGCAGCCAATCAGAAGCCGCGCCTTGGTTTTCGAACAGTTTCAGGAGTCAATCGGACTCCCGGAACAGATTAAGTTCAAGAAGCAAGGCACCACTGTATACATCAGGAGCAGGTGTCAGGAGCATATGAGCAAAACTCACATGTTGTCAGTGAAGTTAATTCTTTGTTCAAGGAAACAAAGACAGCTCAGGAGGCGAGGCCGAGAGAACACAGAAACTCTTCTCAGTGGAACTTGCAGTTCTGAGGACTGAAGTTACCCGCCTTCCCACAGCTCCCTAAGTCTCCTCCTCCCCCAGTTCCTCCCCAAGCAATCTGAGGCTCTGTTGCCTTGCCTGTCTTTATTCCTCTCTCTTCATACGTCTTTGGATTATGTGAAGGAAGCCAGGTAGCTCAAAATCTTCAAGATACATACTGTAGTGGTTGACAGAAGAGTAAAATCATGAGCACCACTATAAAATGCCCATTCAAGGGACGTAAAAAAGTTATACAAGAAAGCCACAACTAATCTTCTAATTCAACTGGCAAACAGTTGTTGTTGTTTAGTTGTGTCCGACTCTTTGTGACCCCATGGACCAGAGCACGCCTGGCAAACAGTAGGCCTCTTAATTGCTTAATCACAGACTTGGGAGAGAAGAAACTGAGCCAATCCTAATTATCCAACCGCAGACTCCAGAACATGACCACGGCATCTTGAGTAAACCACCATCAATCATTTATGTACAACAAACACGCTAGATTAGAATTCAGCATGCGCAACAACTAAGGCTAATGGCAGCATCTATTGCAGAACTACATTTACATTAAAAATCCAGGCACAATGCAACTTTAGGTTAGAAAACAGGTTATCTTTTCGGTTCAGAACTTCTGGTGCCACATTGTTTATAGTGAATCAACACAGCAGCAACAAGGGAAAGGA
The DNA here is from genome assembly GCF_964252035.2 of Podarcis erhardii. Taxonomy (NCBI): domain Eukaryota; kingdom Metazoa; phylum Chordata; class Lepidosauria; order Squamata; family Lacertidae; genus Podarcis; species Podarcis erhardii. The sequence goes on along the minus strand of NC_138513.1, from coordinate 22,102,554 downwards.
AACTATGGTTCTCCAGTTGTTGGACTACAACCTCCATCATCCCTTGGCCATTTTGGCTGGGGCTGATGGGAGCTGGAATGCAACAAAATTGGGTGTTGGGGCACAGCTTCCCTATCCCTACCCTACAGCCTCCATTATGATATCTGGGGAAAGATATCCCCCCACCCCCAGGAGATGCCACATAAAAGTTAACAAAATTCTAGGAACAGCCGTGGTTCAACTCCAGATCTGGCGGCAGAATTAGAGAGTTCCCTTTAAAAGGAAACTCACTTCCTCCACAATGTTAATCAAACTCATATAACCACATTGTTTCATGGCTCTCTGCATCCTGCCCCAACACCAATTTGGCAAAAAGGGCAGCTGCAGCTTTGCTTTTGGGGAATCTAATCTGCCATCCTGCCTTGGAAATGAACATGTCTAGGAAGACGCAAGAAGCACCAGCAACAAAATGTTGCAGGGTATCCTACATTCTGTGGTACCGAGCATGCTGAGTCTTCAGTGGGTTGTTTGGGGGAACTTTAGCCCCCTTAGTTTTTAAAAGCGGGGTATTTTTTGTCCCCCAAATATGTTCCCTCTTTTTTCTCACTGGCCCTGTTTCTGGCTATACTGGTAGCACTCACCATGACTTCACTATTAGAAGGAGTTTGTGTCAGTCCTTTGCACACCACATCTTTGGTGAATCAGTTTGCGAAGGGTGACTATAAAATAGAGGAACTGCTGACGAGACATGGCTTCTGCTGTGTTACTCAGTACAATTCCAGTCTCTTCCCAGAAGTGGGTCTGCTGGCAAGTGGAGGGTATTGTGACATTACTGGGGCTGGATTTCCTCTCTTTCATTCCTCTTGCAGCAGATCCACTTACAGGAAAGGCCTAGAACCTACTGTGCAAGCTAGAATCCTTCACCAACAGTCAGCTGACCTACAAAGAATATCCTAACAAGACTGTTTGTTCCTAAGTAATTCCATTAATGCTCTTTCTTTCTGCAAACATAGCAGAAAGGGAATTTACTGGAACAAGGAGGAGGGATTTTTAAAGTGCTTGTCCTTCCTTGTAGAAAGAAGTTGGCTGGTACATGCACTCTCATGCTTCACTATGTGTTTTGTTTTATTTTACGTATCTTTAGGTGCCAGGTGAAAACATTTTCTTTCAACCAGGCGTTTGGCTGATTAACAGTGTGGTGTAGTGGTTAAGAGCGGTAGTCTTGTAATCTGGTGAACCGGGTTCGCGTCTCCACTCCTCCACATGCAGCTGCTGGGTGACCTTGGGCTAGTCACACTTCTCTGAAGTCTCTCAGCCCCACTCACCTCACAGAGTGTTTGTTGTGGGGGAGGAAGGGAAAGGAGAATGTTAGCCGCTTTGAGACTCCTTAAGGGGAGTGAAAGGCGGGGTATCAAGTCCAAACTCTTCTTCTTCTTCTTCTAACATTAGGAGGCTTTTAAAACGTGTTTGTGGGAGTGTGTTTATTGATTTGTTTTATTATTTATTCTGTGTTCTCATTTTGCATTTTTATGTTGTGAACCACCCTGTGATCTTTGGATGATGGGGAGCATACAGATCATGGAATCACCCAGGACCATCTACTCCAACCTCCTGCGATGCAGGAATCTCAACTAAAGCATCCATGACAGATGGCCATCCAACCTCTGCTTAAAAACCTCCAATGAAGAAGAGTCCACAGCCTCTCAAAGGAGTCCATTCCACTGTCAAACAGCTCTTACTGTCAGAAAGTTATTTCTGATGTTTCGTCGGATTCTCCTTTCTTGTAACTTGAACCCACTGGTTCGGGCCCCACCCTCTGTACCAACAGAAAATAAGCTTCCATGTGACCGCCCTTTAGATATCTGAAGATGGCTATCATCTCTCCATCTCCTTCTCCTCTTTTCCAGGCTAAACACACCCAGCTTATTTACTATTTAATAAATAATAATAAAATAATGGACACAATTAATTGAAATTTTTAAAAATAACAATCTTGAAACCTGTGACTTAAGATAGTCAGGCAGACGAAAACATCTTATTGGCAGTAGCTCTTCAGAGTTTTGGATGGGGGTCTTCCCCAGTCCTACCTAGAGAAGTTGAGGATTTAACTGGTGACCCTTTGCATGCAATCCATCTGCTCTAAGCACTGAGCTACCCCAAAACCTACTAAGGCTGCGGTCCTAAAGCACATTTTTTTATAGGGCAGGTCCTAGTGAACCCAATGGGACTTATTTCTGAGTAAACACACTGAAGGGTTGCACTGCAAACCAGCATTTCCCACCACTGTAAGTGGTATTTCTGCCATTCCCACCGCCATTCACGACTTTTAGGTCCTCAGCCATTTCAGTGAGATTTTGCAATGCATCCTCCGTTCTACATCCTTGTGGAATCTCCCTCAACACTACTAAATTATTGATAGTTTAAAAGAAGGAAAAAACCCTGTTCTGATGCACTATGTGCTATTTATAACCAGGGGAGGAGGGGGGGAATCAAACTACACAAGGATGCAGCAGCTCTGTGCTGCTTTTCAGCTGTCAAGCACAATGTCTGCAGTTGCCAATTTTAGAGCTAACCAAAGAATGGAATTTTTATTTATGAGAATGTAACGGGGATCTGATAATTGTAACGATTAAAGGGGGAAATGAAATCAAAAACAAAAACAAATCTTTAGCAGTGCCCATTTAAAAAAAATTACTATGTAACACTACGCCTATCTAATTTGGTGTAAACTCCCCAAACCCCAATAAATGTGTATATATTGCGATTTTTAAAAAAACAACAACAACCCTACTGCAATGGTAATTCAACAGGCACTAGAAATTGCATGGTTCAAAAGAGCTTGTTTATCATTTATACCAGCAGTTCCTACTATTTCAAAAGTGTCAAGGTGGCCAGGGCTCAGGCACAGAGTTCCTCAAAATAAAAAGACTGAGATATGATGGGGAAAGAATATTGTTATAGATTGGGGGTGGCTAAAAGCTAGAAATTAATAAATGGTAGGATTTTGGTTATTTGGACTTTCGAAGATTGGAGGCCAGTGGAAAAGTACACGCTAAGCTTTTTTATTTCCAAGACAGGGCCTCAGCTAGGATAGAGGCATTAACATGACAAAAGAGGATGATTGCCCATCTGAGAGCCTGGGAAAGAGAGACATGAAAAGAGTGTCTTTAGCAAGGTGTGCTAAGAAGAAGAAGGGAAAGGAAGAGACTGTGATCCATCTTGAGCAGGATGGCTGAAGCCTGGCTGGGAGAGATGCATTGGATTCCAGGGCTGCACTGCTGTGGGAGGCAAGCACCTCTTGAAATGACCATGCAGTAAGATCCAGACTCCCTCCATGAAAACTGAAGGTGTAAGTATGTGAATAAATCATATTTCTCAAAGCTATGACAGTCTCCTCCATGTCTCACTTCTCCAAAGGAACACAGACCCTGGGTGAGTGCCTGGAACCCCCTGGGATCTTGCTATTGCTTAGCAGAAAGTAGGTACCCAACCTGATATTGTAACAATATCATCTTGAAAGCAGCAAGTGGTCTAGCTTTCGCCTACTTCACTTCCTTGAAGGGACAAGGAACTGGGGTGGAAAAAACTAGCTCCACTGAGCCATGGAGCAAGCAGCTCCTGTTGAACAGTTATTCAAGCAGAATAATATTCCTGTTGATTTAAGAAGTGAAGAGTGAAGCAGGAAGGGGGAGTGAAATAGGAAAAGGAGGTGCTACAGTTGGAGGGGACAGATTGCTGTCAGGATTGAATTTTAGCTTTTTTAAATAAGATACCTGTTTTATTTAACATGCCACCTTGAGATCACAACATCAGAAAGGCAGGATACAAATACAGAAAGACACAAAGGTAGCTTGGGAGAAGCTGGGATGCAGCTCCAATGGGCAGCTGCTGAGGTTTGTTTCACTGCTTATCTTGCCCATCTTAATTTCATGATCACCAAACCAAAGTCAGGTGACCTAGTGAGAACGATCCAAAGAACAAACCTTGGCACAAAAAAGTGCACTCCACTGTTGAAAAAGGCACATTTCCCCTACAGTCAAATCCTAAAGATAAGGTGGAAATGACCATTCCATGGGCAGCATGGAAAGCAGGAATGATTGCTAAGTTTGTATGCACAGACGCCAAGAAAGTTTTAAAGAGGAACATTCAAATCACATTCCCAGGGAGCCAGGCCAGCACCATAATTTTTCAGCGTGTCTGCTTACTATGCAAATACAGATGTCTTTTTTTGTGCACCTGCAGGAGAGAGAGAAAATCAGAGATGTCCAGCGACCTCAGGTGCAGAGAGGCATTTTTTGTGTGCAAGATATTACATTATGATTGTATGGAATGGTCTGGATATTTTTATTAAGCTATTTTACAAATACAGTTTTGTGGTTCATCTTTAAATGGCAGCCAGCTGTCTCCACCCTACTGCGGAATGCTTAATAAAACTTAATGCATTTACAGAGCTAAATAATACATCACTACAACCAGGCATTAAGAGCAAGTGAGGATATGTTTGAAAAATGGCATTTGGAATATCAAGATGAAGGAGCTACAGGAGATCTAAACTGAACAGTAAACACTGGAAGGTGCCGTCTCCCCATTTTGGTGACACAACTGAACAGCTGGACGTGTCATCACCTTTCATAATCAACTGTGACTAAATTGTATACACAAAGTAAGTTGTAAAAGAGCCATTGTTAAACAACCACTCCACCATCATGCCATTATTGATTTCATTGAACTTCAGCCTCCATGTCAGACAGTATGTAAGCTTAAATGTGAACCTATCTGCATGAACTGTCAGATGCAGCTAAGCAGAGGCCAATGTTGACTTTTCCTCTAGAGAAGTTGGTCATGTTGTCACCCTCTACTTAAGTGTCATGCACTTCCAGCTGGTACCTCTCCCAATTGCAGCAGGAAAGCCTGTCATCCTCAAGGGGACAAGTTACTTTTGCCCAGCAAGAGAAAGTGGTGGGGAAGAAGAGCCCACAGTAAAACAATTATTGCTGCCGGCACGATTTTCATTCTGGCAACGCATGCAACTTCTCCAAAGGCATAATTCCAGATCCGGCAGCTCACCCAGGAAAGATGCCAGCAGATTTCCAAAGAAAGCTTTTCCTTTACTCAAGGCAGCTCTGTTCCAAAACGGAAGCCCAGCTTCAGATAAGGGACTGCAGCCTTGAGGGACTCTGAAGAAAAACTGCATCCAGAGAAGGCAATACCAGCCTGCTCCAAGGCACTTCTATCCCAGTTCCAAATTCCTCATGGTTTCAGTAGCCCTAGTTCAGACACATGATGGGAAAGAGTGGGGACACAGTCACATTCCCAACAACCCTGCCCCATCACCCTCCACACATTTGGGCTGAGTTTTTGCAGCAGGGAGGCTTCTCTACTCTTGTAGGATCCTTGTGCAATCTAGAATCCTACTGGAGCAGGGTTGTTCTAGATCATGGGGGAACCCGCATTAGTAGAGCAGCCTCCCCACTGCAGACATTCTGCCCCATTGCATAGAGCAGGGGTTGTCAACCTGGTCCCTACCGCCCACTAGTGGGCGTTTCAGGATTCTAGGTGGGCGGTAGGGGGTTCTACGGCACAAGCTGAATCCTCCTTCCATCGAGCACTGGTGGGCAGTAAGGAAATTTTACCATCAAGAAAGATGCATTAGTGGGCGGTAGGTATAAAAAGGTTGACTACCCCTGACATAGAGTACAGGGGAACAGGGCTGTTGGGAAAACAAATAGATGAATCCCCACTTTCCCCCGCAAATGTGATGGGAAATCCTTGGACACGGCAAGTAAGATATCAGGTTTATGTGACTGCTTCCTGCACACACCATTCTCACTTCCTGTTACCCAAAGAAAATATATTAGCAGAATATGATACTGGACTGTGACTCCACTTCCTGAATCTGTACAAGCAAACAAGTCAAGGTGCTTGACTGTGACAGCTATGCAGCTGGGGACACAGGGACATCACACTTTTTACATATAGGTTCTCAAGCTCCAGCATCTAAAAGACTTCCGGTGATGTGATCGGAAAGCAGCGCCTGAAGTTTTAGGTCAGCCTTGATCAGTCTGGTGCCTCCCAAGTGCTTAGACTACAATTCCTACCATTTGTGCTTGCTGAGGCTGGTGGAAGTTGGAATTCTAAACACCAGGTTGGTGAGGTTGCCTTAAGGAGCCCCTTCCAATCCATCATTACAGCGGGCTAGACAGAGGGGCTAAAAGTCCTGCTTTGTTGGCATTACTTAATTCCCCACTAGGTGGTAGGGTTTGAGATATTATTATTACGCCCCTCCAGCCACTGCTAGTCTTTATTTCTTAAGCACTTAATCCATATCCTGCTATGGATTGGTTTGGGCAGGGAGAAGCCAGAGTGCTTAAAGTCAGCGACACAATAATCAATCATATCTTCTTGAGCCAAAGGCTTTTATACCATCACTCAGACAACAACATTAAACATTTATGCAGGCTGAAAGGCACTAGCTACATTTTTTTTTCTCTTTGTCTTTCCCCCCTCCCTACCTGGAAATAATTTCCATGTGTGACAAATCATACCACTTGCCTGTCGTTTTCATTACATTCATTCATTTTTACACACAAAACTTTTTCTCTCCCATTTTCTTCAAGTAAAAGAATGAACTAGAGGAATGTGAAAAGATTACCGGTGTAGCCCTATCTATGCAGCAATAAGTCCTATTGAACGGAGTGGAAGATACTCCTAGTAAAGTGTGAACAGGATTGCTACCTTTGTCTTCCTGCTTCTCTCCTTTTTAAAAAAAGTGCGCACACATTTCAATGAATACCTTATGGGATTTTTGTTTGCTTCCTTCCTCAGCAAATCACTTTGGGATGAGAGGAATTAATGCAACTCTGTGCCATTGCTCTGTCTTAATTAAACCCAGAAAGGGGGAAGAAACAGAATCCAGAACAAAGCCATGAGACTGCATTCCTCAAACACCAAGTTAAGCATCAGAGTAAATAAACATGCCTGACAACCACACACTACAGAAACAATATCCATACTATTATAATGCAGAATGGCTATCTAAAGAAGCAACCAGAACCATTTGTATTACACGGGAGTTTCATTACCAGCCTTGACATTTAAGGTGCACATTTCACCTTTGAAAATATTGTTCTTGAGGTTCTTTTTCTGTCAGGCAGCTTTTACCAGTTCAGTGAAAATGCTTAGTAGCTGAACAGTTCTCAGTAAACGAAATTTTCAAAGGGAGACCAAGAACAACAGCACAAGATTTAAGATAATTCACAATAGTAAGAGGTTCATGAACTCTGATGCTCTTAATACCATTGCATCCATGCTGTTGTTCTGAACAAGTGAAGACTTGGCCTCTTCCTTGGATTTTGTATAACCTGGTAGGTGATGGAGAACAGATGTTCGCTTATAATATAGCCACTTGGCCATCCTTTGTCTGACATAGTATGGCTGCCTCCTCTCAACTTTTGCGGGGGTTACACACTCTCCCTGCACCTCCAAACACTCTTCTAAGATAAGTACAATGGCGGGTGGGATTGCAGGTGTGTTTTTTCCTAGACGCCTGCCCTTTTTTTTGCTGTTGTTTGTTTTTCAGCCAAGGGCATAAAATTGAAGTCACACAAGTTAAATGTACATAAGTTGCAAGCACTGGCCAACGAGTGGTCCGCAAGCCAGATACACCCTCTGAAACAATTACATCTGGCCCTTGATGTTACCATAAAGCTTTATAGAGAGATGGTTAGAAGTGTGCACTGCAGTTTGTTTCATAAGGAGAAATGTTCCGAGAAGCTGTAAAAATGGGAAGGGGAACTTGCAGACCTCCAGATGTTGTTGGAGTACAACTGCCACTACCCTGATGACTGACCATGCTGGCTGGGGCTGATGGGAACTGGGATCCCAAAATACCTGAAGGCCCACACATTGTCCTTTCCCGATGTAAATGATATTCTGTGCTTTATTTTTTACTCTATGTTTCTGTTATAAGGAAATAAAAATATATAACTTTTATTTCTATCAATAGGTGGTACTTGCATGGGTAGACAAGCCTACACTGAGGTTTCTCTTCACCTAAAATCCTTATGAGCCTTCTCCCAAGAATTAACCATGAACTTGCACTACACAACCATAAACCTTTAGACCCACAGACTAGACAATGTTATTTTTAATTACAGGAATGATTGCATGACCCTTCAGATAGACGCTCATTTCCAGACTCATCTTAAGCCAACATAAATTCCCCTCAGTCTGCAGACATTTCTCACAAAGTTAAAAAAAAAGTTTTTGCGCCCTTTCTTCTGTTACTGACTGACCTATGCACATTAAATAGATTTCTGTCCACAGTCTGCCAGGTAGATTTATAAGCCCATGCAAAAGGAGAACTAGGAAGAGATAAGAGAGTCGTATTCAACTCAGAGCAGACCAACTGAAATCAATGGATTTATTTTTAATTGCGTTCACTTATTTCACTGGGTCTACTCTGAGTAGGATTTAGTCATGAACTAGATGACCCTCGGGGTCCCTTCCAACTCTATGGCTCTTTGATTCTCTATGAATACAACTCTGCATCTTCCATATAACTTCCTATGTTGTAATAGTTTTCAATTTAATTCTCTAGCCAAATAATCTCAGCTTTTCACTGACTACGCTAATACCCATCATTCATATGTGACCCAGGAACAGCTAGATCAAGAGTAGGCAGCCAGCCTGGTGGCCTCCAAATATTTTGAATGACAACTCAGAACATGCTGGCCATTGGGCTATGCTTCCCAGGGCCAGAACACGTAGAGGCTTCCTAGAACTTGGAAGGGCCAACATTTGGTCGCATGTCTGGTTACAGAATTAAACTGAAAACTATTACCACATAGGACTGCATATGGCCTTTGGGTTGCCCACCTCTGTCTTTAACTCCTAACAAATGTGTCTTTTGTTTCAGACAGAGGTGGGCAACCCCAAGGCCATATGCAGTCCTCGGCCTAAATTCATGAAGACCTTAGCCTAATTTTGGAAGCCTTCTGCAAGTTATCAGTTCAGATCTCTGGCAAAAGCATTCAGTTCCTCACCTGCTGGAATGGGAGAGGGGGAGAAAGAAGAAAAAAAGAAAGAGTGTAAAAAGAGGTGGCCTTGCCCACTTTTGGCTCTGGTCCTGCCCACCACTGGTATGCAGCCCCCTAAGGATAACCCCCAAGAAAATGTTGCCCTTGACAGAAAAAAGACTACCTCCCCGCCCCTGATTAAATTCTACTCTCAATTTAGTAGACGGTAACTGATAACGTGCACTACATAGATGGCCGCACTGCCTGGAGGCAGACAGTCAGGTCAGGCATCCATTGCAGTGCAGTGACCACAAGAGGAATGACCACTGGGAGGGGCGCAGAGAAAAGAACCGCCATGGTGCATCTATAGCAGCACAACCAGATGCCTTCATCTGCCCCACCTGCACCAAAACATCTGTCTCTCATATCAAGTCACTGCAGCCACAGCTGACACTGCAACTATCCAACAGTTGGGCTTCACCCTCAAAGGCTCATTCCTCCATTGTCTCCCAAGACCAGACGATGCCAACAATGACAGCCTAAATGATGGTAGAGAGCACAGTCCCAGCCAGTGTAAAAATAAAAAAGGAGAACTAGATTTTTCAGGTTTGGTTGTTCAGGTATTCCTGAGCTACACTCAGTTAGAAATCTTTGCAACAAACACAGAAAGAATGTCTTCTTTTTCCACCCAGGCTATTACATCAGATGTCAGTACTGATTTCTTTTTTGGAACAGAGTAAGAGAGAGAGAACAGAATGGGGACACTAGATAAATTTGTTTTCAGCTTCGTCTGGGCATTTATTTTTCAAGAGCACCAGAGCCATTACCACATGTCAGCTTTAAAGAAACTATATTCAGGCTCACTCCGCATCTTTCAGCTTTGCTGCACTATTTTCAGTTGCTGGGAAGAAGACCCCCTAACTCGCTGATTCAAAGAGCTAATGCTGAGAGATTGGTTCTGTTCTTTATCTGAAGCCACCATCAAGAAGAACCTCAAGTGGCCCATCCATGCGGCTGAATGCGCCAAGATTTTGCAATCATGAAAGCAGGAGAAGGCGGCAATAGCTCCCCAGAAAGTGGTATTTCAGAGGCACTTTGCTTCTAATATCCTGCTGGATAGGCCAATGGCCCACCTATTCCATCATCCTCTTCTGACAGTAGATGCCCATGGTAAGCCCAAAAGCAGGAGAAAAGCCACATGCGGACTGAAGTCCATACAGGTACCTAAGGTACCTAAAGTAAAGGGAAAGGGACCCCTGACCATTAGGTCCAGTCGTGGCTGACTCTGGGGTTGCGGCGCTCATCTTGCTTTATTGGCCGAGGGAGCCGGCGTACAGCTTCCAGGTCATGTGGCCAGCATGACTAAGCCGCTTCTGGCGAACCAGAGCAGCGCACGGAAACGCCGTTTACCTTCCCGCCGGAGCAGTACCTATTTATCTACTTGCACTTTGACATGCTTTCGAACTGCTAGGTTGGCAGGAGCAGGGACCGAGCAACAGGAGCTCACCCCATCGTGGGGATTCGAACTGATGACCTTCTGATCGGCAAGTCCTAGGCTCTGTGGTTTAACCCACAGCACCACCCGCGTCCCTATACAGGTACCTAGAATGATGCAAATTATGTGAGCTCTTATCTCATGAAAAAAGAATTTGCGCTTTTGCTAGCAGGAGCTGGGTGTGGGGAATCTCCTCATCAAAACAGGTATAAAATTTGTAGATATGAGAAATTTCCTGTAAAGAAAAAGAATTTTAATAAGGGCGCAAATTCATGCAAAAGTGCTGTTTTAATACCATTAAGGCGATATGGAAATTCTCCCTGGCTAATGGTACGCATTTAATTAAAAGCACGCTAGAGTAGCTCAGCATACATTTGAAAATATACTACAATATTCTTGGGCAATTTTTGCTGACTCCACAGAGCATGATAGAGCTTGCATGTATTATACAAAATAAATCCAGGCAATATGGTAAAATAGAGTAATAAATGCAATTAAAGATGGAAGGCTGCAGAAACAAATATGTGAATGTTATGAATAAGTCTTTATATTTGCTATAGGAATAGAATTGGGCAATAGACCCAATTGCTTTGGGAACAATAATTCTGACATAAAATTGTTTGTACCAACGGTCCGCTGAAATGGGTTGCTTTGTGCAAGGAAAACAGGGCGCTTATACTGTATGCAGAGAAACTCAATTTAAAAAAAATAATACAATAAAACTAGTCAGATTTCAAGCTTTCGAGTAGCATAAATATGAATTCCGGGGGGACGGGGACGGGACAGAAAATGAACAAGATTAGTTGCATCTAATTAATGCTAGCCCTACCCAGAGTAGAACTTCTGAAAAAATGGACATGTTATTGTTGTTGTTAAGTTGTGGGTGAACATATCAGACGACACAGCGATTCTTCAAACAGCTCTTGTTTATTCACAGGCGAGGCCAGAACTGAAGTGAAGGGTTCAGCCAGCCTGCTTATATAGAGCTCCACTAGAACGCAACAGTAACCATTTTCTGTAAATATCCAATCACTGAACGTCACTTTCAATTCCTTATTTGCATATGTGGACCTGAGTGAAAACTATCTACAGTATCCCCCTGTTGGCCCAGGGTGAGAACTTCAGTACATAACAGTTGTTGTTGTTGTTGTTGTTTACAGTGGTGCCTCGCAAGACGAAATTAATCCGTTCCGCAAGTCTCTTCGTCTTGCGGTTTTTTCGTCTTGCAAAGCACGGCTATTAGCGGTTTAGCGGATTAGCGCTATTAGCGGTTTAGCGGCTTAGCGGCTATTAGCGGCTTAGAAAAAGGGGGGGAAAGGGGGGAAAACTCGCAAGAACTCGCAAGACGTTTCGTCTTGTGAAGCAAGCCCATAGGGAAATTCGTCTTGCGAAGCACCTCAAAAGACGGAAAACTCTTTCGTCTAGCGAGTTTTTCGTCTTGCGAGGCATTCGTCTTGCGGGGCACCACTGTATTCAACTTATATCCTGCCTTTCCTTCCAAAGGAGTCCAGAGCATTAAACACACAACAAAACAACTCTTTTTAAAAAAAGCTTTCCAAAACAAGATAAAACATTCTTTCCTGTTTACCCGACATTTTAGCTTCCTCTTAAAAGTCCACAGCAGTTTGTACAGGTTTATATGTTCGCTTTCACATGCTTAACAAACAGCTGAAGTTATGATATGAAAACATTCATGTATATCGAATGACTCCAAGCTTCTCCCCTGCTTTTCATTCTTAAAAAGAATACATAAACCAAGCCAGTTTGGATCTTATCCACCCCCAAGATTGCCTCTTTAAAGACCTATTCTTTGCTAAGACCACATCATTTCCTAAACTGTAACAATTCTCAAAAATCATGAAAAGCAAAATTATTGTTTTGAAATGTAAAGTGCATGCAGAATAGAATGTCCCTTTTCTGCTCAGTAACTATGGATGCTCTAAGCAGTCAGTCACATATGGACAGCTTCTAACAGCTTCTCCGAATACTTCTTTGTTCTTGAGTAATGAAAAGAAGGTCAATGGGAGTCAGTGATTTACAATCTCATTCACTACATTAAATTATTTTCATATGAGTTATTTTTTCCATCTTGTCTTTAAAATGTTCCAACTCTCTGTCTCTAAATTCTTTCCATATTTTTAATAACGCGTCATCTGCTTTGCCTTATCTGACATAAAATGTGTAGAGGTGCCCACATCAAGAAAACATTGCAACTTAGTAAGAAAAGAAAAGTCCACCATACGGTTTCATCTCTTAATATTTTGTTGGTAAGAGGTAAAATCCAGTCCAAAGATCTGTGTTCAGATATGAATGCAAGCGGATCTCATAGTATACAAAGTAGAAGGGTATCTGCAGTGATTTTCAATGATGGGATGTCATGCACACAAAAGCCTTGTTTGCATGTCACTTTCAACCCCAGTTAAACTGAACTATGGTTTAAAGGTGTGCATACAATATACTGGTGCACAGAACTAAAAACCAAAGGTGCTTTGCTCCCCTATGCTGCCCCTGTGGCAAGCTAAGCCACAGTTTGGCTTGACATTACGCCTGAATCCCAGTGCATGCTTTGCTTCCCCCAAACAAACCATGAGCGGCAAGCAGTTCATGCTCTGCTGGGAGATAAACCAAACACAAGCCCATATTCTTATATAATGCTAAGTCAAACTATGGCTTTGCTTGCGGTAGTGCAGCAGGAACATGGAAGGAGCAAAGCGCACACCGTTTTAATCCCGTGCACCAGGATAATACATGCTCGCCTTCAAATGATCATTTAGATTCCCTATGGTTTAAAGCGACCTGTGAATCAAGCCACAGAACCATCTGTTGTAATGTATAACGAAGCAGCGTATTGGGGGAATCTGTAGTCTAGAAAAGATTGCTAGATCATGGTGGAAGTCTTCCACTGACTCTGCAGGCATACAATTTCTTTCATCAACTTTGGGACACTGGATCATATAGCTTTCATATTTTCTCAAACATTTTATTTTATTATTGTCTGGTCTATTCACAAACATACACAAAAATCGCCCCCCCTCCCCAGCCCAGCTACAACCATGTCTTAATGCAAAAACAATGTTTGATTAAGAGTTGAAACCCCAAGCCATCTTCATCCAACAGCCACAAATGAAACCCTTCTGGTTACTCAATATATATTGCTGGCTTAAAATTCAGCCAGGTGATTCTTTTCCCCAATCCAGATTAAAGCTTGGTTGTGGGGCAAAAAAACCCCATCAAAATGCAGTATATCATAGGAATGGACAGTGTGGATAAGGATTGTGGCTAATGCCATGTGTACAAGATTTCCCAACCTAGGGGTGAGAGTAACAGGAGTCAATGGAAGTGTGTCTGATGATGACCCTTGTATCTTTGACAGTGTTAGAAGGTTGATATTGCTACTTGGGAACAATCAGAAGTTTAATGGTAACATGCTAGTGCCCTTAACCACCTGTACTTGTCCAGGTAGCATGTTCCAAGGCCAAATGGGAATCTATACCTTTCAGCACAAAGATGCAATAATGAAATTACTCCTGAGATTCAAGTCTACAGCTATCCAAATAAAGATGGTAGAGATTTCTATTCCAGTGGAGTTGCGCCTCAAAAGGAATAATGCCATCAGAACAGCAATAAAAATATTCCAAATACAAAAATTAGTGTCAAGTAGCAGGATATTTTATTATTGCACAACATACATGGTGCCAAAGGAGAAGAAACCAGTAGCAGGGTATTTTATTATTGCACAACATACGTAGTGCCAAAGGAGAAGAAGAAACCATACCCAGGTGTCATGATGTTGCTTGCAAAGATGTGTTTAAAGAGTGTGTTGCAATTTTCCATTCACTTTAATATTTGAAAAATGAGTGATTTTTTTAAAAAAAGAAATATAAACCAAAAATGCTTTTCAACCACAGAGAAATCGGCAGTCAAAACCCAAAAGTACCAACTTTCTTTTTATATGCAGTATCCAAGGAAACTAACCTAGTTAATCTAGCAACAACTTTTCCTGCTAAATTTAAATGTCATTTAAGCCTAAATGTCGCTTTTAAATTGTAAGCCTATAGGCAGGGTTTGTTCTTTTAAAACTTAATTATGTTACCACACCTGGCTTTTAACTTAATTGTGTTGCTGCACCTGAAGTCATATTCAGTTTAATATTTTTGAAGTGTTTGGCACTGGCAAAAATGACCCCCACTCTACACCCCAAACTTTACAAGCATAAACTGAAATGTTGTGGTATCCAATACTGCCCCCCCCCCCACTTGTTGGAAGGCATCTGTCAATGGAACAAAGAGTGGGACACTTTTTTTGCAATCATCAATGCAAGTGCTGAGTAAATCTACATTAGAAATTTGGACAGCCGGTATAGCAGCTTTGGGGAGGACTTCAAAGGGAAGAAATTGTCAAAAATTGCCTCCCTACCTGTTCTGCTGATGGCTGCCTTTAATCAGCAGAGAGAACACTGGATAACTAAGCACACCTTCAAAAGCCTTTTCTGTGCCAAAAGAGGCCACAGCAGCGAAGATGCTCTGCTAAACCTTAGATTTATATACCAAGTAGGATTACATTTAGTGATCAGATTCCTACAGAGCAGATTTAAAAATAAAAGGATTTAAAAATAAAGCTGTAAGTCTCTGAAAATCAGCTTAGCCAAAAACTATAATAATACTTCCACAACTATGCTTGTACGGGTAAGAAAATAAAGCAAACATGGTTGTAGAGGCAAAGAAGTATTTGAGAAAAACTGATCTACATGCACTGCCAGATTAATATGGTGGCACTGGGGAATGCTATTTCGGAGATACAAAGGAAAACACTTTTTTCCAGTTGTTCCTTACTCAGTGGCAGTGGGGGATCCAATGAGATGCCAGATATTGTGCGAGGGAAAAGTGGTATTCAGGTCCATTTTAAAAAAGGACGGCAGCTGAAAATGAGAAATGCTTGGAAACTTGTGCTCCTGGCAGATGTTGGCGGTGCACCAGAATAAATGTCGGAGAACCTATGAAATCCAGTAATACTAGAATAACTAAAGTTCTGTTACCCACAAAGGACAAAGATGTTCCAAGAACAACTTTCCAAGGAGTTCTTTGTTGTTCCTGAGCAAACAACTTTGGAAAACTGCAACTAACAGATAAAAGTTCATCAATGAATTATTGATTGTTGCCATTTGGGCTCCCGTTCAGAGGGTATATACCCAAACTTATGAGGCAACAATTCATGAGGATTCAAGTATTGACACATTTCGTTTACATAAACCAAATGTTGTAATGGCAATCATCTCGTGTCTGCTTAGTTGTGCAAGAGATTTTTTCATGAACGTTAGCTATGGAGGCGGAAATACTAAGTGGTAAGTTAGCAATGATCACCTCGAGTGGTTGTGTCTAGTGGCTCTGAGCAATGCATTTTCACAGATTCCAGCAATCAAATGATATTGTACTAGCAATCACAGATGTACTATAACCATACTGCAAACTCATCCTAAAAATAAACATCTTAATTTTTGCTTTGAGGTGCAAAGGATATGTGCAAAGAAAATACTTAGGAAGAGCACGCAGTACAAAACAGTACAAAGCAGTCAAGGCTCCAACCACTTTGTGGGCAGCAATGAGACTGCCCCAGCCTACAGTCCAAATTTTCTGTCTTGGTTCAGCCCATAACATGATAGTGAAGCCAAAGCACAATCATTCCATTTAAAAACAAAACAAAAAACAACCCAGCATGCAAAAGTGGCAATGCAAGTATACCTGTTCAACAAAAGAAACTCATCAGAAGACTTTACAGGGACAGTCAAGTGATGGATTCCATCCCCTACCCAACTTCTAGTGCACCCCTTATCAGCTTGATGAGCCTTTTCTTTAAGGAGAATTTTATCATATGCAACCAAGGTTAACACCATCCTCTATATACCCAACCAATCACTACGTTCTGCAGAGGGGATCCTGCAGATAGGATCCTATCTGGAGCACCGCTCTCCACAATGCCAGAATCAGGCCTTTAGTGTAGCAGCACCGACCTTTTGAAACTCTCTCCCACTGCCTATTAGATATCAAATGGGCACCATCTCTATTGTCTTTCAATGTTTCTCTTTCAACAAACTTTCTAAATGGAGATATTCATCCCACTTGGTACTTGTACTGGTTTACTGCTTTTATGTAAGTGCTGTCACAGTTTTAAACTTGTTGTTGTTGGCATCTGTCTGTCTTTATATATTTCTGACATCATTTTTTAAAAAGTTGTTCTATATGATGTTTTAACTGTTTTTATACATGTACCTGTTTCATATATGTTTTTATTGTACCTCAATATGCTTCTGGGTGCCTTGTGGTAAGCGATTCATAAATGAAACAAACAACATTATTTGAAGTGCTCTGAGTGCTTTACTTGTTTATCTCAATGGGTAAGAAACACAAATTAGTAGAAGGAATATTTTACCAGAACAGTTAGTAAGCAACCTTACTCTCTATCACACCAAAATATGGTGGTGGTGTTATTTTTAGAAAAAGAGCTTTTAGAAGAAAGCAGGAGGGAAAGGGGAGATTTTATACCATATACAGCTTCTTTTGTGCTTTGCATCTTTTGGGATTCTAAACATCCCAGCGCACCAGTTACTTGGCATTCAACAGGCAACTTCTTCACGTTTACAGTCCTCAGGCAGGAAGAAGGAAACAGCTACAGAGAGCCTTTCATCATCATCACTAACCGTATAGAACTTTCATGTCAAAAATGCTTTGGAAAACGTATCCGTCTTTATCAAAACATTGCAACCAATGACATGGCCTTCCTGGAAATCTTTGAATTGGACAATTTTTTCAGTACCCACTGGAGACTTTTCAGAAAATAATCTGATGACCTAGAAAGCGATCTAATTACTTGTATCTAGTAAACAAAGTTAACAGCTTTGAAATTGGCCTGGTATTTATTTACAATTAGCTCATCGTTTCTAATCAATTTATGAAACGGATAATTTTCCAAGGAAAAATAAACCACACACGGCAAATTCCACCTTGCATCACTGACTGTAACAAGCTAACTATGGTTCATACTGGCAGGCAATGGAGGTTCAACAAGAGTTGAACTCCTTGTGCCAAGCTCAAACGGCCCATTGGCTGCCACAGCCACAATCTTTACAGCGGGATTGACTAGCACTGGACTTTGCTGTATGCTGCACTTTTTTGTTTAAGCCAGGGATGGCCCTTTGATTTTTACCATCAGACAAACAAGTCAGGCATGAGGAACCTCTGTTCCTGCAGATGTTGCTGGACTCCAACTACCACTAACCCCAGCCAGTGTGCCCAATGGCCAGGGATGTTGGGGACTGAAGTCCAGCAACATCTGGAAGGCGACAGTGCTTCAGGGCAAACTTCAAATTGTGTTTTTCATTTACAGTTTCACATGACCCTGCAATACAAATGTTGCAGGCTATTTGCCAGGAAGAGCCTTAAGGCAGAGTTCATCCGCCCGTATCTTAATTGAAAGCACTAGCTGTGGCCAAGGTTTGTTCTTGGCTACAACTCGTGGTTAGCAAGGAGGGAGCTTAATTAAACCTTTGAAATTCAGTAATACTTTTAAAAAAGCTATTCCAGGAAAACAGAAGTACCGAGTTCTGCCCAACGTGGGGGGAGGGGGGAGTCACACACATCTGACATCACCATGAGGTCCTACTAGGCCCACTGCCATGGCGAGGCCCAGCAAGGCCCACTGCTGTAAGACCCAGGCCCTCAAGTTTGGGGGGCTTCAGCCCCGTCCCAACAGACTTTGCGGAGCTGAAGACCCCTGTAGAGTTGGTGCCTCTGTGGGATAACTAATAATTAAAAGCAAAAATATGGAGGATGGGGCTCTCAATGGCTACCTCACTGTCTGAGGCACTGGCCCTGTATGAAGGTTTCCAACAGGCACCTGGTTAGCCACTGTGAGAACAGGATGCTGGACTAGATGGGCCACTGGCCTGATCCTGCAGGACTCTTCTTATGAGCACTCTTCAGATCCATTCATGTATTTTCGTTGTACTTTTGTTTTTCAATAACAAGAGGCACCGTTTTACGGTCTTTTCCCCCGGCATCACAAATGTGGCACTCTCCGTTCCCTTGGATCAATTTGCTGCATATGTGAACCACCAGGTCAAGTTATTCTGGAGTCCAGATGCATCTGATTATCTTGAGAAGTTGTAGCCTAATTAAAATCCCTCACCCACATCTGTTTCCTTGCAAGATTTAAGTGTTTCACCCCTGCAAGAGCAGCAGCAAATCTACAACCAGCCCCAAATCACAGGCACTAAATCAATGGACATCTAGGAGAGGACCCTCATCTGCTTCACATATGTAAAAATGCATTGATAAAGATAAGATATCTGGCTCTCACTCAGCCTTGCATGTGCTTTACATTAAACCCAGAAAATGCATATCCTTCAACCCAGAGTCCAAATCTCGCATCTGGTACAAAACATCATTTGTACTTCTTCAACTAATACGTATGTCTGTTTTCACTAAGTAAGGACTGGGATTCCTCACCAACAGAATTTTTAAAAAATCAAACTTTTCACAGATCACGCAGCAGTTGCTTGTTTTCTAAGTCAATTTTTTCATACCATGCAAAATATGAGCAACAGGTATTTTTTCAAAATACTTTCACTATGCACAACAGAGCAAGCAATTTAGCAGTGGACATTCTGAAATTTGATTATGAATAATGAAAAATCAAGCTTCACTTAGGTATTCAGTGAATTCTTTCTCTCTATGTCTGAAACTGATATAATGGACAGTGATAATGTATTTGGTTCCAAAAACTGAAATAAATTCATTATTTGTTTTTAGGTTCTCTCAACAAAGGAAATATTTGCTGTTTCTGTTTTAAGCCAATGTAATTCATACAGGGATCAACTATTCAGGTACATATATCACTAGTTTTCTTCTTTTTAGTCTGAGGAGAGATGTAACTTAAATGAAGAACTGAGTTGACAATGCTATGAACATGTAAGTCAGTTCTCTTTTTATATTTATGTCTTTCTTTACTTGATCTGTAAATACAATGCCAGGATATCAGTCAAACTTTATTATGGTCTTATGAGCCATTCAGGTTAAAATACAGCGCACAAATAACAGAAAAATTGCATAATTGTGTCCTCCCTGTCCTAGTCTAGGATTCTAACCACTAAGCACATTGGATCTCTTCAAAACAACAGGCAGTTGAGTGAGATGGGAGGAATCACCAACTAAACCATGGTTTATCGTGATAGCAACAAGGCTGATTTTTTTAATTAACAATAGTTTAGAGCACTATGCTCAAACCCTAAAACTCTGATTATTCTTAAGGATAGTTTGTTGAAACAAGCCAGCTTTGTGAGCTATGATTTGAAGATGGCTTTCCTCAGACAAACTACAGATAAGATTAACCACATGTTGGGGGTAAGGTAGAAATCTGGGGTTAATGAAAAATGGAAGTGAAAAAACAACTTGTTCCCATCACGATAAGCCAGCTCAGTACCAGTGGGAAGGAAATGACTAGGGGGTGATAGTCCAGGATCCGAGCACACAAGAATGTGTACTTCGGAGAGTATTTTTCCTTTTAAGAATGAGATAATACTAAGCAGCATTAAGCAATATTGGAAAATATCAAAATACATTGCATAAATGCTAAAGGGCGGGGAAAACAAATGCGCAAATCAAATATACTTACTGGTTTAGCTCTACATCCAGGATGAAAGAAGATCCAAAGGCATCAACTTGGAAGCTGGCTCGGGCAATATGAGTGGACTGCAATGTTTAAAAAAAGTGAAATGGATTAGCATTCAACCAATGCATTCTTTTACATTCACAACAGAAAAAAATATATACTTCGCACCAGCACAAACATACTGAGGCACATTTAAGGATAATTGAGCTGATTTTTTTTCCATGGGAATGTGTGGTTTTGTAGAGCAGCATAAAGAGCTGACTATACCCCCTTATACAGGGATTTCTAATTCTGGCACATTTAACATCCTTACAGATGAGGAAATAGTGCTCTCGGTTTTGCTGTCCCAGATGGGGGATATTTACTGTACAAACCAATCTCAGTGTTATTGCCCATTTCAATGGGCATGGCTGCCCACAAAGAATACTGGGAACAATGATTAATGATTAAAGCAATTACATGCAATATATTTTGGGAAGTTGCCTGCTGCTATACATTTGGATCCCTACTAAGATATCATAACAAAATTTTGCATGATGCTTCCCAAGATCAAGCAGTAGTTTTCGGTCTATGTTTGGATACAATTAGACACAACTTTGTATAAAGATGGCAAACTGAACTTTCTCAAAATTGCAAAGGTGTCCCCCCCCCCTTTGACTTCCCAAGCAATGTCAGGTTTGAGGGTAGTGAATTAATCAATATGAATTAATTGATTAATATCATTTTTCTTATATACACTGAAATTGTATATGTTTGTAATATGTATGGTTCTAAAATAACAATAATTAAAAGCACTAGGATTTGTAGCCTGGTGAGAGAGCTGGATTTAGCAGTTTTTATATTTTCACAAAGAAACTCTTATGTCATGTCCTTGTAGGCACAGCTAGGAAGCTTTTCATCTGCCCCAATGGCTCATGTACAGGTTATCCCTAGCAACTTACCTCTACAAAAAGTCTATATGGCTGCTTATGCATGCTTTGTGCAAATGGCCCAATTTATGAGATATCGTATTTTTCGCTCTATGAGACACACCAGACCATAAGACGCACCTAGTTTTTGGAGGAGGAAAACATGAAAAAAAATATACTGAATCTCAGAAGCCAGAACAGCAAGAGGGATCGCTGCACAGTGAAAGCAGCAATCCCTCTTGCTGTTCTGGCTTCTGGGATAGCTGCACAGCCTGCATTCGCTCCATAAGACACACACATATTTCCCCTTACTTTTTAGGAGGGAAAAAGTGAGTCATAGAGAAAAAAATATGGTAAATGCAAGATCCCAGATAATTGTTCTGTATATGGACAATTGCCAAGAGGTTCTTTTATCATATTTGTACTGATACTGAATGACCTAATTATCAGATAGCTATTCTGAAACACACCTCAACAAATCCATAACGCTGGTTATAAGGCTAGCTAGAGACATTTTGCTGACTAAGGCAGACAATATGGCACCCCTTCTTCCCATTCCAGATACAGAGACTGGCTACAGATAGGTAGCCGTGTTGGTCTGCCATAGTCAAAACAAAACAAATTCCTTCCAGTAACAAATTCCTTCCAGATACAGAGACTGGCTAGAGAGTGACAGCTGAATCTCACTTCAACCAGTTCAGAAGAATCAGTCATTAAGTTGAAACTGATGCCATTGTTGCCTTACAATATCTGCTGCCTGAGGCAGGCACTTCACACTGTCTAACGGCAGGGTCGGCCTTGACCGGCTGTACAGATAAAGTACATATGTAATATACTTCAGCACACAACAGAGGGGGAGAAAAGGCAGTAAGCATTCTCTATGGTTTTCCAGGCAAAATACAATCTATCACATTCTTAAAGACACGTACTGTGATGAAAAAAACAAAGCCATGGGAAATATTTAGAAGGAATTTTTATAAAGAGGAAGAAGTGAGGCATGGGAGAAGGAAATGGCCCAATTCCAAGAACTACTGCATAGTTAAGTATTTCTGGAAAGGCTTTCTGGCTGACTCTCGCTTGTCGGTAAATTAGAGGGTTATTTGACCAAGCATGGCTGCTTTGCTAAAAAGACTGCTAGTTGAAGCCTGTATGGAAGTCTTTAAGAACAAAATCCTCATTTTAATGAGGCAGGAGCCCATTGTGGCTTGCCAATTATACCAATGTCTGTTTTGACATTGGCAACTGAGAAGCACTGACTGCTTGGGAACAAGTGCTTACTCAACGTGTTTGAAGAGATGAACCTTGAGTATGACGCAGTAAGGAACTTATTATGGGTTATTTCCGACTAAGTAATCAGCTATACAGCTGCAAATAAAACGTTTTAAGTGTGTTGTAAAGTGCATTATACAAATGTGACACTAGATGGCAACGGTGAGCTATGATAAATTCAATATATTTTTCAAACTGTGTTTTGTTTTTTTAAAAAAGCATTTTCACAGCGTTTTTTATATGTGTCTTGATTCCACCTTGGTCATACTCAAGAGTATGGAGTTTAGATCCCTCCAAACACATCAGAAGTAAAGAGGAAACATTACAGAAGATCTACTGAAGACAGTCAAAAATAGAACTATAGCCACTATGGGTAAGCTTACTTTCCTGCTCAAAATGTGCTCAAGACATACCTTTCTCATATTTCGAAAATGTAATATTCTAATTTCTGCATATGACTAAGGAGGAACATCACATTTAGATGCCATGTGTGTGTTCTTACTGGTACACATCATCTTACTACCCAAAAGAGCATTGAACTTTCTGTAATAATCAGCACACACTAACAAAATGTTTGCTGTTTCCAAGCAAGATATGGAAAAAGATTCTGGGCAAAAAAGAGAAAGTACATGGTGAGAACTCTAGAATTCTGCAAATTCAGGATAGACCAATCAACAGGTATTAGGCACAATGACTAAACATGCCCTCCAAGTTCAAGCACACACTTCTGAGTACCAGTTGCTGGGATCACAAGCAGGAGAGTGCTGTTGCCAACCCACCCAACCCTCCATGCAGCCCCAAGAACTGGCAACCCATACTACGTCACTGACTCCAGCTACAAAGGACAGAGGTATCTGCACCCCGCCACCAAACATTTCAGCTATATAAAGTTAAGGGAAGCTCATTCTGAACACAGAAAATTTCCAAGTCTTTAAAGTATATAAATATTCATACAGCTTGATCATATGCATGCTTTATTCACAAATTAAGTTCCATATGCATGCTTTATTCACAAATTAAGTTCCATTGAGTTCAAAGGGTTTACTGCCTTGTAAAATGCACACAGGATTTCAGCCTGAATCAAAATGCTCTAAAACTGAACATTTAAGCATTTTTATTATGGAAAATTATTATATATAAGAAAATTTTCTAGCAAATATAAAGAAGGAGACATACAATTCTACTTATTAGATATATTTCACATTATAAAAAAGAGCATAAATATTTCAATGAGTATTTTAAAGCATTTATGAGAACCTTCCATCCAACAACGTTCAAGCATTTATGAGGACCTTTCTTTCAGGATTCTTTTTTTTTAATGGAGTAAGCAAATTATTCAATCAACCCAGCAATACAATACCCAGCTGCAGTAAACAAGGAAAGAGAATTCTCTGTTGAATCAGCACTAACCAAAAAAAAGGGGGGGGGGATGAAGACAAGTACTGCAGCTCTAGTAGGCAGTACTCAGAGCAGGAACCTATTCTTGAATCCTCTGTAATCTGTGGCAGAGCAGAGACCTTCTCCAGCACATACACATACACACGCACTCCCCTAAAACGCTGCTATTGTCCTCAAGAGAACCCTGCCTAGGGCAAGAAGGAAGACAGTAGTTCTAGCAAATCTAATTTACAAAGAAAGGATTAAAGATTTATTCTCACATAAAGGAAGCCTCTCTGTAAGGTCAAAGATGCTTAAGAGGGTTAAAAGAGGGAATGATCAAAATGTAAACAGTTTCATTCCTTCTCCTTGAGCACAAACATCTGCATTTAAACTTCTAGCATAGCCAATGTGATGCCTCAGCTCAGCTCTTGCTGGACTTTTGTTGTTGTTGTTGTTTAGTCGTGTCTGACTCTTCGTGACCCCATGGACCAGAGCACGCCAGGCACTTCTGTCTTCCACTGCCTCCCGCAGTTTGGTCAGACTCATGTTTGTAGCTTCGAGAACACCGTCCAACCATCTCGTCCTCTGCCGTCCCCTTCTCCTTGTGCCCTCTATCTTTCCCAACATCAGGGTCTTTTCCAGGGAGTCTTCTCTTCTCATGAGGTGGCCAAAGTACTGGAGCCTCAGCTTCACGATCTGTCCTTCGAGTGAGCACTCAGGGCTGATTTCCTTAAGAATGGAGAGGTTTGATCTTCTTGCAGTCCATGGGACTCTCAAGGGTCTCCTCCAGCACCATAATTCAAAAGCATCAATTCTTCAGCGATCAGCCTTCTTTATGGTCCAGCTCTCACTTCCATACATCACTACTGGGAAAACCATGACTTTAACTATACGGACCTTTGTTGGCAAGGTGATGTCTCTGCTTTTTAAGATACTGTCTAGGTTTGCCATCGCCTTTCTCCCAAGGAGCAGGCGTCTTTAACAGCTCCCAAAATCCCTGACCACTGACCAAGCTGGCTGGGGCTGATGGGAGCTGTAGTCCAACAATATCTGGACAGCACCCAATGGGCCACCCACTTCCATCTCATTTGGTCCCTATAGGCTTTGGGTGGGTAACAGCAAGCTAACAGATAACACAAAATATTTGTTGTTGTTGTTTAGTCATTTAGTCGTGTCCGACTCTTCGTGACGCCATGGACCAGAGCATGCCAGGCACTCCTGTCTTCCACTGCCTCCCGCAGTTTGGTCAAACTCACGCTGGTAGCTTCGAGAACACTGTCCAACCATCTTGTCCTCTGTCGTCCCCTTCTCCTTGTGCCCTCTATCTTTCCCAACATGAGAGTCTTTTCCAGGGAGTCTTCTCTTCTCATGAGGTGGCCACAATATTGGAGTCTCAGCTTCAGGATCTGTCCTTCCAGTGAGCACTCAGGGCTGATTTCCTTAAGAATGGAGAGGTTTGATCTTCTTGCAGTCCATGGGTCTCTCAAGAGTCTCCTTCAGCATCATAATTCAAAATCATCAATTCTTCGGCGATCAGCCTTCTTTATGGTCCAGCTCTCACTTCCATCACTGCCTTGCCGTGGCGAAGGGGCTTGAATAATTCAAAGAAGCTATGAACTATGCCGTGCAGGGCACCCAAGATGGACAGGTCATAGTGGAGAGTTTTGACCAAATATGATCCACCTGGAGCAGGAACCGGCAAGCCACTCCAGTATCCCTGCCAAGAAAACTCCATGGACAAAGACAACAGGCATACAAACACAAAATATTACACACCATTAAAAACCAGAGCTGAGAGGGAAGAACCTCTAGAAATCCAATCGTCACTGTTGCAGGCAATGCACCGTGATCATAATGTGGGAGCTACACCAGCTCCAACACCTTTGCAAAGCAAGAGAAGGAGATTGTAGGGGTGCTGCTGGAAGGATAAAATGCTGCCATCTGTCAACAATTTTTTCTGTTTTGCAACCAAAGAGAAATAAGCAGCCACAGACTCCAAGCACTTCTGCAATCAAGATCAACTTTTTACAATCTTCTGCCATCCAGTCGTTTTGGACCATATCTCTCATCAGTCCTAGCAAAATATCTGGAGGGCACCAAGTTGCTGAAAGCTGATCTACAGGGTGCAATCCTTGGACAATGCAGGCAGGGATGGTATTATAGCTATAGCATTTGAAATACTGTGCAGAAACAATGGGGAAAGAAAGCACTGTGCAAAGCGTGGCAAATTAATTATAGGTATGATCCTATCTATGTAAGTAATTGTTATTATTTATTTTCCATAAAAAAATCAAATCAAATGTTCTCTTTTATTGCAAGTGTATTGTCTGCAATTAAACAGGAAAAAGGAAAAAGACAGGCAAAAAGCAAGTCATGGAAGTTACTAGCATTCAGATGTGGCAACAGAAGTTAGATATATTCTTTTTACTGTTTGGAATATTCTTTTATCCAAGAAACAAAACCTGCTGCTTTCCTGGCTTGCAATATAACACAAGAAGTGAGACTCTGGGATCTTGACTGCTGGTATGGTTTTAGTGGAGCTACCTTTGAAGGCGACTCGAAAACTACAACTAATCCAGATTGCTGCAGCTAGACTGGTGACTAGGAGTGGCCACCAGAACCATATGACACCAGTCTTAAAGGATTTACATTGGTTCCCAATACATTTACAAGCATAATCAAAAGTGTTAGTGTTGACCTTTAAAGCCCTAAAAGTTTTCAGTCCTACATACCATTGTTTAGCCCGGACACTGAGGTCCAGATCCAAGGGCCTCCTTCACTTTACTGCGAGAAGTGAAGTTACAGGGAACCAGGCAGAGGGCCTTCTCAGTAGTGGCACCTATGCTACGGAACACCTTCCCATCAGATGTCAAGGAAATAAACAACTATCTGACTTTCAGAAGGCATCTGAAGGCAGCCCTGCATAGGGAAGTTTTTAATGTTTGATGTTTTACTGTGTTTTAAATCTTCTGTTGGGAACTGCCCAGAGTGGCTGGGGCTACCTGTTCAGCTGGGTGGCATGTAAACAATAAAATTAGTAGTAGAAGTAGTAGTAGTTTCTGTTTTATATTGGCCATTTTAATGCTGCTTTTTAGATTATCTTCCATTGTATGGCTTACTGTATTACCATAGATTGGTGGGGCCATAAATTAGCAGCACAGCAACTGCTTTCCACACAGAAGATCCTAGGTTCAGTCCCCAGCCTCTCCAGGAAGGGCTGGAGGATACCCTTGCCTAAAATCCTTGAGAGCTGCTGCCAATCAGTGTAGACAATACTGAAGCACATGGACCAGTTGGTCTGAATTGGTGCAAGACAGCTTCTTATATCCCTATGCCATACATTATACAGAGAACATCCGCAAGGCAACAAGTGAATCCCAGCTGAGTTTGTTTAGGATTGCAGACTGAGCATCTCCATAATTCTCAGGTGGGTCTTCCTGCTCAAGCTGTAAATTATTCAACCCTCGTATGCATTAAGATTACGAAGAAGTAATTTAGGGGTCATTACCTTTGTGACCCATTATAAATTATATATTAGCACTGCACTATGCACTGCTGATTTTGCAGTGGTCATTGGATGGAACAAAGAAGAAGCAACATGTCCATTTCCTATAAAGACTGATTCACTTACCGACCTTGGAACTATTTATAGAACTGCTGGACACAAATTAGAAGTTATATTAGCTCTAAGAGATAACCCGAATTGAGCATACAGTCTAAAATAAAAAAATAAAATAACATGCACACCAGTTTATAAACCATTGAAATTACTAAGAATGTGTGACCTACCAGGACTGGGCACAAAGCAGACGGGATCCACTGGCACATCTCTGGGTGATTTGCAGTAGATTGACAAGGATCATTGACTCCCAATTGTTTCGCAATGGCAACAACAAAAGGCACTCTCTATTACCAGTAAGCTGCTTGGCTAAAGAAAGCTTGAGGGGAAACTAGGAGCTTTGCATGATGGGACTGTGAGTGCAATGGTGGCTGGTGACCACTGGAACTGATAGGGTAGAAGATAGGAGGCCTAACAGTAGGTGGTGCTAGAACTAACTCATTCTGGTTTTCTCCTCCTCCTCCATGCTGAAGACTGCAAGAGCAACCCTGAGAGTGAGGGTGCTGGCAGGCAGTGCTACCTTCTGCAGTGGTTATAAGTAAGACAGATACACAAGTGGGCGCAAATGCCCCATTAGCCCTCCACTGGCAAATGCCTAGCTTTGAGGAGGTGCTCGGAGGTGCCATGCACCTTAATTCTAAATGTATTTTCTTTTGAAGCTGAATCACCCGACGTCGCTTCTCTCTGGAACTGTGCTGCCCTTTGCCGCCTGCTGAGTTGCACAGGAATCTTTCTGCATCCTCCCCCCCCCCTTCCTTGCAAGGGCAATCTCCCTGAACGCAAGTGCAATGCTTACAACCCCACATCTAAACACTCGTACCGCAATAATGAGATGCACATTTCGCTAATGCTAGAAAATTCCACCGCAGGCAGCATGGCGATCTGGAGGAGGGATCAAGGATGGCACGATAAATTTATCATGAGCCGGAAAGCTGCAGTTCATTTACATATCCCTGATATAAACAAAGTGGATGCCAAACGACATACGAGCCTACTGGTGCTAACACTTACCGTAATTCTTAAATTGTAAATGTGAAAACTTACAAGCGTGTCACCCCACTGAGGCCTCTCCTGGTGCCCACAAGGTTCCCTCTCCCACCCCGGCTGAAATTAGGCTTGAAAGAAGCAGTGTGAGCTTGCTTGCGAAGAATGTGTGTAAGTGTTTGCAAATGTGCCCACAGGCCCAAAAAGGTGGGCGACCCAATGGTTTCCTTAATGGACAACTGACTTACAAAGGTGGGAATTGAAATCAAAAGTGTGTGAGAGAAACAGCCTGTCCCCCCTCTCACACAAAAATAAATAAATTGGAGGCAGGGACAGAGAGAACTCTGAGCTCCTGAAATCCCACTGGGGACACAGGATCTCTCTTTAGCTATCCAACATATCGTAACAGCTATTGTTCTTGTATGAAGAATATATTATATTGGAAAAATTAAGCAAATATTCACACGATGCCAATCCTGATGGGTTTTAGGTATCTTGTAGAGACATATTTATTTATTCATTCATTCATTTGATTAAGATGACCAGAGGAGGTGTCCTGCTGTTCTCACAGTGCTGTGATGCAACCTTGATGTATTGCTGCTGTGGTTTGACATTTCAGATGATTTTATTATGTACCCTACGTCTTCATGTCGTATATCTTTGTGTTGTATCCTCCTCTGGGATTGCTTTTAATGGAGGGAGAGTCATAAATCACCTGAATAAGTACACAACAGCTATGCCTACATAACTGTTACAAAAACTGTTCCATCTTCAGTGCTTCTTCATCCAAAGAAAACAACAAAATCTCATATGTGTATACTAAGCGGCATGTCCTACCCCAATTCATGGGCTTATTCCTAGGTAAGGGTGTCCAGGAGTCCAGCTTAAAACCAATGCTGCTGATTCTGAAAAAGTTGTAGCCTTTTGTAGTTCTTTAAACCCAGGCCAGGCCAGAGAAGATCCTGCTCTGAAGCCCTGGAAAGCCACTGCCAGTCTGTGAAGACCAGGGATGGGGAAACCGCTTTCTTCCAGATGCTGTTGACCTCCAACTCTCAGCAGCCCTGGCTAGCAAGCCCAATGGTTAGGAACAGTGTTAGAAATTCAGATATATATTGTAATTGCCAAATGGAACCTTAAACACGGGCTGCGGTCACCACAATGGAATGTCTAGGCACTGTATTCCCCCCCATGAACTATTTATTTATTCATTATTATTATTATTATTATTATTATTATTATTATTTCCATTTCTATACCGCTTTATATCTCAAGGAACAAATCTCAAAGCCATTTAAAACGCATTAAAACATCAAATAAAACAACCCAGAATAAAACTAATTCAAGCATCCAGGAAAATATTTCAGATCCTGACATTTTGTTTTCCCTAGTGGCCAATGTGGCATCCAGAGACCTCCACATAGTCACAATTGGACCTGCACCAGTCACAAATCACGCCTGGATAATTTCAAGCACTGGTTGGGAATGACAGGAGCTGTAGACCAACAACATCTGGAGGGCCACAGGTTCCCCAGGCTGGCACAGGGAATAGCGAGTGAAATAGGCCAACAATCCCATCTCTGTATGTTCCTAGGAAAGTTCCTTCCACTGAAGGAATCAGAGGGGAACCATTTATATTTATCACATTCATGTCCTACCATTCCTCCAGGGTGGCATACATAGGGTCATCCGATTTTAGCCTCACAGGAACCTGACGGTGGAAGATCTAGCAATTTGTGCAAGACCATCTTGTGATGGCTGAGCCTATACATCCCAGTTCCAAAATCAAACATCCTACCAAAATGCGGTTTCTTGCACACAATCTGCCAAGCAAGAATCAAACCAAGCATGGTATGAAAAAGGTTCCTAATTGGACGTACTTCTTTTTATTTTAAAAAAAGCAAAATTATTGGGGAGTTTACCTCTTCATCAAAGCCTCAATTCAAGTCTCCTTCCCCTACAAAATATTACCCTACTGTTAGCTATAGATGAAAAACCTTGTGAATTTTTCTTCTTCTGCAGAGACTTTTCTCATCAGTGGGGACAATTGGAGCCAAAGAATTATCCCCTTCCCTTGCAGCCCTTTTCCATACTGCTTTTCAGAAATAGAAAGACATCAGAAATTCCAACCAAGCAGCTCCCACATCATATGTAGTTCTACCCTCAGGTCTCATGCCTGCAGGTGAATTGTCCTTTCTGGGAATCACCCACCGTTTTTCAAAGCAACATTAAAGTCCTGCCATCTGAAATCACTTTAGGCAAAAGAATGTTACACTTGGAATGGATCTCACTGGTAAGATTGTAAGCTCTCAACTACACTCAACCAACTATGAATGATAGACACAGTGAAGTTAATTGAGCATCCTTCAGTAAACATCATGAATCAAATTTAAGAGTGTCCTGTGACAACGTTATTGCAATTTCCCAGTGGCAATGAACACATCAGCTGCAGAAACTCTCACTCTCTAAAGACACTGCGGGCAGCCCCAATCCAGCACTTGTTTATCCTTAATCAAGCCAGGGAACTCTTGCTGATTCTGTAACTCTTAGGCATTTCTGAACATCACTTTAATATCCACTCTCCACAGACTGAACAAATAGTTTCCTTAACCATATGGTAGGTCTTGGATTGCACATTCTTCATTCATTCATTCCTAGGTTCTCTTAAATAATAATAATAATATTTTTTTTTATTTATATCCCGCCCTCCCCAGCCGAAGCCGGGCTCAGGGCGGCTAACAACACTAAAACAGTGCAACATTATAAAAACATTATAAAAATTACCGTAATTAAAATCAAAATTGATGGCAACCATAAACTAAAGTTTTGTAAAGATTGCCAAAGGAGGGAGTCAGGCTGCGCCCTGACCAAAGGCCTGGTGGAACAGCTCTGTCTTGCAGGCCCTGTGGAAAGATGTCAAGTCCTGCAGGGCCCTTGTCTCTTGTGACAGAGCGTTCCACCAGGTTGGAGCCGCAGCCGAAAAAGCCCTGGCTCTAGTTGAGGCCAGCCTAACCTCTCTGTGGCCTGGGACCTTCAAGATGTTTTTATTTGAAGACCGTAAGTTCCTCTGTGGGGCATACCAGGAGAGGTATGCATGTTTGGGGCTCTCTAAAGAAACAGTTCATCAGATGGCGCAACTATTTCTGCAATTTACTTTTCGGGTCGCATGCAGGGAATCCAAGACTGACATGCCCCACCTCTGCTCCAGGGTATAAAAACAATTTGTTCCCAGAAGAGTTCTTGTATAGGCTTTTTCTGGGCATACTAGTTTTCTCACTATATGGATATTTTCCCCCATCGGGGTGCAATTAAACCATTTTAGATCATGCCTTAATGGCCTCCGGTCTGAAGTGGTGCAATTCTGGAACAGTATTGCCATGTCATGTTTGTCTTTGAGAACCTGTGAGCTTCCTATAGGCCTCTGATCTGTTACAGTCATGCTTTTCTTTTGTTCTCAGGACACTTTATGCACAATGAATCATTTTTCTCTCCTTCCTGGGTATAAAGCCATGGTTAACCTCTATTTGTCAAACAGAATACGGTTTCTTAATGTTTTGCACATCCGCCCAGTTACACCAACCCACTGAAAGGGTTCCTCAACCCCAACCATTCTAACCAACCCTTTTTCACCCTGGATGCAAAATTCCTGGGGTCTGTCCAATGTATAAATGTCCGTCATTTTTTGTTGATATCTTGAAATATTCCTGTTAAATTATTCCTGTTTCATTTATTATTTAAATAATCACTGGTCATGATTCGCACCCAGAACATTTTTGCCTTGCTGGAATATGTCCTTCAACTCTGATACTGGCTGTTGTTTGCCTGTATGGAGGATAGGGAGTGGGTGGGGTGGGGTGTAGTAGCCAGCCTTCCATACAGAACTAAAATTGTATCACTCACCACTGCCATACACCCCTTGGAAGCTGGTCTGGAAAACAGTTCCCCACCTCTGATCTGGGAAGCCTTGGTTCAGCGGGGATTTGAATATAATTCCAGTCCAAACACAAGTCTCTGAGCCACAATGGGTAGCATCAAGACATTCTCCAGCTCACAGGCTGTAAACTGTTTACTGAGGAAAGTGCTGGGTGTTGTTTTAAATTGTCTTATTTCAGGAAAACAGGAAAGACCTGGCAGTAGACTAAACAAGGGATATTATATATGATGTCTCTTGACTATCGTCGCTCTCGTCCAAACTGTTCTTTTGTTTTGCCCTAAGTTTCATGAAAGATTTATTGCCAACTTGGTCAGTTTTTCTCTCCAAGCCATCAGTTACTTCCCAGAATGCTGACAGGGTGAAAGAGATCTGAGAAATCAGACCCTCTCTGGCTATGTCTCCTGTGCAGGAAGCGCTTTCATCCCCAGCTCTGCAGCCAGAATAAACTCTGATCTTACTTCAGATGTCAGGGAGAAGACTCTTTTGGATAAAGGGAAATTAATATCAATAAAGGAATATTTGAAATGCTTTACGGAAAAAAAATTGCAAGAAAAAACAGCCAGACTAATTGCTCAGCTTCTAGTAAACTCAGTGAACACTGATAAACTAACTAACTAACTAACTAACTAACTAACTAACTAACTAAAAGCCAGTCATATAAATTGGAAATCTCAAATCAGAATGCAATGACCAAGCTGGTGTCTGCCAGACCGCTTGGACTACAACTCCCAGCAGCCCCATTCAGCAATTGAAATTAATACTGTAGTCCAAAACATCTCGAAGTCACCAGGTTGGCTAAGGCTGGACTACATGATACATTACATTCAGGTTTATTTACAGGCCCAAAACGACGGACAGCCTATTAATACAAAAAATGATACAATTAATCAATCATCAGAACAAGACGGCAAACTCACAGGTTACCTGGCTGTAGCCTATCCACCCAGTGAACTGGCCAAAAAAAGGCGACAACTCACTCACCAAGTGCTGCCTCACTCAACCCAGTCCCTGTCTGCCAGTTCTACCATCAGCTTTACAGACCTTAACAATCACACTGTATGTCACAGCAAACCAGCAGACACCCTTCCCAGGGTCTTGACCCTACCCACCCAATCAGGATCCTGGCACAAAGAGGAGAGCCCTCACTCTTGTCCCAACCTGAAGAACATGCAGCTTGCATTTCAACCCAAATACAGGCGATGAATACAGTGGTACCTCTAGTTATGTACTTAATTCGTTCTGGAGGTCTGTTCTTAACCTGAAACTGTTCTTAACCTGAAGCACCACTTTCGCTAAAGGGGCCTCCCGCTGCTGCCGCGCCACCAGAGCACGATTTCTGTTCGCATCCTGAAGCAAAGTTCTAAACCCGAGGTAATATTTCTGGGTTAGCGGAGTCTGTAACCTGAAGCATATGTAACCTGAAGCATATGTAACCCAAGGTACCACTGTACTCTCCCTGGAATGAAACATTAGTCCTTGATTTGAGTTTACTCCCGGAAAGCAACAGTGGACCGAGCAAAATTTGAACAATAAACCAGAGAACAACATTTCCCCCTGCAATTCACTGCATCAAGCTGGAATAAAGCAGCACTCCTGGCCAGTGAAACGAACTGGCTATTACTAATGGTACAGGTCCACAGATAAAACTTTCCAGCAATGAGTGCATAAAACATTAAAGCTTTTTGAATGGAATATTGATTAGAACCGGGAGATGGCAGGCCTATCTACATGCCTTTCAAGCCTTTGCAAGAAATTCCAAACAAGTATCTCATCTCACTTTTTTTAATGGCGCCATAAAACCAGGTCATAAACATCACCTAAAGAACAAATGCTAGGTGAATGGAGTTAGGTGGACATTACTAGGGCATCCAGTTTCCCATCTGGTTTTTCTAAGTTTCTAACAATCATGAGTTTCAATATATTCCTGTACACATAATTCCATTGTGGGACCCCTCCTCGTATTAATTTTGTTATTTGAGGGGCTGATTCAATTCCCTTCACTTATGGAGTCTGACCTAATAAACCCAGTACAGTCCCCAAAGCTGAAGTAACTACAGGTGAAATGAAACTTCTTATTATCATCATTATTCATATTACTGAATTTGATTTATATGCTGCCTTTGCTTTAATGAGCTCATGGCAACAAAATACACACTTTATTCTTACAACCCTGTGAGGTAGGCAAGGCTGAATGTTGGTGACTAAGCTACAGCAAGCTTCATTAAAATGGAAATTAGGGTTGCAGACCTAATCTGTATACAATATTGATTGAATGTAGCAATTATATATGACTCAGTGGTATATGTCCATCACCTCTACACATACAACATAAGTCTTTCTGTTGAATAATGCCCATTACCCTACTTAGATTTTAGATTTGTAGCATGGGGAGGTAGAGAGCATATATCTGCGCAAAAGAAGAACACTACAATATACTGATGCACTAAGACAGAAGAAGACAATGTGGTGCCCTTCAGCTATTGTTAGACTACAATTCCCATCATCCCTGACCATGAGCCATGCTGTCTGGGCTCATGGGAGTTGCAGTGGAACACCTGAAGGGCATTACATTGGAATTCCAGCTCATGTAGGCCACTCCTTAGTACAGGAGGTAGCTTTTTCATTATTATTGAAACAAACAAAAAAGGAAACATAAACCTATGCAATCTCAGTAAACACAGTATACAACTAAGGCCCACATACCCACAGGCATTGCTCATCTTGGTCAGGGGTCTATATTGCCGTACTCTTGTGACTGGCAAATTCAGCACCTGGGCCAGCGCTTTGGTGCTTCCAAGCAAAAACTGAAATGGTGACAGCACTTAGAAGGTGAAGACCCCACCCTTCCACCTGCCATTATCACTGCAACAAAGATGATGCCCCTACCACCCTCCTTATTTGCTTGACTATCAGACACAACAGCTAAGATGTAACATACCTTCTACACCAGGTGGGGAGACCTGTGATCCACCAGATGCTGTTGGACTTCAACTCCCATCAGCCCTGGCTTCTGGGGTATTATCAATGAATTGCACAGTAAGGAATTACGGACAAGAAGGTCATCACAGGTGCTAGGATCCAGAAGGCACTATGCTGCATTTCACTGGGAACATCCGCTGAGCTCATATGTGACATCTTCTGCTCCTATTTTATACCATGGAAATACCTGAGTTTTAAAGCATCATCAGTTCTCAGATAATGAATATTTAAAACTCTGCCTAAAAACAGAATGGGCATGTATTTTCAATCTCACATGAAAACAACATCTTGCTGAGTAACTACCAGCTCTCATAGTTCTGGACACTTGTTAGACCTAAAGTAATAAAACTTGCTTAACAACCTTGCATCTGTGCAGGAAAAGCCAAACCAAACCGTCTCTCCAAGTACACATCATTAGGCAATGTAGGTAAGTAAAAAGGCAAAGGACGCCTGGATGGTTAAGTCCAGTCAAAGGCGACTATGGGGTGAGGTACTCATCTCACTTCAGGCCGAAGGAGCCTGCGTTTGTCCACAGACAGCTTTTTGGGTCATGTGGCCAGCATGACTAAACTGCTTCTGACTAAACTGCTTCTGGCATAACCGAACACCGTGTCAAGTGCCAAAGTGCATGGAAACTCCATTTAAGTTTCTGCAGCAGCAGTACCTATTTATTTACTTGCACTGATATGCTTTCGAACTGCTAGGTTGGCAGAAGCTGGGACAGAGCAACGGCAGCTCACCCCACTGAGCAGATTCGAACCACTGACCTTCTGATCCGCAAGCCCAAGAGGCTCAGTGGTTTAGACCGCTTCCCTTTTTTAGGCAATTCACAGCACATATGAGCTACCTGGCCCATGATTTGGGATGACGGTCTTAGTTTGAGTCTATTTCATTACAAAAAATATTTTAACTATGAAAATGACAGTACCCATGCCTGCTCTGTAAATAAATGATTTTCAAAATGGGGCAGTTCATTCTATCCTGAACACAACCTAAATTAAGAAGAAGTGCGCATGCACACGAAAGCTTATACCCAGAACAAACTTAGTTGGTCTCTAAGATGCTACTGGACAATTTTTTTTATTTTTATATATATCTTGACTGCGTCAGACCAACACAGCTACCTACCTGAATCTACAACCTAAATTAAAATACAATATAAGCAAAATAAAACACGTTTTACCCTTCATATTTTTACTATTACCAATTCTCTCTCATTCATGTTTTAAAAATAAAATAAAAAGGATGGACTAAAAATGTTTTCTACTGACAATATGGGCTTATTTGTATAGTTAGTTTTGTAAGAGCAAGTAGAGCAAAAGTGTGACTTTCTTTAAGAGTTCTTCAAAAAATGCAGCAAAACAGAAACTTGGATTAAGACAATACATATTTCATCTGTCACATCATTCATGATGCGAAGACATTACAGAGATGCATGACTTTGCAAAACACCATGAAATGCTTTTAGGAACACATAACTTAGTGCACAATATATCTCAACAGGCAGATGCCAATTAGAAGCTATAGTTTCTGGAAAGCTGCAGTCTGAGCAAAGAAGAAGGAAAACAATATTTAACAATGTTTTGTAAGGCAACTGAGCTGCGTTTGTGACTGTATTGGTGTTTCAACCTTTAGGGTCTTCAGATAACCTTGAAAAGGAGAGATTTGCTCAGCGGCTTTTGATAATGGTTTGTTTTTCACATCACTAGCATGGACACCTTGTTAAACCCACAAACTATGCACAGCACCAAGAGCACCAACAGGTCAACAGTAAACTATGATGACTAATGTGCAAATTATGTAGAGCTATTTGACCGATCAGCTGAGAAACCATATATCCCTGAACAAGGATAGTCAACATGGCAGACTCCAGATGTTGGCTTCCAACTCTCATGAGCCCCAGCCACCATGGCCAAGGGTAAGGGATGATGGGTAAGGGATGATGTGAAATGTAGTGCAGCAACATCTGGAGAGTACCAATGGAGAGAACCCCAAACCATCCAATACAAACTACCATTAATTTCTATACTTTGTAAAATGAACTCAAGATAATACAGTAAGTATTTATTTTCTTCAACACAGCTCTCATACCTGAAAAGCCAAGATCATTTAAATGAAACAAAGGCTTGCCTCTTTGGTAGTGGGAGCTGCTAGAGTGAAAACTTCAAGGGGAAGCTCTATCTATTCATGCATTGCCCATTGTCCACAGGCAACACTGCAACTTGAGGTTAAAGCTTTTGCTTACAGAATTCCCATCAGTGTAATTAAATGAAGCTCAAGCAGTTAAAATCTCATTTAAAAACTTTTGTTTCCTTTGTCAAAACCCAATTATTTTCCAACTCCTGTTTCAGTAAGCATGTTGCTTTGCAAAAGCTCTGCAATCATACAAGTCACACAGAACACTGAAACAAACTAGAGTGAGTTATTCATGTAAAACAGAGTCTATTGATAAGAGGATTGCAAGTTGCTAGCTATGGTTGTTGCTCAATGGTTTTTCTACTTTTCCTAACTTTAAAAGTAATTGACATTATATTCTTACTACTTTGGATAAATGGAAAAATCTGAAAGCAATGACTCACACACCCTAAACAGAAGAATGGAACAAATGAATATACAGTGGTACCTCGGATTAAGTGCTTAATTCGTTCTGGAGGTCTGTTCTTAACCTGAAACTGTTCTTAACCTGAAGCACCACTTTAGCTAATGGGGCCTCCTGCTGCTGCCGGGGCATGATTTCTGTTCTCACCCTGAAGCAAAGTTCTTAACCCGAGATAATATTTCTGGGTTAGAGGAGTCTGTAACCTGAAGCGTATGTAACCCGAGGTACCACTGTACACAAATCTAGTCTCTTAAAACTCTAGACTCATTTAGAAGGTTTTAAAATAAAAAAATGACTTGAATCAGTTAATTTTCAGTGCAATCCAATGCATGTTTACAAAGACATTCCCTCTGCCTTCCATGGGGCTTACTCCCTTCTAAGTGTGCTTAGGATTGCAACTACCTGGCTACCAGCACAATCTTGTGCATATCTACTCAGAAGTTTCATTGAATGCAATAGGTCATACTGTATTCCCGAGTAAGTCTGTACAGGGTGGCAGCGTAAATAAATTAGTTAAATAAACTAGTTACAAATATGATTCAGAGGACAAATTTCCTTCAGAGACATACACACTTTTTCAAGCTAAGTTATCAAATACATTCCAGATGAGGGAAGGAAATAACCTTCTATTCAAAATACAACCTTAAATGCTCCTGTAATCCTAAAACTATATACTGTACATGGCAGATGAATCTTAAAAACCATTCAAAAAACAACAACATTTTGCCAGGAAGTTAGGAAATGCATATCTACACTGCCTTTTATTGATCAGACCCACTTGGGGAAGCTTTCAGCAAGCGCCCTGTGGTCTGCTTTTAGAGCCATGATACTGCCAAAAACAGAACCCATCTTGCTGAAACCAAGATTTCTACGCTGATGCGTACATTTTCTACAAAGGACAGAAAAGAGGGTCATCTGACTTCCAAAAAGAAAAGACAAATTGCAGTATTTGTTCTTTCATAATAGCCATTCCTTTCCCAAGGCAATTACTTCATTCTGGGTACCTCCACGGTGCCTAGATTGCAAAATTCCCTCGCCTCCGCCTGTCATTTCTATGCATGGCGCATCAGACCTGGACTAGCGTTTTGGAAGGAGCCTCCGCCTCCGCCTCTTTCCCTTTTCCCCAAGCGCACGTCTCCTGGGCAACAGAAAACCCCAAAGAGTAGGCTGCCCTCTCCTTTTCTCTCTGACTATCACCGGAAGCCAAAACTGCCTCCCCCCCCCCCCGGCCGCCTGCTGCTGCTGCTGCTGCTGCTCACCTGCTTCCCACCGAAGCTGCCGCCGCCGCCGCCGCCGATGCGGGTGTTGAGCACGTCGTGTTGAGTTTCGTTGCCACCGTCCGTGCTATAGATCAGCCGGAAAGGGACGATATTTTGCCTCTCCATAAAGCGATCCCCGTCCCTTCGCTCCATCTCTGTCAACAAGGCGTCTCCTCGGGGAAAGAGAGAGAGAGAGGAGGGTGGGGAGGTGGGAGAAAAAGGAGACACAGTCACGATCAAGCAGATCGGGATCGCTTTTATTTACCAAAGATGACCCTCCGGGGCGCGACGGCAAGGGAGGCGGGCAGCGGCCAGGAGCAAGGCGGCACACGCGCTCCGGATTGCAGGGCTGGGGAAGCCAGAAGCCAGCCCACCCAGCTCCATCTTAGCGGGAGACCCTTTTCGCGCCTCGCCTTGCTGGATCTTTCTCTGCTACCTGCTTCTTCCTAAACACACACACACGCCCCGAGACACGCAAGCGCACGGAATGCAGCGGCGCTCTTGCTTTGCCTCCCTGGAAAGCGCTGGGGATGCTGCTCGGCTGCACCGGCCGAGGCTCCCTCTGCCCCCCCCCCCAAGAGATCTCTGCAAGGCGATCCCTGCCGAGCGTCCGTGTGCCGCGATGCAAAGGTGAGGCGACGACGCCCACCCACTCTCTCTTTATTTTTACCTGCGCGGCTGGAGCCGGCTCCGGAGAGCATCCCGAAGGCACAAAGCGTCAAGGAGAGCAGAGAAGTCGCTGGCTGCATGGCTGGGTCTCGGTCGGGTGGGAAGGAGGGAGGCGCGTCCTTCCTCCTCCTCCTCCTCCTCCTCCTCCCCCCTCCTGCCCGCAATAAGCGCGGGTCACACGGCGGCTGGCATGGAGGGGGAGAGGAAAGGCGCCCCCCGCTCCCGGGGTCTCCTTCTCCTGGCGAGCGAGAGAGGCGCGCGTCCTCCTCCTCGCCAATGCCGCCTCCGCCGCCTCAGTGCTGCATTGTGCTGGACGGGCTTCCGTTCGCTCGGCGAGCTTCTACTGCATTGGGCGGCTTGCTGTAGCTCAGAGGCTTCCCAGCTCCGCCCCTCGCTCCCCACATGCAGCAGCCCGGAGAGGCGGAGGGAGAGCGAGAGGCTTTGTTGCCTTCGCGTCGGCGCGAAAGCCCCCTTTCGCTTCGGAGGAGCGAAGCCGAGGGAAGAGAAGCCGGGATTCCCGGGAAATGTAGTTCGTTGAGCCAAAAGTTCCTCAGAGAGGGAACCTGTGTGAAAAGCTCGAACTGCGCCTGTCTCGCGCGAGGGCAAAAAAATAAGCCGCTCCTGGTGGTTGCCTTTTTTTGCACAACAGGTTACAAGACGTAACCTGAGGTGGAGGAAAGGGACAATGATGTGTGAAAAAAGAAAGGTTTGGGTTTTTTTAACCTCAGGAAAAAAGGAGGCCGGGAGGCCTACTACTCCCATCCCTCCTAGCCAGCTTGGCCAATAGTCAGGGGATGGTGAGAGCTCTAGTCCCACAACTTCCGGGGGTCCACAGGTGCCCCACTCCGGTTTTATAGGGCTGCATCTGAAGGAGAGCTGCTGAGCAGGAGTGAGGTGTGACCTTTCAGCCAAGGACCGCTTTCCTTCCTTGGCAATCTTCCAGGAGCCACATGCCAGTGGTGCACAGAGCCAGACGCAAAAGTGGGCAGAGCGGATAATGTTAAGTTTTACCTTTGTAACAGTAGGGTTGTTTCTACTCGCCCCTTTCTTATGCCCTACGTTCACATCACGATTGGAGGTTCAGTCTGTGAGGCAAAAACATTAAAAGCAAGGTGGGAAACAGTGGCTGTGAGGCATGCGGCCTGAGGTTCCTCTCTCTGCTTTATAGCATAATAATACATCTGCTAGCCTTTGAAGGGAGACTTTGCCATTTGTACAGAAGCCCAGGATCACTGTGGGACGCGGGTGGCACTGTGGGTTAAACCACAGAGCCTAGGACTTGCCGATCAGGTCGGCAGTTCGAATCCCCGTGACGGGGTGAGCTCCCGTTGCTCGGTCCCTGCTCCTGCCAACCTAGCAGTTCAAAAGCACATCAAAGTGCAAGTAGATAAATAGGTACCGCTCTGGCAGGAAGGTAAACGGAGTTTCTGTGCGCTGCTCTAGTTCGCCAGAAGCGGCTAAGTCATGCTGGCCACATGACCCGGAAGTTGTACGCCGGCTCCCTCAGCCAATAAAGCGAGATGAGCGCCGCAACCCCAGAGTTGGCCACGACTGGACCTAATGGTCAGGGGTCCCTTTACCTTTACCTTTACCAGGATCACTGCCATTCTCAGAAGTGACAGGGGAAGGTAGTCCTCACAGCCGGGATACCACCAGTAGTAAGGAATGAAGGAAAAACTTGACTCATTTTGCATTTAAAGGTGAACTTTGCAAATTTGCATATTCCGAAGCAATACGCAAATGTGAATTTGCACCTCTGAATTTGTCAATGCAGTTCTCCAGCCAAATAACATCTGCAAAAATGCATTATACTATGGTAAAGTGTGCATAAAAATGCATATTAATGACAACAACACACAAACATGCATTAGGCTTGGCAAAAAATGGTGTCTACTGTATTAGGAATAATTGCATCAAAAATGCTATTGGGGATGATGGGAGTTGTAGTTTAGCAACATCTGGCAAGCCCAAGGGTCCCCACTGCTGCTCTGCAGCTGTGAAGTTGCAGGAGCCTTCTTTAGGTCAAATATTGACAACATTGTGGTGTCTACTAATGCAACCAGAAATGTGTATATGCTGGAATACGTTCCATCCTTTATCTCTTTATTCTTGTTCTTTCCATATATGCAAAGGGGCACATGCAAAGGGGTTACAGTGCATTTTGTAGAGAGCTTCCACTACAACATCCTACCATTAATGCATATAAATATATTCTCACTAGAAAGCT
This sequence comes from Podarcis erhardii, assembly GCF_964252035.2. Classification (NCBI taxonomy): domain Eukaryota; kingdom Metazoa; phylum Chordata; class Lepidosauria; order Squamata; family Lacertidae; genus Podarcis; species Podarcis erhardii. The sequence goes on along the minus strand of NC_138513.1, from coordinate 22,060,576 downwards.
CTGTACCAACGCACTAATTTGACACTCCTACTTAGTAGCATTATTACAAAGAGCTGACAATAGCCTTTTGAAATCAGTTCTCAGGAACCTCAGGCTTTGAAATAATGTTACAAGAAATCCAATCTTTTTAAATAAAGCATTTTGAGAGAATCACTTAGCAAGCATTGAGCATGCAGTTCTTTAGCTATTGACCTGATTATCAGTAAACACAGTTTGCATTTTTGCAAGCAAACATTCCTTTCTGCCCCTGGGAATCTTCTGCAGTCCAAAGGAGGTTAAGGAAAAAATGAAGAAAGCCTCATGTACATATAGCTGTTTAAAATTACCACACTTACCTAGGTGCCACAGCAAATTCCTTCTTTCCTCAGCTAAGTATGCATTGGAATCCTGTTTGGTAGCATTCTGTCCCATCTGTCTTTGCCTGATATACTTTGGAGGGCATTATGAGCACCAATATAGTGTTGTGTTTAATGCTGGTCTAGGATTGGTAAAACAGTTTCCAATACCCACTCAGCCATAAAGCTCACTTCAGCCCTATCTACTTTGCAAGGCTGTTGTACAATGGCATGGGTGAAGCAGAGAACAAGCACCAGCTCTTAAAAGGTGGGATATAAATAAAACAAACCTCTATAGTTCAGAGGAAGATAAAATCAAAGCCATTCCTCCCTGTCAATGCAACATCTTAACTACTGCTTGTATTTGTTTCCTGACCTACACTTCTGTTATTCTATTCTCCAATGGAATAAGTCACTGGTTGGTTTAAATTCAATTATCTAGGGCTTTCCCTATTATTTTCTGAGACACACAGTATTGTAAAGAAATTTTTGACCCTAAAAATTGTTTAAATGTCACGATTCTTCAACAATATTAGACAGAGAGCTTTCTGAACATCCATTTCAAAGAAACTTTCAGAGGCTAGGAATGGAATATTCTATTGCTACCCTCTGCTGTTTGGCTTCTTCCAGTGTCAGCCACTTTTAAAGATAGGATCCTTTTAACTGAATGAGCCACTGTAGTTTTGTAAGGTTACTCTGCATTCCTGTTACATCCATCTTCTCCGCTTCCCTGCATGGCAACTAAAAACTATTCCATTAAAGTGGAGTCTGCTTTGAAACAACCAAGTTCATTTAAGGTATGGCAGCATACATGCCCCAAAATTTTCCGTATAAGGGAGGGTAAAAATATCAGCTATCATCAGGATTTTACCATTATCCATTGGTTCATGAAGTCAATTAACATAGCCATCTACTGAGCAAAAGAATGTATGGACAACTGACTGTCTTATCTGAAAAACTAATGAAAGGAGTACATGCTTTGAACTATGCAAGTGATGTAGACAATTTTGAAATATGGTACCCTTTCACTCAGTAGGGCTTATTTCTGAGGGCTGCAGGTTGCCCAGGTAGGCAACCTAAAGCCCTCAGCCCAAGAGGGGGTTGGCAAAAAGAGAAGAGAGGATGCAGCACAAAGAAATAGAAATGGAAGAGGGTGGTCCCATCCCCTGTGATTTATTTAAAGCAGTTATACCCCACTCTTCAGCTGGAAAAGCTCCCATAGTGGCTTATAAGTCAGTAAAAATAACAGAACCCCTGCCTTCAGGCTTACAATCTAAGACTTGATGCAAAAGGAATGGGAAGGGGAATACAACTCTGACACCAATACAGTGGGACCTTGGTTTAAGAACAGCTTAGTTTATGAACAACTTGGATTAAGAACGCTGCAAACCTGGAAGCATGTGTTTTGGTTTGTGCACTTTGCCTTGGAATAAGAACATGTTTCGCTTCCTGTTGAGTGTGTTCCAATTGTAAATTGAGTCCCCTGCTGCTATGGGAACGCACGTCTTGGTTTAAGAACGGACTTCCGGAACGGATTAAGTTCATAAACCAAGGTACCACTGTATATTAAATTTGCAAGGCTCTTAGAATGACCGGCTTGGATACAAATGAGCTGCTCAGCTTTTAGGGTTTTTTTTAAAAGGTCTTGGTGGACCTTGAGAAACATCCATGGCCACTCATCCTTCCTGTAAGTAAATAACTGTAATGCAGCAACAACTTATTGACCTTACAGAATAGGGTCTCCTAGAATCTTCTTGTTACTTGCCACAGCATGTAGGCTCACTGAAGACCAGCTTACTGCTCTTACTCACAGGACCACAGAAAAGGGGGGCTTCTGTGAGGTTGAACAGGGGTCCAGCCCAGCTGGTGAAAACAGCAGCTAGTGGAGATGTCAGCTCCTTGGTATCTGCTGCCCCTTTGGTTCTGATTCGACCTTGCCCTACCCACCCCCAGTATGTGGCCCCTGACAAGATTAACCCAGAGGGAATGTGACCTTCAGTTAAAAAAAGATTGTCTACCCCTAATGCATAGAATTTCACTGTGGTCACAGTAAGAAAAGTATTTAGAATTTCTAAATAATAAAGACTGGCCAACACTTCCAAGTGTAAACTCCTTTAGAAAGGCAAGTATGTGTTACAGAGTCACCCACCCCATGCCTTTTTATATACATACACAGCTTGTAATAATATGAACATAAGGGTTTAATGCAAGAATCATCACTATATAGTTTATTATAGAAACCAAAAATTTTCCACAAATATCATCTTTCAGTTTCCACATTTATTCAAAACTCATCGTTTTAATTAAAGCAGCATTAAAATCCAATAAATGGTGACGAAGAGGCAGAGGTAGAAAACAAAGACCACAAAGCATCTGTATGCTGGTCTTCCCATGTGTCTTTCATTAAATTTGAATCTTTGTTCTCTTGTATGCTTGAGAAACCCCCAAAATCAGAATTTGCTTCGCTGGTCTGAAATAACTGCAACAGTGCTTGTGTTGATGAGCTTTGTACATTTTTTGTTTCTTCTGGAACAGGTAGTTCATCAGCCTGATGTAAACATAACTCCATTTTTTGTTTCTGATTTCCGTTTTTATTTCTTCCTATGGAATGCATGGCTTTTCTGCTGAGTTTTATTGGTGAGCTTTGTATATTAACGTCCGTCAACTCATTGGCCTCTTTGTTTGAGGGAGGACTAATCAATGGCTTTTCTGGCTCTAGAAGGACCGTGAGTTCTCTCGGAAAACAGCTGCTCTCCACCCGAAGGTCAATTGCCGAACGAGTGTCTACCTTCTTCAGACATTTTGCTGGCAGAAGAACTGTATGGTTCAATTTTCGTTTTGGCTTTGATATGTTTTGCCTTTCACTAAACTCAGAGCCTGGAATCCGAGCATGTAGTGAGTTTAAATTTGTTGATAATCCTTGTAAATTCTGTCTTGAAATAGGCTCATAGTGTTCGTAAATTTCAGGCAAGTTTTTCATGCATTGTTTACTTTCTTTCTGGGGCGGAAGATGTACTAAGTTGCTTGATAAAGCAATCTCTGATAAATTTGAAGCTTTGGGCATTTTACCACTTTCAGTATTGCCACTGACTTTTCTTGATGCTTCTGAAGAACAGATGGTGTGATAGGAATATACAGAACATGAAGATTCAGAGGTAGAATTTTTGTGTGCAGATTTAGGATAAATTTCCAGGTGTTGAGAACCTTCATTCAGTGCCTGTGTTGTAATGCTTTTCCTAGAATACCACCTCAGTGAACTGTCTTGCCTCTTCAACCGCTCTTTCAGCTCTTCTGTTTTTGTTCCAATGAGAGGAGCAAATTGTCCAACACTACACTTCCTCCTAAAATCAAGGAAGTCACACATTTCAAAATGTAAAAAGAATTTTCAAAGAAGACATGAAAATTACTTACTAGTAGTAAATCATAAATAACATGGGCCAGTTGTGAAATGGTTACATGAGGTTTACAATCTGGCACAAATTTGGGCACCCGAGGAAAGCAACCATTATGCCTATCAAAGTGACAAACTATTTGGTACACACACTCTTGGTGTGTAGAAGTCAAGATGCACCTGACTGCTAGAAAATTTCTCTCAGTGCATTCATTCTCACAGCACATATTTGTCAAGCATCTTATGCAAGAGACAAGGATTTAAAGATAGCTTTAAAAGTGCCAAGGATACAGCTAGATTCCTTGCAAGTAAGAGAGATGACCTGATGAGCTGTCAGCATAGTTTTTGGAAACTGCAGAAACAGGCTATATAGTATATAGCAATTCTTATACCTATTATTGTATCAGTAATCCAGATCTTCCACCAGTCCTGTATGTAGTACTGCCTAATTGTCAGAAAGCACGTCATCTGTAGATGAAAAATTCTGCTTATGGTTCTACCAAACCCTGTTCTTTATAGACAGAGCCTTCAAAAGAGATGAACACACATTCTTTTGTGGTGCCTGTAGAAGCTACTTTACACAATAGCATCAGAAAGGCTGTTTCACTCTTTGGGGCCAAAAGATAGTGGGTTAGCTGAAGTCAGTGTGAAAGCTTCACCAAATAAAGTCATTACTGTATTGCTGATCACTTCAAAACTGGATCTGTCAAAATGGTCAAGACCTATATTAATTTTCTAAATCAGCTCTGAAAGCGTAGTGACTTGTGAGGGAACCTCTGAAGTGGAACAATCATGGCAGGGGAGAGGGAGGTACACAAAATAACCAACATTTATTTTTGAAAAGTTAGCTGAAAATAAAAATTATTTGACTATAAGAACTTATAAAATTGTTTACCTTTTAATTTTTGGTGTACTCAACTCTACAAAGTTACAAGAAAACTTGGAAATAATGTCATCCACAACTTGATAGTGAGAACTTTGAGCAAAGTTCTGGTGTTGCTCACTTTCAACATGCTGAAATTAGGGGGGAAAATGTATCAACAGCATTCCTAAAGAAAATATTTATATATAAATGATTGATTTTTTTTACAAGAATGAAGTTTTAAAACCACCATAAAGACCCAGTTCAGATTATATCTTGACTTAATAAACCAATATATGTGTGAGCATCTTCCCTTGCATACAGAGAGCACTTTTGAGGCACAAGTAATCAAACCAAGAATACTCTAATTAACCATAGCTTTCCTTTTTATCTGAACCAGGAAACTATGGTTACCTGTTTTGGAATAAGCCAGGATAGTAAACTATGCAAAAGGCTTGGCTTATTAAGCATTTATTGGTTTATTATGACTGTTTAAATGCAACCACAATCTACAATTATCCTTTTCTGACACCTGATGACCCTACAAAATTGTTTTCAAGTTGTAAGAAACAGACTTCAAACATTAATAGAATATATAAAAGATAAATGTAACATGTAAGCTAAGCTTACATATTTTTATTTACTGTGATATGCCTGATTGCTTGTGCTCCATTACTAGGAAGTCCTTATCTACAGGCCATTCCAACCTCATTATGGAAGATACCAGTCCCTGTCTGCAGACCTTTCACTATCTGGATAAAAGTATGCTCCTCAAGAATACAGTGGTACCTCAGGTTAAGTACTTAATTAGTTCAGGAGGTCTGTTCTTAACCTGAAACTGTTCTTAACCTTTCGCTAATGGGGCCTCCTGCTGCTGCCATGCCACCAGAGCATGATTTCTGTTCTTATCCTGAAGCAAAGTTCTTAACCCAAGGTACTATTTCTGGGTTAGCGGAGTTTGTAACCTGACGCGTATGTAACCCGAGGTACCACTGTATAGGATGCTGGCTATTCTTGCTCTAATATATCCAACTGTACTACCCATCCACCAGTAGGGCATTGGCAGCCAAAGCTACTAAAAATGAAACAGCTTTCCTTGAAACCTCACTCTATAGCCAAATCACATATTGCCTAATTGCATATGCTGCTGTCTATGTCATAAATACCCACAAACAGAGAGACAAAAGCTACATCTTGGCTGTGAGTCCTGGAAGACCAGCTCTCTGCTTTGCCAGTCTTTTTCCACCTGGGACGGCAGGGCCCTGATTGACTCCAGCTACCAAAGCTGAGGCTGCTGAACAGACTCTTGGATTGGGATGTTGTTTAGATGTTTTTATTGGAGAGTTTTGTTGCTGTCATCAATATTAATTTTCTATTTTTAGACCTTTTTATTATGTATGTGGGATTTGCTGTTTGATTGTATACATTGTGATGTGTTTTATTTATGACTACTTTTGTTATGTTTGTGATTATGTAAATCCTTTCATGTTTTAAACTGCCTTGAGTATGGTTTTAAATATGGAAAAGCAGCATAAAAATAAAAAGATGATGGTACTAAGTTTAACTGATGCACCCTGGGGAGGGTCTAATCTTAATATAACCTGTCTAAAAATAATAATAATCTTCCCTTAGAAGAGAACAGCACTCACTGATTCCAAAACAATTATAAGAATATATAATATACACACGCACATCCCTGTTGAAGCTCCTATGCTTAATTTAGCAAGAGTAGCAATGATATTGACTAACCTACCCATGGGAGGTACAACTTATTTAAGATTACTTTACAGGAGATTTAATACCTGGTGATTTAGTCACTTCCAAAACGTAAGCTATGTCTCATACAATATTGAAGGAATTCACCTTCACCAAAAATGAGAAAGAACCTATGTCATTACAAGCTTTATATCAGCTCTTTAAACTATTTCTGTGAATGAGTCAAATACATAGGAATACTGTTCTAGAGAAAAAGGTTTCATAAAAAATATATCTCCTCAAATATCTGGAAGTAATTTAGGTATATCCATCACAAGTAAATAAGCCACAATTATTTAGTTAATATATGCTTACTATTTGAAGGTCATCATACTTCTTCAGACAACATTCACAGTACCCTTTTCTCTTTTTATGTTTTGCAGGAAGCTGAACTGGGCCCTTCCCTTTGTCATTATTTGCTGGATTTCTGTTCATGAAAAAGAAAAAAATTATCTTACTCATATATTCTATAAGAGAATAAGCAAGATCATCAAGAGCACAACTCAGGGATTCACAATAACTTTTTTTCATAGGAACTAGGACTTTCAATCCAACTATGATAGCACAATATTACTTGCAGCATTTTGATTCAAAGTAACCAGCTGCATAAATATGGCCCTAGAACGTCATGATTTAAAGATTTTAATGTACTGTTGAACTATATACCAACCCTGTGGAACTTAACAGAGAGACATGGATACTCAGTGGCTAAACATTTAGCGCTGGAAGGTCTCTCCCCTGACCCCGCATTATACAATGTCTGGAAGACATGACCCAGCTAGCTACTTATAAGAAAACACAACCTCCCAATCTTTCCATTCCTGTTGAGCCTCCATTGCAAAAGAGCACACATCCTCTTTCTGATTCTAGCTAAAGTGATTTTTCTCCTGCCCATATCTTCTTTTCTTCAGCTATGTTTCCCCTGCCCTTTGGCTCAAGCTCCTTCCCTCATCCACCTGTTCTCAGAGATTTCTGCATATTCTGCACCCTTTCTTCAGACACCATATTTTCTTTGGCCTCACTACCCCCTGGTTTGCTTCCTTTCTGCTCAGCTTCATGTCAAGCTTCCTGTCCTCCATACATGGGCTCTTCAGTCCCAAACAAAATTAACAGTATAGTTTTTCTCAGGGTAGTTTTTCTTTATTTATAAAATTTATAAACTTCTTTTCACCACTTTAGCATATCTGGATATTTGAGCAGAAAATAAGTATAAATGACTCATGCATCCACTCTTTCGCTGTGATAACCAGAGGCAGACTTATATAATCCAGACTAAACTAGCAGTGTCTAACTTCTAACATATAAACTGAGCTTTTAAAAATCCATTAAATCAAAGCAGCTTGTCTAATGGTGATGGGGGCTCACTAACTAACTAGTAGGCACGATAATGTGTGTGATTAGATTAACCGAATATAGGACATGCTTATAAACTGGTCTTGAATTCTGTGTAAAAATCCAAGCTTGCTTCCATCCTCTTTAGCCCTTTACCAAATTTTGGCACATCCCTCTTCAATTACCTTTGTTTATTCTCAATTTGCTTATGAGCAATTATATTCTTCTTTTCTGTTTCAAATGGACTGTAAGGTTTTGGATTAGAATAGTTGACAACTGGAAAGCTGGACAGTTGCAAGTAAAAGGGTCTGTAGCGTCTACATGAGAAAAAAATAAGTCAGGTTTACTGAACATACAAAAAAGCAATAAATATGTTAAAAACTTATTTTTCCGTAGTTCTTGCTTGTAGTGTGTTATCTGTGGTGTATGCCACTCTGCTATAGCAATGTTGACACTCTATTATTCTTTGCTATATAAACTCTGTACCTCCCTTTTATAGGGTTCAAGCCACATATACACTTGTTCTTTTACTCAGGTTTGTGCTTTGCAATGAATCACCTACTGTGCCCTCCATTCTCCACCTCCCTGTAGAAAAATAACCCAGTTTGATAAATACTTTGATTGAAAAATTGGCAATGTTTTGTTCTCCGTCTATATAAATAAATTTTGCACCACGGGTGGGGCACTTCCAGCCAGTGGCGCAGGAGGTTATTTCCCCTTGAATATGATGTCAGGTGTGAGGGAAGCAGAATTGCAGCTGTAAATGCACTCCCAATTGTGCACTGCCAAGGAAAAGCAGGCTTCAGTTCTCCAACTGGATTAGCTGCGAGAGAAAGTTCACTATGAGAAATGCATGGTGTCAGCCTCTGAGGAACTGACTGCCCAGGGCTTGCAAAGTGCTTCATGAAGGGGTTGTCAAGTGCCCAACAGTCAGCCCACTTGTCCATCATCTTGTATCATAATGATGCCAGGTGACTGGCAAGAAAGTTGTTCTGCCCACTTGTCAAAGTTGACCCATGGGAGTGTGGCCACATAAGGCCACCAAATTTGTGCTTCCTTAGCCATAATGCAGATTTTGGGTCAAACTACTAGAGAAGAAGAGACAAAACTGAAGTTTTTGAAGAGCTGGTTACATTACAAAGATCGAAGTACCAGTTTGTATGAAGGTGTACATACCTGGATTTTAAAACATCTAACATAAAAAAGGAGTAAGAAACAGTGCTTTTCAATAAAAAAACCAACTAATAAATCCAAGGTATTTTGCTACTGTGAATATTACAAGCTGCTGGAAGTGGAGGCTGTAGTCTAAATACATGCCATGCTACTGCAAACATGGTATTAAGGCTGCATTCCTATATACAGTTACCTGGGAGTAAATCCTATTGAACTCCTAAGATTGCACTATAAGAAACCAATTGATAGCCAGATATGGTATCTAGAGCAATTCCACCAATAAACTGTATGTCATAATCTACCTTCTTATGACCCCCCCCCCCACTACATACAGAACTCTGCAAATTTATTTCCCCTCACTGTTCTATCATCTCTGATAGATTACCTAGCACAAAAGGAATTGTCTTACTGAAATCCTTCCAGCATATTAGAGCTTTGCATTGTTTTCCTGCAGATTATATTGTCATTGTATCAAATGTTGTCATCAACCTCCAAGAAGAAAGCAGATGGTTTGGAGGACATGTGTTGAATGGAATATTAATTCATCTGAAAATAACACTTACCGTCTTCTGTCTTCAACCTTCAGAAAAGGATTTTTCAGTTTATCTGTTCAAAAGAATGTAGTAAAAAATTTTTTATTATTACCAGACTATACGAACATTCCTATTTCTAACACAAGTAACAAATAGCTTACGGAAAATTATACTATTCTATAAATTAATAACCTTGCCTAGAATAAATGATCAAGAGTTTTCTTTTTAAACAGTCAATATTTTTTATTTTTTGTAAAATAAATAACTAGTCTTATTCATGTCTTGAATACTTACTTTTTGTTTTCTGATCAACTGACTCTTTTTCCTGTTAAAAAGAAATTATTATTATAGTTTATTCATTTGATTTATTCAATTGTGCACGTTTTATAGTTGACTGTGTGATGTAGGAGACCAGAGCCGTGGACCAGCAACCAACCAGTCAATGGGAAGTATAGTTTTAAATTTTATTGGCAAAACTGATGAACTGTATTTTAAGACAAGTCACATCTTGTCTACTTTTATAGTTATGTATGTAGTTCTAAGAGATGTAAAAAGACACAAGCAGATCATAGAAAGGCCTACAGCTAGGGGGAATGTGTGCAACGAGGTTATTCTCTTCCCTGCATATTTTTTTCAAAAAGAAGCAAAAGAAAAAAGCAAGTCTCTCTTCTTCCTACCTGTAGCTAGCTATTCAGCAATTAAATGAACCCCTTAACAATACAGAAACAAGTTGGCTACTTTATATATAATACTATTTGCTTAACTAGCCCAGTAGTGTCTATCCTTATCAGCAGCAACTCTCCTAGGCTTTTCACATCACTTGCTACCCAATCATTTGAACACAGCAGCAGAAATATAGTTCTCTAATATTCAGTTCCTTGGGCATGCTAAATTTAGTTTGTTAATTTGTACTACTGAGTTGTAATTCCTTATTTTCAATTATTCCAATTTTTTTTTAAAAAAAGAAAGAACTCATCTAATATAATATTTAGATCACAATAAGTACTCTAGTGAAATTTTTAATTAATCAAATAGTTCAGATATTTTGCCTATTATTAAAAACATCTGATATATTCACATAGTATATAAAATTAACATGGCAAGCTTTAGTTTTGTTTAGAAAAGTCAAACGCGCATGTTAAATAGTATTCCAACAGATGGAAGAAATCAGTTGGCAATCCTATAATCTGTAAGTTCCACTGAACTCAGTGGGATTTACATCTGAATAGAAACGTACATAGGATTGCATTATGCATTTCCAGATCCCCACCCCCAATGTTGATCACTAATAGGCTAGCAAAGTTGGGGGAGGGAAAGCTGTCTCTCCAGGTTATAGCTACTACCAGACTCCTTCCTTTAGAAGGGCGACTAGGTTTTCTCCTCTTCTTCTGCCACAAAGGCCCATTCGTTGCTCTCATTTCAGGATAAGGTGCTCACCCTCCTCCTCTCTTGGACCATGATCATACCAAAACCAAGTGGACACCCAAATTTTTCTGGTATAATGCACAAATGAGTAAACCATTATGCTACTTAGCTGAGGAGAATAATTTGTCTATAGCCCATAAAGTATATATTTTTAAAGATATACCTTAAATATATAAGGCATTTGTTCTATGATATTCAACCTGTTATTATTTTTCTCTGGAATTAGGAAGATGTAGACTTACCGCACATTTGATTTCGGTGCTTGATTTCTTGATCAGAGAGATATCTTTTTTCTTCTGATCAATATACTTCTTAATATCTATTATCAAGAAGAAAAGATTATCAAAATTATTTGAAATTATCTTATTCTAAAACAATTGAAAATTCCCTGGAAAAATACTTACCATCAACATGAAGTATTTTCACTCCCCAACTCAAGGCATTGGACAAAATACTACCAGAGGGGATTAATTCCTGAAAGACACATATTTATAATACTTCCATTAACTAAAATATTTTATATTCATGTGTATGAATATGCCAGCATCACTTGGGAGTGTTGCATGCACATTTTCACACTGTCCAAACCAAAGACCCAATAAAGCTACATAAGCAAAATTAGCCAAAAGGGCTATTACAAAAGTTGTATCACTGACAAACCCATTTCACAACTTTTACAGTCAGAATGGTTTATTTTTTGAAAACATTTCAGAGAGTTGCAGGTAAGAAAACACATAGAAGCAGACAGTGCAGGGCAGCTGTGGATCTGACTTCCCAGCAGCAGTGGCTGCTGTTTAACCAGGACAGAGTGCTAGAGAAGTAAAGGCAATGCAGGCACACCAGCTATGCCAATCCAACACTCCTGCTATTGCGTTGAAGCAACCCTGACCTCACCACTGCCCTGCCTTGGTAAGCAACAGCAATGAGGCTACCAGGAATCCGACTCCTGCCAGAATGGAGTCACCTTATTGAATGATACATACCTGTTCTTTTATTGCTTTTTCAACTAAAGATTTTCCTCTACTCATGCGTACCTATTTATAAGAAAGAAAGAAAGTACAGAACATTTGTGTTCATCACTAGTAGTCTTGCATAATGAAATGTTTAAGGCATAACTCTGCAAGGATTCTAAATATTTGTAAAACCCGCTCACACACCGGTTAGAGCATGGTGTTAATAATGCCAAGGCCACAGATGTGATTCCAATACAGGCCACTTGCATATTCCTGCATTGCAGGGTGTTGGACTAGATGATCCTCAAAGGTCCCTTCATACTCTACAATTGTTTCTAAAAAATGTGATACAGTGGTACCCCTAGTTGCGGACACGATCCGTTCCAGGGTGCCGTTTGCACCCAAAAAAGTCTGCAACAAGAGCGGTGCCTCTGCGCAAGCACGGAGCGCGATAGAGTGCTTCTGCACACATGCGCAGAACGCTTCTGCGCATGCAGCAAAACCCAGAAGTATACACTTCCAGGTTTGCCACGATCGCAAGCCGAAAAGACGCGACATGAACCTAACGCAACACCAGGTATGACTGTACTGTTACTGATGTGATTGCACTTTTATGTTGCATATTTATTGCATTTATATATTGTCTTCATATATCTTATGAGAAAGAGGATTATAAATATTTCATGAAAATTGCATGAAAGGGGTGCTATAGTACTGAATTTTCAGAACTGGTAGGGGATTTAAACCTTTCAACTTCACAATTCTATGACATAAGTGGCTACATCACATACTCCTGTGTTTGTGGATTTTTTGGTCTATCCATCTAAACCTAGGTCGAGCCATTAATATAACATTCTTAAGTAATGAATATTAAAAGGTTCAGCACAAATATGCCCACTACTGCTGATCTGTATATTTCTTTCTGCAGTTTATTTGGGTAATGAGCTGTTTGAAAAGACAGTGTAATTTTTACTAATGTAAAAATTTTGGATAAAATTTCTGAAACATTCCTATTTATATTAATTTACCGTATTTTTCGCTCTATAACACGCACCTGACCATAACACGCACATCGTTTTTAGAGGAGGAAAACAAGGGGAAAAACATTCTGAATGAAACAGTGGATGTATCATTTTTGGGCTTCATGCTGTGGCCACAGACATGTGCTCTGATGGTGAATTTGGGGTGACCCAATGCAAAGATCCTGAGAATCCCTGTGGATCCATGCTTTGTAACCACGTTATTGCACCATTGCAGCCCCAGGCAACAGTGGGTGCGTGATTTTTTTGGTGCAGGCTGTAGCCATGGACATGCTATGTGATCTGATGGTGAATTTGGGGTGACCCAATGCAAAGATCCTGAGAATCCCTGTGGATCCATGCTTTGTAACCACATTTTTGCACCAGTGCAGCCCCAGGCAACAGTGGGTGCGTGATTTTGGGGGGGCAGGCTGTAGCCATGGACATGCTATGTGATCTGATGGTGAATTTGGGGTGACCCAATGCAAAGATCCTGAGGATCCATGTGGATCTATGCTTTGTAACCACATTTTAAGTGGGGAGCGAAGGAAAAACAAAGAAGGGACATGAGAGGGGTGTGCAGAGAAGCAGCTGGCTAAGAATGCAGGAGAGGGATTTAACGGGAGGGAGGAAAGAAAGGCAAAAGTTTCCCCCCACCCAAGCCAGCCATCTCTCTGTCTCTCTCTCTCTCTCTCTCTCTCTCTCCCTCCCTCCCTCCCTCCCTCCCTCCCCCTCTCTTTCTCCCTACCCCTCCCCCCTCCCTCCCTCCCTCCCCCTACCCCCCCTCTCTCCCTTCCCCCCTCTCTCTCCCTCTCCCCCAGCAGCACAGAGAGGAATTCCCCTCTGCTTGCCTGGAAGGGAGGGGCTTTCCCTGCTCTTTGTTCCGTTTCAGCAAACACAGCAACGAAACAGAGGAGGGTGGGCAGTAAGACCCTGAGGCAGAATGCAGGAAAGCAGCCACTTCCTCTTTTCAGGTTTCGCTTCTCCGTGCAGCGCCGCGATTTGTTTTTTGCCTGATTTTTTGGCTCCAGAGACCACACATTCGCTCTATAACACGCACAGACATTTCCCCTTCCTTTTTAGGAGAAAAAATCTGCGTGTTATAGAGGGAAAAATACGGTATATTATATTATATTATTAAACAAACTTAAGTAAAGCAACAGACTTCATGGCTGCGTATTTCAAAAACTACATCTTGACTTAACACAAAGTAGAACAGGTTAATGGTACCATAATCTATATCATTTTCACCAAGCCATTCTTTGCTTGACGCAACATTAGCCACAAACCACAAACCCCGGCTAGTTTTGCAAGAAGAGAGATTAAATTATAAAGAATGAGCTCTACGTGACTTGCAGCATAACTTTAAAAAATATATCTGCAGGGAAGGAGACAGGAATGGGACTTACTGTGTCCACTAGCTTGAATGAACTTCCTTCATGCCTGTCTCTTCTGCTGCTTGGATGAGGCGAACTGTTTCCACCATTATATACGGAGTCTGGGCTCGGGACTGGAGATATTTGTCCAAGAGTTTGAGCAAATTTTGCTTCCTTTTTATTAGAGATCAAATAGCTAATATCTTTGCTCAGGAATCCTTCCACTCTCTATACATAAATAAAAAAGTATTCTTTCAGAACTTAGTATAAACCTTACAAAACAATGAAGCACTTCATACCAGTTTAACATACAATGCCCCCTTCACACAAAGCTGAGTGCTTTCCCCAGAGCACAATCCACACTGCTGTAAGTTGTGTCTGAAATGACACAGCCAAAAGGATGGTGCATGATCACAATAGGTTTTTACCTGAAAAAGGCCAGTCCACTAATTCATATGATTAAGCACATGAAAGTTAATAGAATTTTATCAACTAGAACTGGGTTTCGATTCAGGAGTGTTTCACAGAGATAAATAAATCAGCCACTTGCAAGCTCTCTTGGCTTACTATGAGAAGGGGGAACTAATGGTACCCAGCACTGTATCCAATGTACCAAACTGGCCCCAGAATTTCATTAAAACTATTATTCTGAAAGAGACTCCAGGGATTCATACAAGCAACATCAACAGGTAACTATGATTTATCTGACAGGGAACTGTGAAGATAATAATAATAGCTACAATAAATTATTATTATTATTATTATTCAGTGCAATTCATGTACATGGTGTTTTACAAACAATAGGTATAACAGGTTCCTGTTGCAAGAGGATTCTGATCTAAAACAGACACCGGAAATGATAGAGGAAGGGGGTGAAATGGAGGCACTAGCAGGTAAGGGAAGTGTATGTGATTATTTTTATTATCAGTACTTTAGCTTAATTACAATATGGTATAGGGCCTGGGGTAGAGAGTTTGTTTTAAAAGCTTCCTGGAAAATACAGGTTTTGAAACACCAAAAGGAAATAAGAGAGGTAGAGATATATATGGGTATAAGGGACCACAAGGGGAAAGGGCAGAGCCACTGCAGGGAGGAAAAAACATTATAGATTATAGAACTAGTTGAACAAAGAACACGAGGATAATGTGTTGGGAAATACAAAGTTAAGGAGGAGCAAGGCCACAAAGATTTGAAAAATGAGGAGAAGGTTATACAGGGCGTGAGGACAGCAAGTAAAGGATTAAAGTGGAGGATGAACTGCTCAAAGCGATGAAAGGTGCAGATTTTGGTAGTAGAGCACTATATTGATGTTATAATATGAAGGCAAGGCATCAGAGGACCAGAGAAGTTTGCAGTAATTCAGGTGAGATATGAGCAGGGCACAAACAAAGGTGAAGGAGCAGAACAGGAGAGTTGTATTTCTAACAACAGACTGAATTTGAGGTGGAAAGGAGGAAAGAACAATCAAAGGGAAAAGGCTTCATGCCTAATCTTCAGGGTGAATGGTGAAACTATGGATAATAAGTATGAACAAAGAAATAAAGGTCTTGGGAGGAAAGTAGAGAAGTTTGGTCTGACTCAACTTAATATGATATTGAAGCAAAAATGAGCCAGGATTATAAAGCACTTTGTAAATTAAGGACTTTAGAAATTATGAACATCATAACAGTCTGTTATGCAACCAACAACAGTTATGACTACTCCTTTATACATTGATTGTTCCCAATTCACACACATTTTATGTGTAATCTTCATTTATATTATTACATAGTTGGTGAGACTACACACATACATTTAAGAGGCAATTACTAATTATTAGAGCTGGAAGCTTGGGAAGCTTCTGGGCATATAGACTGATTTTGAAGGCTCCCCTATTACAAGAGGACCTAATTTTTCAGATTAAAAAAAACAGAAACAGACTTACCCCTCCCAATTCTTTAAGATCTTTTGCTATTTTCTCAGAGAGGACATTGGATGGAATATCAAGGTAAAACACCTTCCCAGTAAGTGGTTTGCATTTTAGTTTATCTGATTTTGTGGAATCTTTCTTCACATTTTTCAGGGGAGGTTTGTTTCTTTCTGTTCTTCCTTGCATATCACCTATAATAAAAAGAAAAGAAAATTTGATAACCTAAGGGTTTTTTTAAGGAGTTTTAGAAGGGTTTGTGGGCAAATCATCCTGGGTAAGTAAAGCCATATTTCTAATAAATAAATAAAAGTATATTTGAACTTGTCAAGACTATACAATCCCTCTCCTCGTCACACAAGGTCAGATAAACAGCACAGTCCCCTCCTTCTTCATAATATTATTTATAGGATTGCAAAATGAGAAGCTATGGGGAGAGGCCAGCCATGGATCTGCTGTACCCTAAGCTTATCCATTCTTCAGAGAAAGGCTCAATTTGGGTTTCTCAGCTATGCCAGCCTGGAGCTATTACAGCAAAAAAAAAAAAAAAAAAAAAGGAAAAAAAGACAGAAACCCCATCACCACCTTGTACCCTGACCAGCCTGAGCCGACAGAGCTTCAGATGCAGAAGTCAATCTGCTGCTACTGGCATCTGGCTCGAGTACATGTACATACTGCGTTCAAATATATGTGATACTATCTGGTCCACGAGGAGCTACTCTTAAACAAGATATTCGTGTTTGAGAGAGCACCTGAACAAGCCGTACATCCTTCACAAGTGAATGTTGCACAATGATCTCAACTGCAAGTGAACCTTCTAATTTTATATGTCTACTTATGCATGGAGTAGATGGGGTTTGTCCATCTGGGAGATGGAAAACTCTGATCCTAAACCTCCATTGCCTTCTGGCATATATTTGGGAGGAGAAAAGCCTAAGGAGTAAACCAAACAAAAATCCACAAGACAGTTGGATGGCACCTTGTACGCCAACTTCTGGCAACTGCTGCAGCCCAGTTAGTGCCAAACATATTGCTCTGCTTTTCCTTGGACAAGGAATGAGGTCATGAGAGGGGTCTTGTTATTCTGGGCAGCCCAGGAGCTCCATACAAACTACTCAGGCTTTCGCCCCTGGGAGATCACTTTGGTGCTGCTAAAGCAGTAGTTTGACTTAATCCCAAGAAGCGCACTCCATTGTTTCTCGAGACAGATGGATGTCAACAACTTATGAACATATCTTACCGATTTCAGAGAAAGACGTTTCTAAGTAAATTTACTAGGATTGCAGCCCTAAGCCAAGAACACATCCCACTGAAATAAATAAGATTTGGATTCAAGTGGATGTGTTTCATATCAGAGTTAAAATATAGGACAACACTCTTACAAACACACATGTAGTCAGTTTTACTTTCACTTACAGATCCCAAACCTTCAAAAGTTTTGAATAAGTTCCTCATTAGAGCATTAAAAAAACACAACTGGCTACAGGATGAGTTTTTATACCCCAGCTGTACAGTACAAGGAACAAAAAGTCCAATCTCTATGACAGGCAAACTAGCTGCTTACCTTTTTGAACAATAAGCATAATGTTTAGCATAATTCTCAAACAGCCCACAACAGTTTGCAGTGCAAAGCAGTTACACACACATTTGGAGTAAGTGAAACACAAGTTAAGTAACACCAAACCTAACGCATTAAGATACTGTAGTACACCACCCCAATCTGGTTTATTTACACATATATACAACCTGAGCCAACAATGGAAGGGTTCACAGTATTAACACTCCAGAAAGTTCTTGCTTCTTCCAAAGCCACAACACTTGGATTCAAGCAGAAATCAGGCATGGTTCAGTCTCAGGCTTCCCAGCCTATCCAACTACTTGCTCACCTAACTCAATTCACAACTCTGGCCTTTGTCTTTCTAGCTACCAGCCAATTGAGGGAAGGGGAACCACCCATTTGTCCTCTGGCACAGAGCCATTTCCTTTGTTACCTTAACTACCAATACTTAGTCTTAGGCCGTTATCTCACCAGGAAGCCAGCCTGGCTATTCAAGGATTTGCATCAGTGCTGGACCCAGAAATTAGAAGGGGGCCCATGCATAATTTAAGCCCCCCACTCCCCGCCAAATAATAAATATACAAAAGGTATCTAGATCTCATCAACCTCCTCCTCCTCTAAGAAAATTTTGCCTCTCTGGATTTCCAAAGAAAATGGGAGCAGATTTGAACTGAGATTCTGCCAAACAGCTTTGTCATCTTTTTTTATTTTCTTTTGCGTTGCATGGGGTGGGGGTTGGCAGGGAGAAGAAACAACACTTTTTTTGTCTGAACCTCCTTTCTGGAATGAATCCGTGAAGGGGCTGAAGCTTTTTAGAAGACATCCCTGTTTCAGAAGGCAGCCTTGTTTAGGGAAGTTTTTAATGTTTCCTGTTTTATCGTGTTTTTAATATTTTGCTGGGAGCCACCCAGTGGCTGGGGTATAAATAATAAACTAATAATAATAATAATAATAATAATAATAATAATAATAATAATAATAATAAAGAAGCACGGTCCTTAGCGGACTAAAGGAAAGTCCTGGCACTTACAGGGGAGCTGTCCTTTGCTGCTGCTCTTCAAACCACTTGGTTTCATTTTCCTGGGAAGTCACATCTTACCCTCCTCGCCTCTAACGGTTACGACCTGCGAGGCAAAAAGAGCAGCGCACACAAATTAAAACCACATTTTAAAAAGGAACAACCCAAAAAGCTCTTTAAAGGTGGTGGGCGGAGACCCCAAAACTTACCGCCTCCCCGCCCCCCGTAGTCCCAACCGCCTCCCCCCCAAAACCTCACCCTGGTTTTCCCCCTCGTGTGGCCTTTTCCCCTCCCCGCCTGGGGGGCAGCGCCCGGTGTCCAGCGCCCGCTTCCCCTGCGCCCCCTTTCCGTGCCGCCACCGCCTCCCCCTCCCCCGCCGAGGGACGGTTGGCGTTTGAAATGTGCGTTCCCGCCGCGCGAGCCGACTTCCCCCCCCCCTCACCCGCCGCCTCGCGCCCGACTTGCCGCCGCCGCCGCCGCCTCCTGCTCACCCCAACGTGGCGGGGCCCATGGCGCCGGGGACGGGAGCCGCTCAGTGTTTCCGCGAGTCGGCCATCGCGCTAGCTGTGGCTCGCAGTTTCCCGCCTCTGCCCAGCAGGGCCTACCAGCAGCTCCCCAGGCCGGCCTCGGCTCTCTCGTTGGCCTGAAGGGCCGCCCGTGCCGGGAAGCGGAGGCGGAGGCGCCACCAACCAGCGAGGAGGCTCCCTCCCCTCGGAGGCCGGCTCTGCGCGCTGCCTGGGCGGGGTGGGAGTTAGCGGGGGGCGGCGCCTCCTCCTGGAGGCCTCCCTCGGGGGGGGGGGGCGGCAGCGCCTTTCTCTGAGGTAGAGCTTGGCTTGGAGCTCCGAGCAGCTGCTCTTGTTACCCGAAAGGAAGGGCGGGCAATTAAAAAAAAAGTTTTCCGAGAGGAGGAAGCGACTCTCCTTCGTTGGTTTGTGTTTTAGGAGGCGGACGAGATCGGAGTGTTGGGCCGGGGTGAGGTATGTGACTACAGTAATGGGGTCGCCATTCATATAGCCAGCTCACAGTACCAGCACTTGAGAGAGACTCCCATATAAAAAATGAAATCTGGGTTTCTTTAGAACTGAGCATCGTGAAAATGCGAAATATGAGCCTATCATTAAATTAGAAACAATCGCTATGTGGTAGTGCATTGCAATAATTTTTTTGCCAAGTCGCTGGGTCTTCTACCTGTTTTGTCTTTCTGTGTAAGCTGCCAATTGTCTGAAGATCGGACTGGGTAGCCATACAAAACTCAAGCTTTCAGAATTTGATGCAAATACCACAAGTTGTCCTGAACTTGTTCCAAATTTATTGCTGCTAAATAATGCTTCATATTGTTTGAGGGTGTTTTTTTTAAAATATATATATATATGTGGCTTATTTTCCCCCCAAAAACAGGTTATGTTTTTCAAGGAACAAAATTATGGGCTCTGAAGAGAAAGAAAATGAATTATACAGAATCACAACTTCTCAGCAAGCATTCTCCTCTGGTTGTGGTGCTGTTATTACATCAGTTTTGGGTAAGGAAAAATCTTTGAATCCACTTAGCTCATTATGGCTGCAGCAGCATGTACATAGGCAATGGTTTACCAGGGATATGCAGACAGCTCCTGCTTCATTCTTTCCATAGTGTGAGTAGGACCAGAAACAATATTTGGCATAGTGCCGAATGACTGTATCCGAACTGGCAATTGTGGTTTGTTTAGCTTCAAAGAGACCAAGATTTTCTCCTGGCTTACCAGTAATGGTTTGTTTAAGCAAAACAAGCAATCCCTGGTTTGGATGTAATGTTACACCATGGACTGTAGTTCATTGCTCATGCAAGAGGAGGCATAAAGTGAGAATGATACCTTCATTCATGGTAAGCCAGTAGGATCCTAGAACTGGAGGCTGGTCTTAAAGGCCATCTAGTCCAGTCCCCTTTTTGATGTAGGAAATCTAGAGTTGTTAGAGCATCCACAACAGATGGCTGTCCAGCTTCAGCTTGAAGACCTTGAACAGGAGAGCCTGAGGCTCAGTAACTCGTTTCTTTGTTGAATCACTGTTAGCATTAATAAATTTCTCTTTATGCTCAATTGAAATGTGCCTTCTACTGCCCTCTGGGGCAACAGAGAACAAGTCTTTGCTGATTTATGTATATTCATTTATTCAGCTTTATTTTTAAATCCTTATTGCCAACTAATTTATGCATTCTAAAGGTTTTCCACAAGACAATTTTTATTTTTGCTTTAGTGACACCCCTAGATGTTGTTAAAGTTCGACTGCAAGCCCAGAGCAATCCAAACCTGAAAGGTAAAATCCTTATAGATATGCATATGGGTTACAGATAAAAGGGTGCCTGTTCTATTTATGTTTTGATAAAATGTGGCTTTAATGGTGGAGGAGAAAGTATTGTGTGGGGGTCACAGAACTATGAAGGCCTAATATTATGCATGCAAGACTGAGCTTGGTATACTCGTTACTGTTGTATTTGTGAATGATGTTAAAAGGTAAAAGTATGCTTAATTTAAGAGTGAGGAGAGAGCTTTAACTTCTAATATATACAGTGGCAGAATGGAGTGGTGAATTAAGTTTGTTCATCACTATTTCTGCAACAGGAAATATCTAACAGGTACTTGTATACCTCCCAAATGTATGGTCCATTAGCCAATTAGTATTAAAGTTTATAAGGGATACAGTACAGAGTTTCCTTAAATTATTTAATTATGTAATTAAAATATTTATACCCTACCTTTAACCCAAAGATCTCAGGGTGGGGGGGGGAAACCTTTTAAAAATTGCAATTCATAACAAATAACAGCAAAATACAACCCACTACAACTGCAGACTCAACCTGTGCATCGTAAACTGCTTAGACTGCTTTGTTATAATCAAGCAGTGTAAAGGGCAGGTAGTGTACAAGATACCAGATGACCAGGGTCAAACAAATCCTGCAAGGTAGAAGGTGCCACCACTTCCGTTAGCCCACTCAGCCTGAGTCAGGAGAACCCCAGATTACACTAGATGCCCCTAGGATTTGAGGAGATAAGAGCCCTCTGCATCTCGAGCCCCAAGCCCAAATTACGTAGTAGCAGGTAGCCAAGCAGGCAGGTACTAGATGCAGAGCCAAAGCTTAACCTCAAGAAACCACACAAGAATTATAGAGATAGCTATGTTAATAAAATGTGGACCTGTTACCAGTGAAATAAGAAAAAAAATAAAGTGTGAGAATACATTTGGAAATTTAAGCTAACTTGACTCACTCTAATACTTAGTCATTAGAGCTGTTGACGCCACTGAAATCCAGCAAGAAGCATCCAGGCAAGCATTAGTGTAACATTCCAGAAGTGAGGCCTTTTTTGGATTGCTGTAAATTGGTGGCTGTGCTACTTCACCATGAAGACACCTGGACTAATTTGCTAGAAGCCCAAGTGATGTTGGAGCTGCTTTATAGGCGACAACCAGGTGACAAGGAGTGGCTTCTGATTTATATAAAATCAACTTTCTGCATAGTGAACTCGGCCAGTTTTGTGCCCAGGAGTTAAAGCAGAACCAATGAAATATTTTGCAAGTGGTATATGCATTTTGTTAAATAAAATAAATATCTTCCCAAGGCCTGAGTGAATATCACCCCCCTTCCAGTAAATGTGCCTGAGCCCATGCTTCACCCCCTCTCTGTTACAAACAACATGACAGGTTTTTTGTTCACCCTTTTATCAGGAAAGGCTTTTTTGGATTCTGATGGCTTGACAGATCATGTTTATCTCTATGAAAATGGAACTGGCAAAACTTGGCATAAGACAGCTGGACGTTTTACTGGCATGACAGTAAGTAGAAACATATTTAATCCTACCAGTTTTAACTCTGAGCACAACACTCTACAGGCTGTTGCTTTTAAAAAATATATATCTCATAGTATGAATTCAATGTATTTTGTGTTTGGAGCAGAAGCACTGGATCATTCTCATTATTGTGATAAGAGTTGGTGTCTGCCTAGTAGCACCTTAGAGACCACAAATTTAGTTGGTCTCTAAGGGGCTACTAGACAATTTTTCTATATTTTTATAAATTTCCACTGTGTCAGACCAACACGGCTACCTACCTGATACTATTTTTAATATTGTTTTAAATGCTGTAACTTGTCCTGGTGAAGGGTAGGTAATAAATAATCATTATTGTTATTATTAATACAGAAATATGATTATATGTCTCTTTGAAGTGTGAGGAATTGTTCTTTCTTTGTTTTATATCCTGCCTTTCTCCTATTTTAGGACTCAAGGCAACTCACTGCATGAATTAAAACAAATACACCTGAATACAAATACAACAAAACACAACACACAACCAGTATAAATGTTAAAAAATAATAACCACACTGAAAACTTTTAACCATATAACAGCAGAAAGAAACAAAACAAAATAATATACAAACAAGTGCAACAGGACTTATAGAAATCTGTAACCCTTTCTGTCTTCATATTTGGCTAATTTAGGATGCTTTTGTGAAAATTGTTCAAAGAGAGGGTGTGAAAAGCCTGTGGAGTGGACTATTTCCATCGCTGTAAGTTATATAGTTATTGTCTTCCTATATAGCTTCCTGTAAAGTAGGCCTGCAGCAGAGTAAGGCCCTCTGGGGTCCTCTCCTCCCCATCATCTGTAAAACAGGAAGCAGCTGAGAGGAAAAGGGGCTTTGATGTTGTGCCAAGCATGCAGTTACAGGCTCCTCTGCTGTTAGAAGATCTGCTGCAAGGAAGGGCAAAATATCTTGGCAGAGACATAGAAATGTGCTCCTTGTAAATATGCATTTTGCAATTGTATGAATGCAAGTTTTGTAGTGCAATTGCATTTTGAATTTTGAATAGCTAGCTGTAAGGTAGGGCTTGCGATTCATCTGAGCATTGGCACAATTTGCATTCATTTAATAATTTATAATAATTTGTTGGGATTGTTGAGTTCTTTTTGCTTTCAGCACAGTCAGGATAGATAAAGGGTGTCAGAGAGCTATGGACGCCTGGAATAGTTCTGATCTAGACACTCATATTTTAACCAGTTAAACTAGAGGGGCAACAGCTAACTGAGCAAGTAAGTGTTTAATGATTAGCAACTTTACTAAATATTTATACTTTTGTTTTAGAGCAGTTTCAGTTCCAACAACTGTAGTTTATTTTACCTGCTATGATCAACTACATGATACCTTCGGTTCTAAAATAGGAGAAGATCATGATTCCGTTCCACTTATTGCAGGTGGCCTAGCTAGATGTGAGTCAGTCTCTGCTCTCTAGTTTGCTGTTAAAACTTTATTTCATGTGGTTTAAAAGAAAGTTTGGATAAGTTCCATTGCTTATAGCTAGCATTTTATAATAAAGCAAATGTTGTGATAGTGTAACCTAGGAAACACTTATATTATTAACCATTCCTCATACTCAGATTTAAGCACAAAGGATTTTGGCTGGTGCAGGCCTAACACTTAGCCACACTTCAGAACTTGAGATACCTTACTGAGCTCGTTTGATGCTTCTCTGCTTCTCTGTACAAAGTGCAGTTGACTCACCTCAGTCTTATCTGCTTTAGGCTTCAGTTTATTAGCCCTCATCTGTTGCTGGTTCTAGGTGGGATTAGAAGAAAATAATAAAACTGGGTGTCATCAGTGTATTGATGTCACTAGACTTCAGAATCTCACATGATCTCTTGCAGCAACTATCTGTAGATGTTGAGTAATAAAATGGAACCACATTAAGAGTTGCACCAAAGGAATGGTTGTGGTGTTTAAAATTTGAAGCAAGTTTCAAATTCTGTTTGGTTCACACGGCAAGGGAAACTTAGGGCAGTTGAGCTACAGTGGTACCTCTGGATACGCACATCCCTGGTTGTGTATCCTTTGGGTTACATGTGGCAAACGCAAAGTATTTTTCCAGGTTTCGCTGCATGCACAGAACAGGCACCTCCAGTTGCAAATTCCTCAGGATCCGACCAGAGTTCCAGAACGGATCCCATGCGCAACTGGAGGTACCACTGTAGTTCTTTGCCCTTAAGGCAACACATACATAATTAGATAATTATTTTTATTATGTTTATCTGCATTGAAAAAATGACAGGCATGGACAAAACAGAGAAAGCAAGTCTTCTCTTGCAGATGCTACTATGGAAAATGCTCTATTGACATAGCTATTGAGCATATTGTGTTCCTCCCCTCCCACTTAGTGTGTGCAGCCACTGCAACAAGTCCGATCGAAATGATAAAAACAAGAATGCAGTCTCGGCGGTTGAGTTATAAAAAGCTGCTTGCTTGCATTAGTAGTAATGTGACCCAAAGTGGTTGGCTTTCACTCTGGAAAGGATGGGGTCCCACAGTTCTTAGAGATGTACCATTCTCAGGTATGACTTGTTTTGCATTGGTAGTACTTTTGGTTATATTTGCTGATGCAGATTCTTTTCAGATGAAGATTTTGCCAATTTGGGATGTCTGAAAAGGCAAGAGAAAAGAATCCAAATAAGGCACTGCTTTACAAGTATGAAATGTATGGATGTCTGCATGTAATTAATGAAGGCCAATACGTTTATTTCCTTTCCACCATGACTGAATGTATGAAGCTTTAAAAAATGTTTTAAAAAATAAACTTTGATTTTGGTTATGCCATACTTCCAATACTAAACAGAGTATTTTAAGGGAGGGGGCGGCGGGTTGAAACAGAGACTGGCCCTACAGCAATGCCCAACCACACACTGGGAGCACTGAAGTGCTCTATCATTTTTAAACAGTCTGTAGCTAAGTCCACAAGTTTCCAGCCCACCAACTTTTTTACTAGCCCACTTGCCCACATATCAATAATACTAATTAAAGTAATGGTTTTAAAAACAAAATTTCTGTGATTAGATTATTAAGAAAGATCAAGAAGAACTATTTCTGCCTTGAGATAACTCAAGCAACTTTACTTTCATTCCTCCAAATGGCCCCCAATGAAAACCATTTTTGGTCCAAACTCAGATATACAGCCTGATCCTACAGATGATTGTCTTGGAAGTAAGCATTGTTTTAATTGGTGCTTACTTCTGAGTTTATTGTATAGGAGTATGGTCTTAAGGTTCAAACTAATACACACTAATATCAGTCGACAACAGTTTGACTAGTTGGCTGACATGCCCCCACCCTGCACATGATTATTATATTTTTATTCCACAGTGTGGTAAGTGACAATGTGACAAGCAATTAGTTTGCTTTGTGGAAGCACAATTGCTTCCACAAGTGATCGAAACCCAGAAGTGTTTCAGTTTTCAAACATTCTTTTGGAACCCAAACATCCAACACGAAGTTCCGCAGCTTCCAATTGGCTGCAGGAGCTTCCTACAGCCAATCAGAAGCCACGCTTTGGCTTCCAAACGTTTTGGAAGTTGGGCGGACTTCCGGAATGGATTCCGTTCGACCTCCAAGGTACGACTGTATAGACATAGAAAACATGATCACTGTAGTTCTCCATTTTCAGATTGCAAAAAGCCTCTTTCATTTTCTGACTTTTTGTCCTTATAGCACTGTACTGGTGTAACTATGAATACTTGAAGAAGAGGTTATGCAGGAAATTAGGTGAAAGGGAGCCAACATTCCTTATCACTTTCTCATCAGGAGCAGTAGCTGGTTCTGTAAGTTAATTTTTGTTGATAACATTTTCATCTAATAGAAATTACGTAATTTTTACATAAAACGTGAAAATGTATATAGTAGTCTTGTATATAGAGTCTGTCCTGATAATTTAAATGAGAGGGCAGATCTATATTTGGGCAACATAAGGCAACATATGGGCTACTACTAAAATGAGGCTGCATTTTAAATTGTATTTTAACTCGTATTTTAATTAACTGCTTTTTGTTTTGTTGTGTTGTGTTTTTTCTTCCCTATTATGTTTTATTGTAATTTTGTTTGTTGTTAGCCGCCCTGAACCCGGTTCTGGCTGGGGAGAGCGGGGTATAAATATTATTATTATTATTATTATTATTATTATTATTATTATTATTATTATTACTGTTATTAAAATAAGTAGGCATTCTGAGTGGGAAACTCCTTGTGCACTTTTAAGGTATCAACAGAGAAGCACCAAATGAAAGAGGGGAAAAAATCAGTTTATTAAAGCCAAGGCAAAAGGCAATGATCTTCTTAGCACATTTATTTGGAACAATGTCCTGTTTATTTCAGTTGTACTTTCTTTGAAGTAAATAGGCTGTGGTTTGGTTGTTTCAGCATAAACTCACAGCATTGTTTTATGCATGTTTACTTAGAAGGACCAAGCTAGATGAGATGCTAAACATATCTGTAGTACCCACATTATGGGGAAGATGAAAGCATCCAGTTGTGCTACTGCAGATGTACTATTATACTATTACATTATTGTACATTTTAAGCCAAGCAAAATGCATAGCACTTCATTCATATATATGTTTACTCAAATGTACACACACGAGATTGTACTTTTTATTGCAGATAAAAAGGTTATGATTTGCAGTGAAAATTGCTTTGATTCCCACCTAGATGCTGAATTTAACACGGATAAGCTCTCAGTTTAAAATTCAGGATTTAGTATCATCAGTATTTCATGCTATATTAACACTCTAATGTGTATACTTCAGTCTCATTGAGTTAATTAGAACTTAAATATTTTAAATGTATTAGATTGTGTTAGTGCAGTCCAACAAGATGCAAGTCAGCACACAGAGTATTTTATGCTTACACTGAAAATTGCAATGGAATCTATTTGCCTGTGGGTACTGTTAACATTCAAAAATTTAATTCCCCCCTAGATTGCTGCTGTATTAACTTTACCCTTTGATGTAGTTAAAACACACAAGCAGACTGAAATGTGGGAACCTGTCAGCACACATGGTAAGTTCTAATTCACCAAGTATTTTTTTCTTTCAGATCCTCTATCAAGTACAATATTTATTGAAACCCATTCTTGGTGATCTAACCAGTATCATCAATACCTTTGTAACATCATGGAAGGACCACACACTTCGTGGGCTGCCCTTAGTGAATATTTTGAAGCTGTAGAATGTGCCGGCCTGCTGGCCTCTTTTATATGATTAGGAAGGCAAGAGAATATTCAGCCAGCTCTGAATCAAGTGTTTAATAGTTATTTCCAATAAAGTACTTCTTTAATTTCTTACATTTTATTGCATAACATTTTGAATTCTATGGTACAGTGGTGCCTCGCAAGACGAAATTAATTCGTTCCGCAAGTTTTTTCTTCTTGCGAGTTTTTCGTCTTGCGAAGCACGGTTTCCCATAGAAATGCATTGAAAATCAATTAATGCGTTCCTATGGAGACCGCTTGCCAGGCTGGCGGTGCGGAGAAGGGCTTTTCTCCCCACCGCAAGCCTTCAGCACAGGTACGGGAACAGAGGGGAAGGCGCGCAGCGCTTCTCCTCTGTTCCTGGGGCTTGTGGTGGGAGGAGGGTTTTTCCTCCCCACGCCAACATTCAGAACAGCATTCTGAAAGTTGGCGGTGGGAAGGAAAACCCTCCTCCCACCGCAAGTCTTCAGGACAGCCATCCGAAGGCTGGCGCGGGGAGAAGGTCTCTCCGCCCCACCGTCAGCCTTCGGAGCAGCCTTCCGAAGGCTGCCGGTGGGGCGGAGAGACCTCCTCCCGCCGCCAGCCTTCGGAGCAGCCTTCCGAAGGCTGCCGGTGGGGCGGAGAGACCTCCTCCCGCCGCCAGCCTTCGGAGCAGCCTTCCGAAGGCTGCCAGTGGGAGGAGGTCTCTCCGCCCCACTGCCAGCCTTCAGAGGAGGTCCGAGGACAGTGGGGAAGACGTGCTGCGCTTCCCCGCTGTCCCGGATATTTCCCTATGGGCTTTCGTCTTGCGAAGGAAGCCCATAGGGAAATTGTTTTGCGAAGCACCTCCAAAACGGAAAACCCTTTCGTCTAGCGGGTTTTCCGTCTTGCGAGGCGTTCGTCTTGCGGGGACCACTGTATTCAAATTGTAATAAGGTAAAGGTAAAGGTACCCCTGCCCGTACGGGCCAGTCGTGTCCAACTCTGGGGTTGCGTGCTCATCTCGCTTAAGAGGCCGGGAGCCAGCGCTGTCCGCAGACACTTCCGGGTCACGTGGCCAGCGTGACGAAGCTGCTCTGGCGAGCCAGCACCAGCGCAGCGCACAGAAACGCCGTTACCTTCCCGCTATAAAGCGGTACCTATTTATCTACTTGCACTTAGGTGAAATAAAATTAACAATCACACTGCATGTAGCACAGCACAGTACAAATACTACAACCGGCAGAGGGGGGGGAGGAGTTTTGAAAGCAGTCCCACCTGAAAATGGTGCCTCCTTGCAAAATTTACCACCAGAGAGATGTGGCTAGGTAGAAGCATAATTGACATTTAATTGTACATCCACATTTTTCTCCTCCTATTTAGTAGTTTTGTTTTACTCAGCTTCACAGCAGAGGAGTTTATCGATATGGGAATTAATGAAGAGAATTGTTGCTGAAAATGGATTTACTGGATTATATACTGGTAAATTATTGCTTTCTCACTAAACTAGAGGTTGATATGTTTTCCATATATTGTTTGTCTTAGGCAGTATCGTAGTATCCACAACAGAACTTACTGTGCAGTACAAACACCCTTCACCACCACCACCCACACACTGTTCCTGTCCAGTGCCACAGTGTCCTTTCACCCAGTCCTGCCAGCCTCCATCTGGTGGCTGCAGCACTCCCCGTTCGGTCCGATTTATGGCAGGGGGTGGTGTGGGGCTGAACCTGCCTAGGATTCATTGGAGCCAAAGCCAACCCCACTGCCATCACATGACAGCATCATGCCCAATCACTGCAGAAGCTCTGAACTGGGCAGGACTCCAGATGCAGTGGTGGTCCTGCCCAATTGTTAGGAGCAGCTCTGATTAGGATTGTACCTTAAGCTATTTAAACCATTATGACCGTCTTTCTGTAGTTATGACAATAACTCTTTCTTGTTTTGCATAGCAAAGTGTGATGTAGTGGTTAAGAGCGGTAGCCTCATAATCTGGGGAACTGGGTTTGCGTCTCCGCCCCTCCACAGGCAGCTGCTGGGTGACCTTGGGCTAGTCACGCTTCTTTGAAGTCTCTCAGCCCCACTCACCTCACAGAGTGTTTGTTGTGGGGGAGGAAGGGAAAGGAGAATGTTAGCCGCTTTGAGACTCCTTCGGGTAGTGATAAAGCAGGATATCAAATCCAAATTCTTCTTCTTCTTCTTCCCTACAAACTTATTTTGCAGTTGTGAAAAGTGGAAAACAAACTAACTCAGTTACTTAATTGGGGAGGCCCCCAGGGCACTGATCTGTCCCAATGATGAGAAACTGTTAAGCCCCCATCTAAGAATGGGATGCAGGTAAAATAAATACAAAAATTCTGGAGAAACAGCCTTGGCAAATAAAAATTGTCATGTAATGTACTTTCACAGTCTCTACGAGAGTCTGAAGCATTACCATGAACATTGTTATGGGTAAACAATTAGGGTTGTGCTTTTGAATCTCTCAAAGAATCTATGAACTTTATTATATTAACAATGATTAAGCTCATTCAACTGCATTGTTGATAACATCATTCAGATTTATTAGCCTTACTTTTCAAATGGCTTTGATCTCTTTTAAATCTGCTACAAAGCCACTATTCATATACTCCAAATATTTTGTTTATGGATGATGGCTCAAGGCTTGACAAACCTGTGCTTTCTGTACATTGTAGGTTTAAGTTATGTGCAGTGATCTTGTGAGATAGGGTCTGTAAAAATATATTGGTATAATGGTTTCTGCACAGTGATAAATATAAGAGCATTCAAATTGCAAGACTGAACAACAGGAGAAACCAATAAGCAAATGAACATACTGTGTGGTCCCTTTAGACTTGCGAATAATGAAATATAGATAATTGGTTCTGGCCCCACTCGGCTCCCTCTTTTGTGTGACAGTCCTTCATGTCCCCTCCCCTCTTCTATGCTAAACATAACAAATGATTGAAATAAATGGGTAAGTACAATAACATTGTGCTAGTTGTGCAAAAATTTAAGCAATTACATACAATAGCTTACTGATGATCTCCCACTTAGTTCTTCCATGCTCTTGAATAGTTGTAATTTATCTTTTCTGTAGGCATTATTCCAAGACTGACAAAAATTGCTCCTGCTTGTGCCATAATGATCAGCGCCTATGAATATGGGAAATCTTTCTTCCGTAGAATAAATAAAGACAAAGCTATGAAGAACCTTTAATGCTGATTCTGTAAACTTGGTGGCAGCAGTAAGAAGGTCCCTAAGATAATTTTATATCTTAAAAATATAGTTGATAAGCTCCTTGCATATCATGCACGCCTTCAAGTCAGCTCTGTTCAAGACGAGGACCTAGTTCTGCAAAAGAAGAATGCTGCACAGCCCATGAACTGCCCTAGGCTTCCTCCGGGAAAATTGAAATGTTTTTCATACAGTAGCCACTTGATGTAATTAACCATCATATAGCTGGTAACAGTCCAGCTGGTTTTAGCAATATTTTTTCCCCACAGAACCGTATTTAGAAATTATACATACAAGATTGTATTTCCACAAAGGAAATAATGACTCAGACACTCAAGGCCATATTATTTAGAGTGCCTACATCATGTGATTGAATAATCCAGGTTAACAGCGTATGTGAATAAGGCATAGGAGTAGGACAAACAAATTTCTTCAGCAGCTATGTTTAATATGCACAGATGTTAATGAAAACCATGAGAATTTCCTAGTTTGGATATTTCTACACTGTTATGTTACCAAAATCTTTAGCATGGCATTACCCAGAAACAACCACCTTTAAAATTAAACAAGGAAAATGTATTTTCTTAATAAAATATAAAGTTTACACTTGGTGTCTTTCCAGGACTGATAAAGGCGTGCATCCAGCTGTTGGGCAAAAGGGTACACACACCTAGCCTAGAATTATGCGTGTCATGCTTCCTAATAAAGGGTTAATAAGCTTCCAGTTGTACTTGATAATAGAGTGTTATGCACATGGGCAATACATTATTAAATTAATTCAATATAGCACATGGCCAATTATCTTTTGCCAGCTGTAGAAATTACTCTAATATATTCACGCAGAGTTTAAATTACAGTGGTACCTCGGGTTACATACGCTTCAGGTCACATATACTTCGGGTTACAGACTCCACTAACCCAGAAATATTACCTCGGGTTAAGAACTTTGCTTCTGGATGATAACAGAAATCGTGCAGTGGCGGCAGCAGGAGGCCCCATTAGCTAAAGTGGTGCTTCAGGTTAAGAACAGTTTCAGGTTAAGAACAGACCTTCAGAACGACTTAAGTTCTTAACCTGACGTACCACTGTACACTATGAATGTTACAAGGTAAAACTACCACGGGTGCGAAGAGAACAAAGACCATTTAAAAAAAAAAAGTGTTAGCACGTCCACAAGTGAAAATGTAGGGCATTGTTATATAAAGATCATAGTACACTTTAGACCAGCACTTGAAGCTCCATCACTGTTATAGATGTTTCAGATCTATTGGACTATTTATTTGACTTACCGTAGTACTGCTAATTTTGAAGATAAACATCTTCCTCAAAATATCCTAGTAGTCAAGAAAATTTAACATCTTAAATTTCTAAATTTCACGACAGTTGTGATCACAGCAAACTTTCGTTCCACATCCTTATTTAAAACATTGTACCACACCTTTCCTTATAAAAAGCTCAAGGTGGCACCTGAAAACATAACTGAACAATTTAAAATACAGGATGAATGGAACTTACATGTATTAAATTATGCAGTTGAAATCACAAATTAAGTGTACTGAAGGTGAAGAGCTTAAAAGCTCTTTTTTGTACAGCATTTTCCCAGCCCAGAAAGAACTTTTAAGCTCCCAGACGTGCTTACAGGGCTCTGGGAGGCTCTCACAAGATCTTGCAGTAACTTGGCCTAATGAGATCTCTCAAGAGCATCCCAGAGCCCAGTAAGTTTGGAAACTTAAAAGTTCCGCCTTAGGGGGCAAAACCGCTCAGTACACACCTCCAGAAAGGGTAAGGATGCTCGCACAGGGGTGGTTTGATTATACATGTCATCCCTGGGATGTATAAAACACAATTGTTCTCTATCAATTACAAAAACACTAAAGCACCAAAATTACAATCCACCAGTAGCAGCTCATTGTACAGATTATATGACCACGCTTGAGAGAAAATTGGGCTGTATTTTATTTGATAGGTTTATAGCCACTTTCCCATTTTTTAATTCAGGTTTTAAAATCAATCGTAAGCTTACAAAAATAATGTAATTTAGTACAAATATTTGGCACAGCAGCATTGCAAATGGTCCAGTTAAAACATAACTACAAATTAACTCCCAGAATAAAGTTTCCACACCTTGTAAGTGAAAGAAAATGGTAGCCACAGTAATTGATGTAGGATTTATGCAGTATGTTCTAACCACATTTATCTACTGTAAACCACTTAAAGATCTTTCAGACAGAAAGCAGTATATAATTGTAAATAATAATGTCTGTTGTAAAACAGTCTGTAATGCAAAGTTGAACACTTTATAGTTTCCTAGCACAACTCTGCAATTCCCTTATGATAACGTTGGTGTAGTGCACTTGGCCGTTTGTTCCATTTGAATCAATATTCATTGTGGTATTATGTAACACCTATTGAAATCCTTCTCAAGATTGTGTACAAGCTAAAATGATAAAACAATAGCAGGCAATATTTCTGTTATAAAGAAAAAGTACAACAACGAAAGCAGTAATAGTACAAAATGTTTAATGCACATGCAACATTTGATACAGCAGCACAAGTCTGCACAATTTGGGTTTTTTTCCAAGTCTGAAAACTTGACAGGATTTCAGAACAAATACAGTCAACTTTTCATGCACAAATATTGACCTGACTGGTTTCACATACAAACTAGAGATTTTAGTTATGGTCTGTAAAAAAAAAGGCTTTGATCCCAGCTGCTCCAACTAGTCAATAACTGGCGTGACAAAGTCATGTTTCCAGATCAACAGTAAACTGTCCCAAGGAAGAGTTCACACATACAAACCTGCTAACAATACTCTATATACCTCTCAAAACTTGGCTGTAAAGATTTCATTTTTCCTCATGTTCTTAAAAGATAACTATTTTACAAGAGATAATTAACATGCATTACTTTTATCAGGTAGTCAGTACGTAACATCTGGCAAAGCAGGAACATTGTCTTGTTTTATCTCATAATTTAGCTCAGCACATATGAAAAATAATGAACTTGCCAACACAAAGAATTTCATGTATAATCTGCTTTCTCTTAATGCTAATCAATTTTTATAGCAAATCTTACAAGAGGCACATCTCTTTTTGGCAAAATAATAAGTAGGTAATCAAACTGATAGTGCAAAATTAGCTGTACTTGTAGAGTCCCCCATGTTGTTCCAAATTAGAAAACAATGCATGGAACTTCTTTGGCACAATAAAGCATTTCCTCAGAGTCATGAAGTTTAGGGACTGTATGTGTATCGATGCTTTTACACAAAATAGCCTGTGATTACTGCATGTAACAATTCCCAGTAATGCTAGGAAATGAAACTCGTTACACTGTAGAAAGGGTTGCACTTTAAAAATTAAACTGCAAAAGGTTAAAAAAAAGCATGGCTAGCATTGTTTAACTGTTGACCAGTGACACCTGATTTAAACTTTTTACTACAGAGCAGGTAGCAAGACTTACATATAAGTCTATTGTGATACTTGCTTTTCGGAGAAAAACCAAGTTCTTAAAAGGAACCACTATAAATAGTTGCACTACTTTTCTCTACAAGTGTCTCCTACCTTTACATTCGGACATGTCATGAGCACAAACAATTTGGATGCCGTCTCCAAATTTCTCCCCTTTGTACCCTGCAAGTAGTTCAGCGTGTCAGAATGCCAAATATGTGGGAAACCCTGATGGAAGTAAGACTAGTATAATGAAAATTCAGGTGTAGATCTAATAGCTACCACCGCTCTAAGTAGTTCAGTTTTTTCAATCCATCATAATAGAATACAATTCAAATATTTTGTTCTTACAATAGTCAATATTTTTACTTACCTATTGAGATTTAAGTTATCCTTGTAAATGTGAGCATATCTAAAGAAGTGAGGAAAGTAAGCTTCAAGAGAAGACAGATTTTGGCAGTTAAGATAACCCCCTTTTCTCTTAATGATGATTTGCAGCCTTAATTGTACATTCAACAGACTGAAAATCATGAATATTGTAAGCAATCGAGTATATTTAAAAAACAACAACTGCAAGCCATTGTTTTTTAGATGTTGCTAAAAAGGATAGAATAGCAATTTTTAAAACCAGCATAATGTTGTATGAGTCTCAACCGCAGATAAATTAAGGAATGTCAACTGAATACAAATTCAGAGATCTTCTTTGTATAGATCCACTCCAGAAGGTGTTAGTCCAGGGCTTGTCATATCTGTTGTAGGACTTGCAAGATACTCACTTGACTTCAGACTTGTGAGAGATTTGTAACTTGCTACTGAAGTCAGAGAGCCACAGAGACCAAGCAATGAAGGGGTGTCTTCTTTTCCTATTTAAGAAAAAAACACACACACATATATAACTCTAGTGACTGGCCCATCCAGGGTGATCAATAAGGGAGCATAAAGCAATCACTTTCCTCCCTTCTACCCTTTTCAGGGCAAGTGTGACTGTCTAGAACCAGGCATTTCACCTAATTTCTGGATACAAGAACTGCCCATGAACTACCCTCTGTCTTAGCAGAATTCAGCTTCAGTTTATTTGCTCTCATCCAATCCACTACTGCCTCCAAGCACCATTACCTGTAATAAAAAAAAATACTTGTAGATAATGCAGGTGGCTTGCATTTTCACATTTGGTCATAAGATGGAGCAGTTTCATTTTTAGACAACACATCCATTCGCTATTGTGGGCCCATCTGCACCTTCTCAAAAAATACATTGCTTTGGACTTTCTGTCTTTCTCCCTCTCTGGACAAACCAAATGAAGTTTTTGCTGATCAGAGAATATATGGGTTTTTGCATGGCTAAAATCCAGTTTCTTACTAACTGACAGTAACACAGTAAGGTTTCAGAACCAATAGTGTAACACCAGGCAGCATTCACCACTTCACAGTTGTTGGATTATCGCATTTTCTCCTGACACCTTACTCCTCTGTGCTGCTGTATATGCCCCCCTCTAGCCAAACTTGGCCCTCCTCACTTCATTCCGTTTTTGTTCCTATTGCTGTTTATTTCCAGATTCAACTTTTTTTCCTTTCTGGGTGGAATTATCTTGGAGGAATTCCCTCTGCACTTATTAATGGGGTTACTTCTCTCTCAGCTTCATCTGAAGGCAAGTTATGTTTGAAGCTATAGTTTGTCCATGAGACATCAGATATACATTACAACTTTATTTCAAAATGAGACAAGTCAATTGGAAAGAATAAAAAAATGAGAAGCAGGAAAGTATTTTGTGAAAAACAGAAACTAAATGGATCTTGGTATCAGCTAATAGTGTTATGATACTAGTTTCTAAAATAATAACCTTTCTCCTTGCATGAAACTTTTGTATATTACAACTCAGTAGATCTGTCGCTTAAGGATCTGCACATCACTTTGAGCTTAGCAGGATGGGAGGATGCTGCAAGGCTGCAGTTCACCCCACAGGACCAAGATCATATAGGTGACAAGTGGTTCACACAATCAAAGAACTACTATGCAGAAGCATTTCAAATTGTTTGGAAGCTGCAAGCTGAGATTTGGCCTTCATGCAATTGAACAAGGGAATCTAAGGTTTTTAAACATTGGTGTGTGTGGGTGTGTAAAACATTCTGTCTTGAATAAGACCATTTGGTAAGGCATTATCTAGCTACACTGGGAAAGGTTTTTGAGGAGCAGGTTATAAGTACATAAAAATGAAGTGATGATGCACATAGTTGTGTTACTTTGCTTAAATACCATCCTGTAATTTTACACACACACACAAGATATGGAGTTGTGGGATGGTGTTTAAGCAAAGTTACACACTTATGTGTATGAGTATCTTCTGGTCTTAACTGAGTATGGTTTCTTAAACTGCAATTGATGCTTATTATTTGCAATGAGAAGATGGAATTAAATTTAATAAAATGTCATGTAAGCAAGTTGGCTTTAAGATGAAAGCATGTGGGCCTAAATCATCACTTTATTTTTATGTACTTATTATAACCTGCTCCTCAAAAACCTTTCCCAGAGTAGCTAGATAATGCCTTACCAAATTGTCTTATTCAAGACAGATTGTTCTATATTGTGATGTCTTGACTTTACTGGGACTGAAAATATCCATCCTTTGGCATTCACCTGATTTAGGGTCTTAGAATTATTGCAGGTTGCAGGAAAGAAGTGGGATAGCTGCAGGTACTAAAAAAACCCCAAAAAACCCTAATGGAAATAAGTTGCTTTAAAGTATTAAATACTTTATCAAAGATAAATTATTAGGCTGATTACCTTCACTAAGTAAATTCATCCCATCCTGTTTTCCATCTCCATCTTCTAAATGGCTTGGATCCAAAGATGTCTGAGAAAGGCTAACATCAGCAGAAAGCTGGTCCAGGCTGTGAAAACTCTTTCTGTAAAAACAATTAGCAATTCCAGTAACTACCTTCAAACTGCTATACAATGCAACCAGCAATTACGGTATTTTTATTACAAAGTACTATAGCAAATAGTAACTTATAGGAAAGCATCTATTTGCATCAGCGATTCCAAACAAATATGCTGTACTATAAAATAAAGCTGGAAATTTTTAAATGTGTTTTTCTTCAAATAGGATTACATAAAAGAAGAAAAGGTGTTATCCTCTACTCAGTTATGAATGCACACATTTCATCCTACAGACGGTCATCTCCAGGCTTGACTACTGTAATTCGCTCTATGCAGGGCTGCCCTTGAAGCTGTCCCAGAAACTCCAGCGGGTACAGAATGCTGCAGCGAGGCTCCTCACGGGGTCTCTGCCATGGGAGCATATTCACCCAGTGCTTTTCAAGCTGCACTGGCTCCCTTTGGAGTACAGGGTCAAATTTAAGGTGCTGCTTTTGACCTTTAAAGCCCTTCACGGCCTAGGACCCTCGTACCTACGGGACTGCCTCTCCTGGTATGCCCCACGGAGAGCCTCAAGGACCATAAATAACAACACCCTAGTGGTCCCGGGCCCTAAGGAAGTTAGACTGGCTTTGACCAGAGCCAGGGCCTTTTCAACTCTGGCTCCGGCCTGGTGGAACACTCTGCCTCATGAGACCAGGGCCCTGCAGGATCTGATTTCTTTCCGCAGGGCCTGTAAGACAGAGTTGTTCCGCCTGGCCTTTGGCTTGGAGCCAATTTGATTCCCTCCCTCCCTCTCTTTTTTCTTCTTTTTTTTTTCTTCTTTTCCTTCTCCTGCGATGAGGCTACATTTTAATATTTTAATGTTCCATTATTTTAATGTTGTATTTTATTTTTGTTTTTAAGTTTGTAATCATTCATCTTGTTTTTATTATTGCTTGTAAGCCGCTCTGAGCCCGGCCTTGACTGGGGAGGGCGGGGTATAAATAAAAAATTATTATTATTGTTGTTGTTGTTGTTGTTGTTGTTATTATTATTTAAACAGACACTGCAGCATTATAGTCAAGGGTACAATTCCAAAGGGAGCTCCACCGGTGATATAGGCAAGGAATTAAGAACATTTGCACTATTCTTTAAAAGTTTTAACATTCACCTGTTTCCACACACAGTGATAATTTTGATTTCATCTTGTATGTTATTTTAATGTTGATTTTTCTAGATTTGCTGTATTTTACTATTTTTTCAAATATTTATTGTAAGCCACTCTGATAGTTTGATTGAAGAGCTAAAAATCTTAAAACAAATATTCAGTGGCCTGGTTCACACATGCTAAGCCAAATCAAAGTTTGTTCTTGGTGTAGAAGTCATGGTTAGTCTGGAGAGAGCTAAACCATACACCGAACTTTGAATAGCATGCTAAGCCAAACTATGACTTAGCTCAGCACAGCAGAAAAACAACAAAACAACTAGGGAGCAGCCGAGTGGCTGTCATCTGCTCCCTGGGAGCCTGCGTGTTTGGGCTAAGCCATGGCTGTGTCAGGACAATGCAGATGGAGGATTGGCTGAGGACCTGGGCAAGGGCTGCAGCAGGATGTGGGGGGCCTCTGCCAGGAGTGGAGCAGTCTGTTAGTGAGGACCCTGGGAAGAGGGGCTCCCTTAACCTGCTCACTTGTCTCATCTGTCCCCATAATGAGACCCATGAGCCCCACCTCCCTCTATAGGGCTGTCAGAACCTCTATCTGACACTCCCTCAGTGCTCACTGCACCACCCACTTCGGCATCTTCAGAAAAAAGGAGTAACTGTGCCTACCCAGATGGGGATATTTCACTAGGTCCAGCAGGAGCAAAAAGATTAGGCAACCGAGGGTTCCGCCAACTATATCATAGAATCATAGAGTTGGAAGAGACCACAAGGGCCACCGAGTCCAACCCCATGCTGAGCTAAGCCATATGTAGTGTGATATTGCAGAAACGCTAACTGCCCTACGATGAGCCCATCCCATTTCACAAAGGGGGGTGTGTCTGATCAACAACTAAAGCTTTGACAGTTAAGAGTACCGGCCTTGCAGCTGCATTTAAAATTAGTCACGTGTATTGCCTGAAGTGCCAGCAATGTGTATATGTACTGCAGTAATCAAAACATTAAAGCCTTTGGAAATAATCCTTCAAGCCTTCCTTCTTCAGCAACTGGGAGACCGGAGACCAGCCATCCTTTAGCTCTTTTCACTACATGCACTAAAATAACCTGTTGCTGCCTTGAAAAGCAGGCTATAAATATGAAAAACTAAATTATAAGCCACCTATGGAGAGGCACATTTGCCTTCATATACTGCAATGCAGCATAAAGACACTGTGAAATCCGATTTGTGCCCTAGTAATTTTGGATCAGGCTCAACAGGACATGCCGAGCTGTCTCATGCCTGCAAGACCACAGTTGCTTGATCAATTGGGCCAAAAGTCACCACATGTAAGTGAGTTAGCTGATTCATCTGGGCACCTCTCTATAAATACCAAGTCAGCAACAGTTTATCTAACCGTGGATAGGGTAATATTGGGGGAGTGGATGTTACACCCAGCTGTATTTCAGCAAATTCAGACTTGTTATGGCACAATCAAAGTGGACCTCTTTGCATCCGACATAAATTGTCAGGTTGAGAGGTTCTTCACCGGGTTCCATTGTCTGATGGTAGAAGCAACAGATGCGCTAGCAGCTTTGTGGCCACCTGGTCTACTTTATGCCTTCCCTCCAGTTCCGGTTATTCCTCAACTCCTACAGAAACTTTAGGAAGAAAGGGCTCTGCTAATTTTAATGGCACCATATTGGCCATGGATGTCAGACATTCTGGATCTGGCCGTAACTTCCCCATGACATTTTTCTCCTCAGTCAGACATCACCCTCATCTGAATCTAAGTTGGCTACAGTTAACAGTTTGGTTTTTGAGAGGAATGAGCCTCTGACTGAGATCTCTCGCTTCATTTCACTTCCTCGATATCCAATTCCCCATAAGGATTCATATTTTCCCCTTTAATGCAGGGCCATTAGATGCAGAATCCGCTGCAACAGCAATGCCTTTAGCTGCATGGAATTGACTGAAAGAGGCATCAGGAGGTGGCTGGCTGCCCGCCATAAGAGAGGGAGCAGTTGCCAAATTCTGAGAAGAAATGAGATAGAGCTGACTATGGGAACAGGAAGGCACAGAATTAGATTCAGGATCCGAACCCCTGGGCTCTAAAGAAAAAGCACCTAATGGCATCTCTTTGATTGGGTTTAAGGCCTTCACTGAAAATAACACATACTGGGGAGAAAAGCGAGGCAGCCTGATGAGAAGTGCCAGCAGCAGTATTGTTAGCAGTAATAGAATATGAATGAGGCATAGCTAAACTAGGCAACTCCTGGGGTTGGGGGCTGACAGGAGAGCCCTGGGATCCCCCAAAGTCCTCCCCTTCTGAGGAGCTGTGGGAGCATGAAACATTCACATGCTGGGCTTGGTGATCCATCTCCATCACATTACATCCCACAACACAGCCTCTCTCTTTAAATGGACAGGAGACAGCCATTCGAGAACTCATCCCCTCTGTTGCTGAGCACTCATCCCTATAACAAATGCACTTCTGTGTCTCTCAGAGCTATGAGAAACAGCCCCTTCAGTATGTTTGCACTTCTGAGTCACTTTGCAAGCCACAGGACAACCAAAGCTGATGGGGGATGCAGTACACATAATTTCTTGAAAAGGCAAATTGCTTTGCAGAATGACAGCTGCAATGGACCAACACAAACACCTAATAAGAAGGTGCGGTTTGCTGGGGCTTCTTAGGCATGGCTCCCAATACAAGAGTCTCTCAAACTTTCAACTGATTCCTACCCTTCGTAAAAGTGGTCACCAAGAAGGGAAAGCAAAGGAGTGAAATAGACTATATACACTTAAGGAACTCCCCCTAAATATAAATAGGAATGCACAAAGCCAGAAAAAGGGTGGCAGAAACTACAATATAAAGTCACGGGGGAAAGAACACACTGGAAGAAAACAAAGCAGAGAAACAGTGTAAAAAAAAGGCAGAGTTAAAAAGCTATGAAAATGGCAAACTGGGAGAAGTCCAACTGGCAAACCTAAATCCCCCCCCCCAAACCAGGAAATTAAAGTGAAGTACATGAAGACACTTGATTTACTAAAGGAACAGGAGACCTCCACAGAAAACAGGACGACCACACAAAAAACAACCACCCTGCAGATACAGTATTTAGTAAGAAAAGGCAGGGAGCAACAAAGAACAGTGACAGCTTGACTCAAGGCAGGAAAGCAAACTGAATTCTGGAAGCTGGTTACTTTCCTAATCAACACTTTAATGCCTCGACCACAAGGTGGTGCTGCATAACCCATACTAATGAGCTTCACCAACAACAGAATGTAGAGGGGAAGCAAATGTTGCCAGTTCCTCCTTTCCCTAATAGCTCTACCCCATGCCACCTTGCACCTTGCTCTGGAAGGTCCTTCAACTCTCTGGAATGGATTTTTAGGGAGGACTGGGGTCTGCAAATGTTGCAGTGGCCCAAAGTACCTGCTCCTCCTCCATTAGACAACACTGGATCAAAAGCCCTTCTGTGAGTGCAAGGGAACAAATCTGATTCCACTCCATGTTCCTATAAATTTTAGACCAACCTTTATGTTGCAGAATGTAACATGGGATGCTAAATTCAAAGTGAAATCAGCATCCAAGTGAAATCTCAGCAAATTTGAGGTAATAATGCAATTAGGCACTTCCATTTTAATATGAAAATATAATTCTAATAAATTTTAAAGGCTGAAGATGACAAGGCTGAACTATATAGCAAGAACATACACCTGTGGCTCTCCAAGTGTTGTTAGACTACCACTCCCATTGCTCATGCTGATGGGTTGATGGTAGTTAGAGTCTAACAAGTCCTGGAAGAGCACATGTTGCCCACTGCTGATAAAGGGATCAGGCTGTGGAATCATGCCCCTGCCACATCTTGTATGGGAAACCCCCACTCTCTCTACATTACGTCTGACTACTGTTAACCTTCATTAAAGGTATGATGATCCTAATGAACACTCCAGACAAATTTAGTATGTCCTTAACTACGGTTGATAAAACTTCACTGATATTTGTAAACCACTCTGGGAACCTTTTTTGGATAAAGAGTGGGATAAAAATGCCAGTAACAACAACCACCCCATCTTAAACTCATTATGCAGAACAATTGGCACTGGTTCAGTTACATCACATTAATCCATAGTTCAAAGCAATGTGAATGAGCAACAATTATCATACTCAAAAGTTACCATGGTACTCCTCATCACTCCTGTTCCTCTCGTGCTGCAGACAAAACAAACCAGATTCTGGCTTATGTTGCTCTGAATCTGGGTTCATAGCTCGTCTCCTCTAAATAAATCAAGAACAGTCAGCCAGCAAGAAACCATGAACACTCTGCACCAGCATGCTGCTTATTCATTAAACTGTAGTTTGATTTAAACTATGGTTTAATGCAGCATGTAAACAAGGTACTGTTGAGTAAAATAGATAATAAAGGTTGTTCTAAGATTTGCTGGAAATGTATGTAAAATACTTTGTATTAAGTGATTCTCTGAGCAAACTCACTGAAATCAATGGACTTCAGTCATGACTAACTTAAGTTTATTGAAATTGATTTCAAAGAGTCTAAACAGAGTATGACTTAGATACCACCCACAAAGTATTATGTGCTTATGAGTATGATTTGTTATAGCAGATGGGTTGCATCCAACTAAGTCATACTCAGAGAAGACTTACTGAACTCAATATACTTGTCTAATTTGTCCATTGATTCCAATGCATCTGTACTCATGAGCATGACTTAGCTGCATACAACCTAATGTGTTTAAGATAAATATGCTACTATATAATTCTATTCTGCTTTCTAATGTTTAGTTATCTACCAGTTTTCCCCTTAAACACATACATAATCTGGTTGACAAAATGCACTAGAGTGGGGGTGGGGAGAATGAAATTTCTGGGATCTCTAGGAGCACTGCACAAATATTTCAACTTACTCATCCCATTGCTTATTTTGCTTTCGATAAAGTAGTGTATCCAAGGCAACAGCATTAACATCCAGAGCTCCTGGGGAAGGCCACTGATTGGTGAGATGGGTGGTTAATTCTTGTCTTGATCTTAAATCATTATTCTTTAGCACAGTTCTGTGAACACACAGTGAATTTGATGCCATTAGAAGTAATGTCTTAAATCACAGGAAGAAAATAGGCTCATTCTTGGAAGATCACCTGCTAGCATGCTATTCTTAAAGCACCTTTCCTCCTAGGAGACTTCTCAATCAGAATGTTAGTACTGAAAACAAAACAAAAAACTGAAAGGAACTGTACAGAGAGAGACTTACACTACAGTATACAAGGTGACCAGTGAACTGCAAATAATGTAGAAATAAAAGCAATGAGTTAAATACTACTTCTTAAACAGCAAATATTATCCTCAGTTTTCAGTTAGCAAACAGCGCAAGTTCTAAGTTCTTAATTTATAACTTTTACAAAAGAAGAAATCAAGGTATTAAGCTCTAAAACAAATTGATCTGCCTATATCAGCAGTCTGTAGGAGAGTCCAGATTAAAGTCCAATTTCATATTTCTTTCAAGCAGAAGTGTGGTTGTCAATAGAACTACACAAGGTACAAAAATGCCGTTAACAGCTGCATTGCAACTGA
Source organism: Podarcis erhardii (assembly GCF_964252035.2). Taxonomy (NCBI): domain Eukaryota; kingdom Metazoa; phylum Chordata; class Lepidosauria; order Squamata; family Lacertidae; genus Podarcis; species Podarcis erhardii. Next base: position 22,016,676 of record NC_138513.1, on the reverse strand, counting down.
AGTACCTATTGTTTTTCACTTTTATTTCATCCTGGAAAACAAACCAAGTAGAGAATTTTAAGTGCTACTTTATATTAATTCTTTTCTGGGGCAAAACTAAAAGAAAAAATGTGTTAATGAAGGTTTCCATACAGTTACTCATGGCAAACTTAATGTAGTTTTATTTTCTAGTGGTTTTCTTCAAAAACTGCATTGTGTACCTCCTAAATAGGTTGATTATATTGCACTGTGCAATTTTACTTCTACTACTGTAAAGAAAAATACTTAATTTGGGGTCTATATGTGTGTCTCAATGTATTACCTATGAGTTATGCCTGACACATAGGCAAAAAAACAGTAAGAAAGCCAAGTAAGAGTAAAGACACAGAGAAAGCGACTTAAGTAAAAAAGTAATTTGTATTATTTTGAAAATAAGTTCACCATCTCAGGTCAGAAAAGTTACAGAAAAAGTGTCATTTCTGTAAGATCAAAAGCAGGTATACTTCACAGTGGGGAAAGTATTTAACATGGGAAAAGACTGGGAGTGTTTTTAACTTAACAGTACAGCCATAGCTTGATTACTTACCAGTACTATGAATTCTCCTATTGGATAAATCTCCTTCACATATCCCCTCTCTATGGAATGAGTTGTCAGCACCACCTTGATGACTCAAATCTGTTGAAATTTCAAATGTCATGGATGTGAGCCCATGCAACGATGCATGTGGTGTGTTATTTGCCTCTAACTACATGTTAGTATAGTGTCAGAACTCCCAATAGCAAACAAAAACCCAACAAACTAAGGGAATCCAAGACTGCGGATTTATGGAGGAGATGACAATAGTAGAATTCTAGTTATTGACAAGCAGCATAGTTTTCTGCTCAGGGTATTTCCCAGAATTGTCACTCTTGGGAGACTTGTTACCAGTCTCCCCAAGGAACATAAAATAAAAGAGATTAGCAAAAGCTCTGGGCATACATGTAAAATATAAATCAGTGGTCTTATCTTACACAGCACTAATTCATCTAAACCATGGCATTGTATATAGGGCTGGTGGGCAAGGCCTGCAAAAAACAGCCTGGAGGGCCAAATTTGGCCCCAGCCCTGGCCTACGATGAACAAGCAGTGTGCTTGTATATGCTGCTCAGTTGCTTCTGTTCTACTTTGCCTACATACAGAGCAAACAAACAAGACTTGGCTTAGCATTATGTGTGAAGCAGTGCTCATGGTTTGTTTCTCCCAAACAAGCCACAAGTAGTAAGCCAAGATAAGGCTGTTTCTGCAAGTGGCTCCAAATATGCCAACTGTTACATACCAAATCTACATTTCAATTGTTCATAGCTATTTTAAGACTAAATTCAGATTGCTGACATGTATCTGTATGCTTCCCGAAAATAATAAACCCAGCCTTAAAGCACAAACCTACACTTGTACAGGTCTACTCAAAATGGAACTTACTTCTAGGTAAACTGGTACTCATTGTAGCCTTAAATATGCTCGTGTCTGCAGTTAAAAGTGACAGTGTGCCCAATCCTGTTTTGTTTTTAAAAATGATATACATATGGAGGGAAACTGGCACCAGAAGCAGCTGCTTCACAGGAATGCTGATCCTGGAAATAATTTTTCCACATACTATTAAGTCAGATTAATACGTTTTTCTGCAAGTAGTAGCCATGATAAATTTATTAGTAGTTTAATATACACATGCCATATATTATGGGATTAGGTGGTGATCACAAGGACAGTGGTTATCTGTTGCAGCACCCTGATTGCATGATGTCATCTCCAAACATATTTACTTTGAACCTACTTTGATTTGTTTTAGATGCCAGGAAAAACCATTTTAATTTGCTAAGGCATGGGTTTCCAACATGGTGCCCATAGGCACCCGTGTGCTTTCAGTACTTCCTATTGCATCCACAAAAAGTCTCAGTCAAAAAGCTAAAAACTTTCCATTTAGTAAGAATATTGGCGGGTTTAATTGCAGATAGATGTTGGGCTATTTAAGGCTATTTTGCAGTGCTGTTCTGAATCTTTATCTTTATTGTATTTTAAATTGGTATTATTCTTAGGTTTGAACTAGATTTTGATTTTTATAAACCAGCTTGAACTTCGGTGTGATACAAAGTGTGTAAAAATGGATTAATATGCATTATGACAAATCACACAATGTTTTGCCATAAAGAATCCTTTATATATCCTTTATGTTGTTACACACCAGGCTACATGGGCTTTCACATATGTACTTGTTTTCAGAAGAAAAATATTCAACTTTTATTTTTTTCTGCAAGATTTTCAAATGCTCTTTTACTCATTCCTCATCCCATACCATTGGCCATTTAGTAACATTATATTGCAATGCTTCTGGCACCCATCTGTCTCAAGAGACAACAGAGTGAGCCTCAGGGCGCAAGCTTGGGCAGTGTGTATGGAGGTCCAGGGTGACAAGACCTTGGCCTTGCTGTTGTGGTGCAAAGGAAAGCACAGCAATACATTTAGCACCAGCTTGGCTGCAGGAGTTGATGGAAGGAGGTGTACAAGGAGCCATCCAACTGTCTTAGGGACTCCACTCAGTATTGGTGCAGGTTTTACTCCTTAGCCTTTTCTTCTCCTGAATGTATCCCACAAGGCAGCGGTTTAGGATCAGAGCTTTCCTTCTCCTGGATGTACTACCTTCCCAGGTTGATGAGCCCCATCTGCCCCACACTTCCCTCTACAGCACATGCAGAAACCACCTTATTGATGGTTGGACCCACCATTGGTCTTGTCTGCTCAGAAAGCCTCCACTAACATCCCATACATCCCTATTACAATGTAATATTTAAGCAAAAACTGCTTCCTCTGTAGGGGTAGGAAAGAAAACAAAAAAGTAACTCTGTTGAAGTTACTCAAAACACTATCTGGTTAAAGGGGGAGAACAATGACACCATGAGTATCTGCTCAAAACCTGGAAATGTATTTGTAATGTAAAACAGCAAAAAGTAGGAACAGAGAATAGTACAGAAGACTGTGCAAACCCAGAGAAGCAGCACATACAAGGCATATCATTATTTATTAATTTATATATCACTCAATGCCCAGATGGCTTCTAAATAAGAACCCCAAGGTACCATCTAACCTCAAGCAAGATCAATAAAGTCAATCTGCAATTAACCAGTAAATCTTAATCATAAACAAATGCACCTCTTCCCTGCTATTACCACAAGCTATGTTTCCCCCTTTTCACATTCTTCTTATGCAAGAACAACATCTGTAAGAGCTGATTTCAGGATAAGGAATCCTAAATCAACAATAAAATATATATAATGAAATTAAAAGAATACAGTATAGTCAGAACAAGGATTAGGATTCTCTCCCCCCCCCCCCCATTGCCAATGATTTTTCATGTACCTGGGATTTGTACAGAAAGCAGTCCAAATTTATTAAATATCTATATCACAAAAACAATCTCTCGATCCATCACTGGTGAAGGCAAACCGGGCAAAAATGAAAAGAGCTTGCTTGGCTCTTTTTGCCATAGTAGAATGTGCAAAGCAGAAGATGCAGCAAATTCCAAGAAACTTAATAATGTTGGCCAGCAGCAATGGAATAATCTAACATCTACTTCAGAGGGGGGCTTATTCTATGCAATCAATTGCAGCTATATGCCTCAGCCATACAATACACAGAAATTCAAAAGATATGTTAAAACGTCTGAAAACAACATAAAATTGTGTTCATAATTCAAAGGCCTTTTGAAATAAATTTTTTTTAAAGTGGATTCTGAAACTTAACAGGAATAGTGCCTGCCTGCTTTCTAATGGGAGGGTGTTGGGCCCACTAAACCAAAAGCACAACTCCTTGAAGACACAAGACATGCACCTGGTCTTGATAATATCAGATCATAAGAGGATGTGTCCAGGTAAAACTCCCTGATAATAAAGTAGATGGCCAAGTTTATATATTTAAGGTATTGCCCCCACCCCACTGACTGGGGTAGGGCAGAAGGTAAATGTTATTCATACAGATTAATATCCTTACTCAGAAGAACACAAGTGAAACACAACTTTTCACAGATTCCTACAAATATTATTATAGTTGAGCCTTCCTGGTTATGAAAAACAAATTAATGGGGCTTTTTATACCTGAGTGCCACTCTCAGAAATAGACCAGCTTTGTTTTCCAGCTTTAATATGCAAACACTTGCATTCACCATTTTATAACTATACAAACAGTTACAACTTAACTGCATTTAAAGTCATATCTTATCTCCACAATTTTAATGTGCAATATTTTTATGCAATTATTTTGACAATTTTCTGCATAATCTGTTTCAGAGGTATTTTACTAAAAATTTGCTTAAGGGCTAGATTCTTCAACGGAACAGGAATGCTTTAGACTGTTCACAAGTTGAGACCATGATTGTCATATGAATTCTGTCACTACTTAGTATACTTTTGTAAATAATTTTAAAATGTTGAGCATTTAAAATACTATGCCATTTACTTTACCTCTTATGTATAGGACACAGTTGAGGATTAAGGTTTTGGGTTTCATTTCTGGCATTATCTTTTTTTTTAAATCAAGCAGTTTCATCAAATAATGAGTCATGTAATCACATTTAAGTTTAAATCCCAGCCTGTAATTTTAAATCTCTTCTGTCACACTGACAGTGAGTCATAACCATATTTAATTTTAAACCTCTATCAAAGAAAAACAGCCTGAACAATCTGAACTGATTCAAATGCCATGGCATTTAGTGGCTAGCTGCCGAGATCAAAGTTGAGGACAAAGAGCAAAGGGAATCAGAACAGACATTTATAGTAAAAAATAATAATACTGGATTTTTAACAAATATGTCATAGTCATGTTTTAAAAGACAATGCTTTCCATGATCTGTGATCTATTCTTCACACTTCCCAATCATAATAGAAACTGCCAAAGTACAGTACCAATTACACATTTTTCAAATCGCTAACAGCATGCGCAACTGTTGCTAAGCATCTGTTTCAAGTACAGAATGTTCTGCTCTACCACTTAAATTTTCAGTACAGTTCTGAGTACCTGGGGGAGTGTGACTGGCCATTAGCTTCAAACAACAGTTCCCTACCATTCTTAAGTTATTCCTTTAAGGACAATCTGAAGTAGAGGCAAAAGACCTGACAGATTGCTTTAAAAATTGTCTTTTTCTTATATGAACAACACATACCTTTAATGTTCAATGGAATATGCTAGCAAAAAGTAACTTCATTAACACATTTTCAAAAAGCAACTCTCAACATGCACCTGATAGTGTTCTACTAACTTAGCTGCTTAACTGCTGTTAAATAGCTGATCAAATATTATCTACTATTTCTTCTGTTGTGTGTGTGTGTGTGTGTGTGTGTGTGTGTGTATGCCCCTCAGATCTTTAAAGCCCATTATCTTCTTACAGAGACAATACCTACATGCAAAGCAACTATGGCAGTATATTCTCCAGAGTATTACAGCTACGCAGCTAAAAAGATGATTCATATTAAGTAAACCATGACTCACAACAATCTGACTAATGCAGTATCAAAAAAATGCTAATAAAAGAGCTAACATCAGAATTAACCAGCGGTCCACATAGAGCTGTACCAAGCATCTAAAGCATGGGCTAAGAAAGAAAAAAGGCAATTTTATTATGCACATCTTGCTTGTGAAAAACATTCTACAATGGCCCCCACTGACACAATCTTTATCATTTAAGCTGCCCACTCCTGTTTAAGATCAAATGATGAGATGAATATTTAGGTGCCAGAATTGTATCTAGAATGTAATTCTAATTATATACAGATAATTCAAAATAAAGGGAGGGGGGCTTTTTTGGTTGTTACTTGGATTTAGTATGTTCAAATTCAGAATATGCCAAACTAGTGACAAATATGAGCTGCTGCTTCCAGCAAGCTTCTGGCTGGCCACTGTGGAAGCAAACTGATGGATGAAATGGGTCATTGGCTTGATCCAGCAGGCCATTATGTTCTTATCATCATAACTGGAGACAGGTGATAAAAATCAAGCTGGGTTGTCTTAAAAAGAAGAAAAAGGATGAATCACATGAGTAGTCATGTTCTTTAAAATGATATATGAAAGTAAAAAGGCTGGAACAAATTTTATCTGAACTTTAACCTTCTACCCACTTCTAGCTAGAAGCACAGATTCTACAAGTGTGACACAACACATGATTTGTAAGCACATATTACATGAAAAGGTGACACAGCTAAACAAAATACTATGCATGAAGTACACTCTATATATAGTTTTAGGAAAAATCAACATATTTCCTTAAGAATATTGAACCCTCTCTCCATCTCCTTCCATCATGCATCTCTAAATCAGATCTGGGGACATGGGGTGGAATCTGTGAGGGTTCAGAACTTAACTGGTTAAGTGTTCTGAGCTGTGCGTCACTTTCCGACGTCAGCTATAGAAGCTGGGAGGAGTCTGGGAGGAGACTGTACTGTTGTTGTTCTCTCTCTGTGTCTTGAGAGAGACGGACATGTTTTAACATGGCTGAAAGGAGCCCTGGTCTTTTATGGGCTGAAATGTTCCAATAAAGTGCTGTAAATAGACGAATCTGTCTGTGTATGCTTGCATGGAGCAAGGGAGAAAAAGACTGTTTTACACCGCTGTATGCTACTCTGCTAAGCCGTGGCCAAAGAGACAGCAGACTTTGGTGCGCAGCTAGAAGGAAGCGTGCCGGACACTGCAAATGACTGATTGGGATCGTAAAGCTATCAGAGGCCACGGCTCAACGGTCAAGCTATCAAGATCGTTATCTCTGACAGAATCTGCTTGTGCTAGCTCAAGTCTTTAGTTGAGAACCCCCTGAGATCTAAGAAGCCAGTAAAAAAAAAATTACTTTTAAGGGGGCATAAAAAAATTTCTTACTTTCAACAGTACAGTACATATTCACTATGCTGTTTTATGATTTGGCAACTCTTCACCAAAGAAGAAAATTAGCTACTAATGGATTGCAATTATTAATGGATTGCAATTAATAATGGACTGCAAGAGGGAATTAACAAGAACTTTATAATGCTTATGGATTAATTGAAAAAATGGAACTGTGTGGAAAATATTGGGATGTTCTGTGGCAATACCCTCCATGGAGGACTTGAACTTTGATTTACTATGGTGTTGATAAGATATCAGCTTGTTATTGGATGGGAAAGAATTCAAAGAAAACGCTGGAAGTGAGGCTGGAGTAATAGCCAGACTTCAGACCACTTTCAGTTTTAAGAAAAGCAAGATGGTGAAAGGTCACTACACAGTAAAATTGAGTCCTTGGAGTGGGGGCGGGGGGGGGGGAATGCTGAAAATGATTGATTGCAACAAGAAAGGAAGGTTGAACTTTTTTAAAAAAAAACATTCCACACAGAGTTACCAGATATAAAAGTCCACTTGCAAATTAAAGGATATGCAAATTTCAAATTAAAGGATAAATATGAACAAAAGTCAACACATCAGTGGCTGTTAAAATAAAGGATCAACATCAGAACTGTATTATTTTGATTAAATAAGCAGATTGGAGTGGGAACAAGGAATCAACATCTCCTAAAAAGGGAAGTCAACATGACTTTGGGAAGTCAACCAAAATGTTTAATTTGGAATCTGACAATTGGCGTTTTTAATTGAATTATGATTTGGTACAGTGGTGCCCCGCAAGACGAATGCCTCGCTAAACGAAAAACCCGCAAGACGAAAGGGTTTTCCGATTTTTTAGCGGCTTCGCAAGACGAATTTCCCTATGGGCTTGCTTCGCAAAACGAAAGCCCATAGGGAAATCTCCGGGGACAGCGGGGAGGGAACCCTCCTCCCACCGCAAGCCCCGGGAAGAGAGGAGAAGCTGCGCGCCTTCCCCTCTGTTCCCGGACCGGTCCTGAAGGCTTGCGGTGGGAGGTCCGGGAACAGAGGAGAAGGCGCGCAGCTTCTCCTCTCTTCCCGGGGCTTGCGGTGGGAGGAGGGTTTTTCCTCCCCACCGCCAACATTCAGAAGGCTGTTCTGAAGGCTGGCGGTGGGAAGAAAAGCCCTTCTCCCGCCTCCAGCCTTCAGAAGAGTTCCCCGCAGGGCTCCCCAAGCTGTGAATGTCTGCCGCGCGCGAGGGGCGCTCTGCTTAAGAGCGCCCCTCGTGCGGGGCAGCAGGCTGCTATCCGCAGCTTGGAGAGCCCTGTGGGGAAGTCCGGCAGGGCTCCCCAAGCTGCAGATGTCTGCCCCACCCGAGGGGCGCTCTGCTTAAGAGCGCCCCTCGTGCGGGGCAGCAGGCTGCTATCCGCAGCTTGGAGAGCCCTGTGGGGAAGTCCGGCAGGGCTCCCCAAGCTGCAGATGTCTGCCCCACCCGAGGGGCGCTCTGCTTAAGAGCGCCCCTCGTGCGGGGCAGCAGGCTGCTATCCGCAGCTTGGAGAGCCCTGTGGGGAAGTCCGGCAGGGCTCCCCAAGCTGCAGATGTCTGCCCCACCCGAGGGGCGCTCTGCTTAAGAGCGCCCCTCGTGCGGGGCAGCAGGCTGCTATCCGCAGCTTGGAGAGCCCTGTGGGGAAGTCAGGGCTCCCCAAGCTGCAGATGTCTGCCCCGCCCGAGGGGCGCTCTGCTTAAGAGCGCCCCTCGAGCGGGGCAGCAGGCTGCTATCCGCAGCCTGGAGAGCCCTGTGGGGAAGTCCGGCAGGGCTCCCCAAGCTGCAGATGTCTGCCCCGGGCGAGGGGCGCTCTGCTTAAGAGCGCCCCTCGTGCGGGGCAGCAGGCTGCTATCCGCAGCCTGGAGAGCCCTGTGGGGAAGTCCGGCAGGGCTCCCCAAGCTGCAGATGTCTGCCCCACCCAAGGGGCGCTCTGCTTAAGAGCGCCCCTCGTGCGGGGCAGCAGGCTGCTATCCGCAGCTTGGAGAGCCCTGTGGGGAAGTCCGGCAGGGCTCCCCAAGCTGCAGATGTCTGCCCCGGGCGAGGGGCGCTCTGCTTAAGAGCGCCCCTCGTGCGGGGCAGCAGGCTGCTATCCGCAGCCTGGAGAGCCCTGTGGGGAAGTCCGGCAGGGCTCCCCAAGCTGCAGATGTCTGCCCCGGGCGAGGGGCGCTCTGCTTCAGAGCGTCCCTCGCACCCGGCAGCAGGCTGCTATTCGCAGCCTAGGCAGCCCTGCAGGAACTCTTCTGAAGGCTGGCGGCGGGAGAAGGGCTTTTCTTCCCATCGCCAGCCTTCAGAAGGCTGTTGTGAAGCCTGGCGGTGGGGAGAAAAGTCCCCCCCCCCACCAGCCTTCAGAAGAGGTCCGGGGAAAGACTGTCCCCGGACCTGGTCTGAAGGCGGTCTCCCTAGGAACGCATTAATTGATTTTCAATGCATTCCTATGGGAAACCGTGCTTCGCAAGACGAAAAACTCGCAAGAAGAAAAAACTTGCGGAACGAATTAATTTCGTCTTGCGAGGCACCACTGTATTGTATTAATACACTGGATTGTTATTAACGAAAAATTAATAAAATTATATAAAGTAAGTATTACATATCTACCTAAGTATCACTGCAACTATAACTGCAGCACTTAGGTGTCATCAATCTCAGTTAACAAATTTTTGACAAATTTCTAATAACAGTGGTGGGCTGGATGAGGACCAATAAAGAAAGGTGGTAAAAGCTCTGTAGGTGAGAGGTTCCCAGATTCAGAAAATAGGTTAGCTGCCTCTTCTGGGTATGGTTACTCTCCCTCTGAAGAAGCAGGTGTGTAGCTTAGGACTGCCCCTGGATGTCAGCTGGCGCAACAGCTACAACTATTCCTGGACTGGTAGATACCATAGCTTAGCTGCTGTAGTTCAGGCATTCATAGTTTAGATTGGATTACTGCAATGCCCTCTTTGTGGGCCTTCCCTTAAGACTGGATAAGGCATCTGCAGCAAGGTTGTTATAGCTGATGCCCTATCAACAGTGCATAACTCCTGTGTTCAAAGTGCTACACTGGCTGCCAATATGCTACTGAGTCAAGTCTAAGGTCTTGTTATTGACATATAAAGCCGTGAACAACTTGGAACCAGTTACCTCTGGGAACTCCTTACTTTGTATGCCACTGGCCAGGCACATCAGTCTTCAAGAGAGGCAGTCTTAGTTGTTTTGTATGCTCCCAAGGTTCATCTTATGTCCACTAAGATGAGGACATTTTGTGTAGTGACATCTGTCCTTGGAAAATGCTTCCAATGAACATCAGGCAGGCACCTACAGCACTGACATTTAGGCACCTGCTTAAATCTTAAAACTTAACCCAAGTTTTCCCTGAGGGGTGATCCAGCTATGCCTATGTATTAATTTGATTTACTGATTTGTGATGTATTTTGTACTTGTTTTATGAATGCAATTTTATTGTGTATTTTATGCTGTTCACTGCCATGATTTTTTTTTTATAGTGGGCAGTATACATTTTCGGAAATAAAAAATTGGTTTCCCCCCCAAGGATTTTCAAATATAATTTCAGTTTTTGTAACTGAACTACATTAATTTGATTAACATATGAGCTGGATTTTTTCATATAATGACCAAAAAACTACAGTATTCTTCAAAAAAACATTACTTCTCCATCAAGTTTTCTGCACTGCATCCAACTTACAGCTGGTCTTGCAGTTCCACAATGATGTACTCAAGTTGTTCCTTTTCCATTTTATGAGCCAAATCCATAGCTTCTACCTTCTGACGCAATAACTTCTTCTGAGAGATGGATTCAGACAGTTGGGACTCTCTAAGGCGTACTAGCTCTTCTAGATAACCCTAGAAACACATAAGTATTAATTGTACTGCAAAATTTGCAAACCAAGCAACTAATATTTTAAAATTTATTTTTAAAGTATTTTGGTGAGCTCTCTTGCATTTGATACTTCTTGAAACTAGTAGTTAGAAAATGTTAAAACTTATTCTTTGGTAATTACCGTAACTATCAATAATAAAATGTTAAGGGAAAAAACTATTTAAATCATTCTGTTTAACAAATAAGCAGTTTTGTATACAGTTATGTAATTAATATGTTAGGTATACAGTGGTGCCTCGCAAGACGAAAAGAATCCGTTCCGCGAGTCTCTTCGTCTAGCGGTTTTTTCCAAGCAAGCCCATTGACAGCTTAGCGGCTTAGCGCTATTAGCGGCTTATCGGATAAGCGGCTTAGTGGCTTAGAAAAAGGGGGGGGGACCCGCAGGAACTCGCAAGACATTTTCGTCTTGCGAAGCAAGCCCATAGGAAATTCGCTTTGCGAAGCACCTCCAAAACGGAAAACTCTTTCGTCTAGCGAGTTTTCCGTCTTGCGAGGCATTCGTCTTGTGGGGCACCACTGTACATCTGCCATTAATAGCAGGAGGTGTGACAGCCTTCCAATTGTTATAGTGTGTTGCCAGGAGTGTGTTTAATGTGTAGTTTTACTAAAGGAGCTGGGATTCAGAATAGTTCAGCCGGACCAATGAAAGCTGCAGTTACCCCAGAAGGGTGGCAAAGCTTCCATGGTGTTTTCTGTTAATATGCCTGCTTTCTCTGGTTGGCCACTGTGAGGATGCTGGACTACAGGCACCTCAGCCCTAATCCAGCAGGGCTCTTCTTCTGTTTTATGTTCTTACGTGACACAAAACATCCAAGAAGAAGAAAATGTTCTGCAACTTTCATTCCACATTACTTTTAGTGTTTTAGATTTGCAATTCAGGAGATGAGAGTAATTATTTTAAGGAATAATTTGAATTAGTAGTTTCAAAAAGTACCTGCCACTTCTACCAAAACATAGTCAAAGCTTCTTTTAAATTTTGTAGTTATAGCTAAAGTGTTTTTAAGCACAGTTGCTTCTATCAGTGGCTGAGGCTTATGTTCAGTGGGTGCAGAGGGGAGATGTGGAATAAACTGTGGCTTCAGCACAGATGAATTGCCAAAACAACAGCGTTGTTCCTTCGCCAGACCCAGTATTTGCACAGAGTGACATCAACTTCATCATATTTATTAAATTCACTACCCACCCTTCACCAGCAGGCTCCAGGGTTACAATAATTTAAAATTCAGTATTAAGAGCAGCCAAAACAAATTAGTCACAGGAACAGGGTGAGTCTTGAAAATACACATCTCAAGTGTCAAAAGCCAGGGTAAAGAGATGCATCCTAGAGGCTTCTATTCTTTAGATGGTATGTCAAGTCTTTGATCTTCTGTCTGCTCTTCTATAAAATGAAAGATAATCTACTATTTTCCAAGTCCTTCCCAAGCACTCTCATTTGGGGTGATATAATCTATATTGACTTCATGTGCTACCATTAGGCTAGTTGTGAGCTTTTACAGCAAGAGGAAAGTAAATGTGAAATACTTCTAGTGAGCTCCTTTTTTGTTTAAAGTAGCCATGTCTGAAGGTTTCCGTATCTAGAAAGCCATACCAAAATAAAGCAATTATTTTCCAATGAAAGAACAAATTTCTCTAAAATGAAGTTTATAACATTTTCTATTTACAATTGTAACACACCAAATATCTTCAGCTTCTTTCAGCCAAAGTAAGGTTTTACCTTCTGCTCCAGTGTGAGGCGGTATTTTTGCTCCACCCGTTTGCATTTGTTGTACCAGCTGTTCTCATCCATGTTGAAAGGAGGACCAATGTTTTCTGGTGTGCTGCTTTCACTGCCACTACTGCCAAGTGTTCTTAGCTCTTCTTCATCACTACTGATGCTGTCAGAACTGAAGGACCAAGTTTGAGAACCAAGAACAGTTTGTTGCAAAATTCAGCTGAAAGATCTAGACTCTGCTTTAGAAATGCAAGCCATTGTTGAAGAGACCCCTAACTAGGGTTGGATGCAATTGTTCAAATCTGTTACACACGCATCATGAAGTTGCAAGTTCTTCCTTGTGCAAAACACTGGGAACTCAGTATTAGGGTTCAGTCACACATTTATTTATCTAGTATACTGCTCTTCATCTGAAGATCTCAAGGCAGTTCACAACACTTCTGTTTGCACCACCACTTTCCCCTGGAAAAACTTGTGGTTTAGTGCTGAATCAGAACAAACATCAGTTGGATTTTCTGCAGACTGCTGCTAGTTCCAATTTAGCATTAAGAAGGTTTTCCGGGAGAAAGCAGTGGGGCAAAGGCAAAACCACTCGGACCCACAACTAGAAAGTACAGGACAAGTGGAAAACCACTTTGAAGTGTTTGAAGTGATAAATAAATGTAAAGCTAGCCTGGTGTAAGTTAAAGTTTACAGCCAAGAGGAAATTACGAGAATAAAAAGGTACCTTTGGGTGAACTTCAGGTAAGGTGTGAAGTCTATCACAGCTGGATAGTTGCCATCCAGGCCCTCTCCCTTGAGGCAGAAGCTTATACAAGGCAAGAAATCAGTAATCATATTAAATCAAGAAAATGAAATGATAGTAATACTAAATAACCTTAGCATATAATTTGATTTTCTCACAAAATTGCCAGTATACAGGAGATATGGAAACTATTTTCAGTAATGAAAAGTTAGGCTTGTGTTGAATCAAGAAAGAATTCTTGTGATATTTTAAATGAAAGGGCAGTCTTTAATTATTTCAATAAATATATAAAAAATCAATACAATTATTGTATTGTACTTGATGTTACCACTCTCAAAGGTAAAACTGAGGAGATATTAGTAGGAACTATTTAATTCTGCCATATAGAATCATAGAATCATAGAGTTGGAAGAGACCACAAGGGCCATCGAGTCCAACCCCCTGCCAAGCAGGACACACCATCAGAGCACTCCTGACATATGGTTGTCAAGCCTCTGCTTAAAGACCTCCAAAGAAGGAGACTCCACCACACTCCTTGGCAGCAAATCCCACTGTCAAACAGCTCTTACTGTCAGGAAGTTCTTCCCAATGTTTAGGTGGAATCTTCTTTCTTGTAGTTTGGAACCATTGCTCCGTGTCCGCTTCTCTGGAGCAGCAGAAAACAACCTTTGTCCCTCCTCTATGTGACATCCTTTTATATATTTGAACATGGCTATCATATCACCCCTTAATCTCCTCTTCTCCAGGCTAAACATGCCCAGCTCCCTTAGCCGTTCCTCATAAGGCATCGTTTCCAGGCCTTTGACCAATTTGGTTGCCCTCCTCTGGACACGTTCCAGTTTCTCAGTGTCCTTCTTGAACTGTGGTGCCCAGAACTGGACACAGTACTCCAGGTGAGGTCTGACCAGAGCAGAATACAGTGGCACCATTACTTCCCTTGATCTAGATGCTATACTCCTATTGATGCAGCCCAGAATTACATTGGCTTTTTTAGCTGCCGCGTCACACTGTTGGCTCATGTCAAGTTTGTGGTCAACCAAGACTCCTAGATCCTTTTCACATGTACTGCTCTCAAGCCAGGTGTCACCCATCTTGTATTTGTGCCTCTCATTTTTTTTGCCCAAGTGCAATACTTTACATTTCTCCCTGTTAAAATTCATATTGTTTGTTTTGGCCCAGTTTTCTAATCTGTCAAGGTCGTTTTGAAGTGTGATCCTGTCCTCTGGGGTGTTAGCCACCCCTCCCAGTTTGGTGTCATCTGCAAATTTGATCAGGATGCCCTTGGGTCCATCATCCAAGTCGTTGATAAAGATGTTGAATAAGACCGGGCCCAAGACAGAACCCTGTGGCACCCCACTAGTCACTCTTCTCCAGGATGAAGAGGAACCATTGATGAGCACCCTTTGGGTTCGGTCAGTCAGCCAGTTACAAATCCACTGAGTGGTAGCATAGTCAAGTCCACATATATAACAGAAAGCTATGGTTACTATAAAGCGCTGAGTGGCAAACAGAAAATGCTTAGTCACAGAATAGGGATTGATTGATTGATCATAACACTAAATTATGACTTGGCACTCCATGAATAAATCTGCGTGACTCTCAAACTTGCACACACACCCTCCCCTTTCTTCCTTTGATGCAGCCCCAAGGAGATTTTCAGTTTTAAAATTAACCACAGCTCCCCACTTTATCTGAAGTTGCAGAAACCGTGGGTAGTTCAGACAAGCCAGGATCAAAAATATGGTTTATAATGTTGGCTTGTTCATGAACCATTGTTTAATCATAGTTCTCTCTGTGGTCAGTTTAAAACTAGAAAGCAAATGCTTCTGATCTCCTCCTTGCAAGAGTGCCAGGAGAAGGGAGCATGTAAGTCTGAAGCTTGCGAAGGTTAACATAATACTAAATCACAGCATAGTGTTACATCTGATGTAACACTTGGTGTCGATTTCCAGTTTTACCTTGGAAAAACAAGACACTCCTCCCATCTTCTGATGACATTCAGCAAAGCTAACTTCCTAAATGTGAGATACGTACATGCTGAGCAAGTAGCTGCACTTATATGCTCAACTCTACAACTAAAAACATAATGAAAAGGTACCGTGCAATAAACTAGATTTAAAACAGGATACAAGTTTCAGACTGGCATTTTAGGACATATGCCACCAAAAAATGAAAGACAAATCCTTCAATTATATATGGGACAAAATAAGCTTATGAACTTATAGAGTTATTTCCAATGCCAAATTTCATAAGCTTTCCCTCCTCATACTTCAACAACCTTATACCACAGAAAAGTTTTAAATCCACAGGAATACCTGAAATCTATAGCATTGAGGCCCAGCAGCATACCAGCTAGCATGTTTGCTTCTTCTCCCAGGACAATTGCTCCATCTTCATAGAATCTTCTGTAAGATTAATTTCCAGTTCAGTTATACTCTCTACCATTTTAGTGACATGCTAGCTACACAAAGTTAAAGACAAACTAAACAATCAGCATTGTCAGCTAGCAATTTCATATTTACAAAGTTCACACAACTACTTTGCTCAATACTGCAACTGGAACCTCAACTCTTCCCATAATTTTCAAGGATATTGTGAAATGGGCAAACAAGTGTTAAACCCTATTTAATCACATCAACAGTCCAGTATAAAGTAAAATGTTACTCTGAAAAAAGAGCACATCTAGCATGTGCTAGATTTCGGTATTCCATCACCATATAAAGCAGGGGATCCAATTTGGCCCGCAACACCATTTTTCCAAAACCATGCCCACCAGTCAATCCACTGACATCTCTTCAATGGGCAGGTGAAGTCAGATTATGGAAGAGGGTGGGGGTCAATCCCATGTTGTTTGTGCACACCAGTTCCCCACAAGGCAGCAAGATTTTACCCCCCACTCATCAACTGATGTGATGTGCGTGTTAAAGCCTGCTCAGAAACCTGCAGAGAACATGACTCAATTGATGAGTTTCATCCTGATAGCTGCTGCTTTTCTGGTTACTGTCCTCACCCCCACCAATGTAAGTCAACTCTGACAGGAGGGTGGGTTCATCCACATATCAGTGACCTGATGTGATTGTAAAATCAGATGATGTCCCTCCCACCTGTCAAAGTGAGCCAGCTGGGGAGGGAGAAGATAAACATCTGGCTGATTAGGACCTTCCTTCTATAATCATTTTTAGAACAAAAAGTGAAAAGTTGAAAAAGTGAAAAGTTGAAAAAGTTGAAAAGTGAAAAATGACTAAGTCTTTTATTATAATATTTATTATATTATATTAATTATAATATATAATATATAATAAAAGTATTACACAGATGAACCTTTGAAATATACTTCAATTTTTTGTTGAATAAAGGAAATTAATACCTGGTTGTTTTGAAGTCTCTCAAAGCTGTGGAAATATATTCAGATAAATGCTTTTCCATAAGTGCTACTCTAATCCAAGCTCTTCCCTGAAAAAGAAGCAGCCATGAATTAGGTATTGTTAGACTGAACAACTGAATACAATTTATATCTCTGAAAACCATTCAAGCTGACAGAAGGAAAACAGTAGTGTCACATAGCAATAAGCAAAGCAATAAGCTTCACACTTGGTGATCATTCACCTGCAGTCCATTTCTCCCCAAATTAAGTCTAAAGTGAACAAATCTTATTGCAGCAAAACCCCAGTGGACTTCATTTTTTTTTAAAAAAATAAAAAATAAGCAAGTGCTCAGAATTGTAAGCAATTCTGGTGGGTGGGTTTTTGTGTTTTTTAAAAGCAATCTCTTTCAAGTACTTGTTTGTGCCAACCCACAATGAAAGCACAGAGCAGTAATGGTTTCCTCCAAGTCATCCAAACCAGATGACACACCACTTGGCTCATCACAGAAGGTAGAATCAAAAACTCATGAACGAGTGAAGTTATATAACAAGTCTTACAGGCTTTAATAAAATATAAGGTTCCTGACCTGTTCACAGCATTAATTTACCTCAAAATAAACCAGCACAGAAAGCTTTTGGATATATCTATCAATATAAAATGTTTAACAGCAGCAAATAGCATAGGGACATTAGCTATAAATTAGAAAGTTTAAAAATGAATAGTCTTCTCACCTTAGCTCTTGAAGAACTGACATTTTCCATATTTTCAATGCTGCAGATGCAGTTATGTGAAACCTTGCGACAAGCTACTTTAATATAATCCCAGAAGCTACGAGGACTTTCATAACCAAACCAAGTTACTTGACCTGAAACAGATATCAGAAAGAGAAATAAACAATTAAAATATATATGCCTGAATGATAAAATGTCTGTTCTTTATGATGAAGCCATAACAATTAAAACAGCCTGAACCTCATTTATATTTGCAATGTGATGATCCAGTGTCATATAACATAAAATCAGAACAGTTACCTTTGAGTCTATGGCTTAAAATCTGTTCCAGAATGGCTGCAAAATTGTTAAATTCAGGAGAAGAATCATCAATAGTTTCAAAACAGGATCGATCAATCAGTGTCTTGATAGAAAACCTAAGATACAAAAAGCATGAGTTTAATTCATGTTAAAATATAATGCAGGTTGGACAGCATAGTATTTTAGAGAATCATATTTCTTGACAAAAGCACACCACTGATGTTTGTAATTTCCAAAACAAATACATTTAGATTTCAACAATATTTTAGTTTTCTTCACTATATTCCACCTTAGTATGCAAATATCTTTTACTCCACAGCCAATCAAGCAGTTGATTTGTGCCTCTTCAAAGCAGTATATTTGTTCTGTTAAGAAGTTCAGATTACAATGGCTATTATCCAAAGTATTTATCAAAAGTGTTGAGTTAGTTCCCCGGAAGAGCATTCTAAACTCCTTCAGATGGGCAGCCTACATGAGCACAGAAGACTTCCTGATAGACTTCTAGTATGTGGAAGATGATGAATCTGGTAATAGGAACGCAATGATGTGGGCGGGACCAATGAGCTTGCCCTAATTTCTCTTCCACCAGATAGTAGTAACTGAGTGGTACACACTACACAATTTGTAAAAATAAATAAAAAATTGTTAGATATTAAACACTTCGAAATAATAAAATGGGTAAAGTAAAACACCACTCATGTGGATACACAATAGTACCTCCCTCCCACCCATCCCCATCTCACTAGTTGCATGATAAACACCTATAGTCCATTGCTGCATTTACTCAACTGGAGAATCACAGCTACTGGTGCTGTCAGGTAGGCACTCAGCCTGTCTGTATCAAAACTGGACTGCAGATGTAGCAGCCACAGCACTGTACTTAATTGTCCCAATTCAAAAAACATAATGGAAAGGTGTATTTGTAGATACATCTGACAGGAGAGAGCACAATCATATGCAGAAGTAAGGATGAGGTTATGCTTGGTTGCCTGAAGACCATTCTGACTGCTACAAATGAACAGGCAAGTACATATTTCCAAAGCTTTGCTAGAAGAACTGAACGAGTGTTGAATAACAGAGCTTCGGAATTGAGTATATGCTCTGAGGCTTTTTTAAATCAAACATTGGCAGCAAGTACGCACCTTATCTCTCTGTTACAGCAAAGGGGAAGAGAGCATTAGTCTCTCTTCATACTTTAAAACTACAATGAATTCTCACACAAACTAAATACGGGACACAAAGTGGCACAAATCTGGAGGATGAAAGGGGGAGAACACGACTTGGAGAGGGCTATCAGTTGAATTATGTGAGACATGACAAGTTTGTGGGTGTTAAATTCACTGAAAGTTACCCACAGTGTGAGTTCAACACCCACAGCATTCTTTTTTACTCACATTTTGATATGACAATGTGTCCCAGTTCACATTAAAAAAACCTCCCCAAATATAGTTCTAAGTTGAGATAATTAAACCCTGGGGTTTTCTGACTGAAAATAAACAATTAACATGCTATAATACAGAAAAATCTATTTCTAATGTATAGAGCTAAATGAAAGGCAATTTCGACAGAATAGATCAACTAAGAATACAGTAATGGCACCATTAATGTTTAGAGCCTTAGTTTTAACTGTGCCAGCCTTTTTCTTCTTTTTTGTAAGAGAAATACAAAACTGCCTTTGCAGGGTTCCAAGAATGTGCCATTACACATAAATGAATTTCCAGTGCCTGAACATTCAACATTAATTTACCAACCATCTATGACTCTGGAACATGTAAATATGCATGTGTAAGTGTCAGCATACCAGCTTATACAAGAAGCTGAGCATGTGAAATTCCACAAAGGTAAAGAAAAACACCGATAAACATAAATATGGCTATAACCACATTTAAGCCAAGTCTTCCTGATTGTAATATATATTTACAACAGATGATGATAGCAATGTTCAAATGCTTCCTGTAAAATACACTAGTATTTGGAATATTTATTAACTTTTCAGTTTTAAGTGTGAATATCATAAGACCTGGAAGACAATAAAACAAATCTTTAAAAAAAATATTACTGCCTCTCAGTAATAATATTCCCACACCTACCACCCAGGATTGTGAATGAAATGACCCAAATTTGTAATATCCATGATTAATTTTTATTCAAATGCATTGCTTTTTCTTTATTTGTGTATGTAATTGAAGTATATATTACTGATTAAATAAATAAAGGAATACTATTGAAAAAGGAATACTATTCTGTTTGTCATTAATTTGGGAAGGGAGCATCACATGATGAGCAAAGAGGGGACTGATCATTTCTCCTATTTTCTTCAGTTCCATTACATGCCTGCATTTACCTTGACCACTCCATACCATCAGACCAGCACTGAGACCATTGTTCTGGAAAAGGCAACAGAGCCAATCTGGCTTTTTCACATCTAGCCACCCTCTCATTCCCCTCAACCAAACACAAACCCATACCAACAATGAAATAAGGAATGTTTTCCCTTCTTCCAACTCAGAACCTGCATAGATAACAGAGAGAGAAAAGCCTCTCCCACAAATACAGCCTGAAGAGATGGAAATGTTGACATACATGCATGTCTGGACCACTGCAGCTCCCATGGTATCCCCACTGGTGGCTTGACAGGTTTTCTTCCACTGCAATCTTGTTCTTAAGTGCAGTGGGGGGTTTTTACCCATAGAACCAAATGTGAGATGTTCACTGACATGGGAGATACTAAGCTCTTACACTCAGGGATTCCAATGTCTGGTGAAAATGGTAGGTTTGCCTTACCTCAGCTATATCTTAGACTTCAACCTATTTATTGTGTCCTATGGAACTCAGACAAATGTTTTGATAGACGTAACACTTCATATTCATAGTCAAACTCTGAGACTGCTGGAGTTGGACAGAATGTTATGAATGGAGCATTACAGAGAGAAAGCACATATATGCTAGGAAGAGGCTGATATCAATGGACCAGCAAAATGCACATCATTATTAAAGATGGAGGTGGGTGGTGAGACTGCTCCCTGGTGAGATGCAGTGACACACCATGGTTCAGTGAAATCTATGCCATTCCGTGTGAGACATTTTTTGCCTTTACTATAACAGTGCCACAAAAGCAGCCTTTAATCTCCCCCCAATAGAATGAATGGCAAAGCTAAACCATTCATTTGTATGGGGAAGAACTCCAGGGACACAAACACATGGGAACTAAGCCAGACACAGTATCTGTGGTAAGGGGAAGGTTTTGCTCCCCCCCCCCCAGTAATAGGAGCTTGTCATCATTACTGTTACACCAGTTCTCTTCTGCAGAGACATACCCTGTGTTTTCCTTAGTCATATTTCCTTAGTCACATTAATAGAACATCACTTTCCCTCCATATGCTTTGGAGTAGTACCATGACATTCAACACAGACTGTTGTCAAGCTGAAATCTGGTTCAAGTATAACCGAGCTGCGAGGTAGAGAGATTGCATCCTGTATAGCTAATGGGGCAAATACAAACTCAAGGGCTTAGTATAGTAATATTTCTCTCTTGGCATTCACAGTCAGTACAGCATGAGACTCTTAATCTCAGGATTGTGGGTTCAAGCCCCATGTTGAGCCTAAGATTCCTGCATTGTAGGGGGTTGGACTAGATGACTAGCCCCTTCTAACTCTGTAATTCTATGAATCATCAAAAGTGCCTGATGGGGCCAGAATCAGGCAGGCTATACACCTTCACTCACCATACAAATGCCCTAACACAGATCGCATTCCAGTCCAGGATCCCCTACTTGACACATCTAACAGCGCACATGCAATTAGCTGTAGCAAATTCACAGATGGGAAAGGAAGATGGGAAAGAGTTCTGCACAGATGCTCAAGGGGCAGCATCAGGAAGGTGTAAGGAGGGGGAGGAGAGAGAGAGAAGACGAATGCAAAAGTGGAGGGAATTCCCTATTCTGTTCCCGAAGTCTACCTAAGCAGAGTTTAGCTGCGCCCTGAGCATCCTTTCACACACCCCACCACCATTCAGAGCCAGCGTGGGGGAGAAGCTGGGGTTCCCTCCCTGCTGTGAAATGCAAGAGCGGAACGGAAAAAGAGAGCGCGGGGTGGTGGTGCTTACTCCGGATTAAGGCAGCAAAACCTGAAGGCATTTACTGTGCAAGCCCCTTGAAGCACAGCGGGGGTCTGCTGGGCACGCACTGCAGAGCAGGACCGCCACCTGAGCGGGGTTATCGACGACACATGCAGCCCTATACATACGGAGACAAACCCGTGTGCCTGCGTGCGTGTGTGTGTGTATGTGGTGGAGCCAATTCACCTGCAGACGGTGATGAGATTCCGCCTCTCGACAGTGGCGTTGCGGGAATGGACGCTTCTCCTCCGAGAGGAGGCGTTGAGTCCCCCGATGTTGAACGACGCCATCTCGCAGCGGAGGGCGAGGCGGGGGCCTCTGGCGGCGCCTTTGTTCGGAGGGCGGGAAACGCCGGGGGTGGGGGGGTGGGGGCAGCGGCTGCTCTACCGCCGCTCCTTTCCCCTGCCCCAGCTACCGCCCCAAAAGGCGGAGGAGGAGGAGGAGGAGAAGCCCGGCAACCCCTCCACTAGGCACCCAAACGGGGGCAGCGCGGCTGGGCATGAGGCCACGGCGGTAGAAGGGACCGGAGGTCCCAGCAGCGGTAGCAGCGTCTCCTCCGCTCCGCTCGACTCCCCGCTCGTCTGAGCCTTCGAAGCCGCGACTGCACCTCAGAAATCGCCTCAGCAGCACCCCGAGGCCAGGACTGCAGAGCGCCGGCTCCGCCAGCCAATGGCATGCCAGCAGGGGCGGGACCTAAAACTGGGATTGGTCTTCTAAGCAAGGGGCTCGTGGGTTCTCCCATAATGGCAGCAGCTGTCCGTTAGGAGGCTCGGAAAGGGCGGGGGAGCGTTGTGTGGGGCTGGGGGTAGCCGGGGGGTTGAAGTGGCTCGTGAGGCGGAGGTGCGCCCTCGCCCGCCGCAGTTGATTCATTCGCTCTCCTTTCTCCTCCTCGCCTCGCGCTTATATAAAAGTCACGCTCCTTTGTTGCTGAGACTGTTATTCGCAATGCTCGTGTGAGCCGCGTTGGTGGGTTACAGTAAAACACACAGAGGCTTGTGTGGAGCCTGCAACAAGGCAAAACAGAATTTATAGCGGCGTCAGGTTTTTGGACACCAAAGCTTGTTTCGTCAGATAACGATTTACCCGGCTAACATACATGAGAAGGTGGGAGGGTAAGAGCACCGGAGCCCAGTTCACTCCCCCCCCCCCCAAATAAAATAAAATAAAAATTCACAGCCTGGTGGATTACAGGCATCATTATACACGTGCGTGTGCATGTCTATATAGGCATACAGAGATGTTCAAATGGGTGCATCCACTGGCTGAGGATAGCAAGTCATGCATATGAAGAGGTGCCATCTGGTCCACAGAAACATTATGTCACAATACAGCTGTTAAATCTTCAAGGTACCGAAAATTCGCAAGCTGACAGTAAAGCCACTTTTTTAAAAAAACATTTCCCCAATTTGCTGTTTAAATATTAAACTTACATTAGTTATTATTTATTTAAAACATTTCTACTGTGTTTAGGCAGTGTAGAACAATATTAAAATACATATTATCAAAAGTGTATTGTCAAATCTTGAAAGGCAGTATTTTTGACGATGCTGAAGTCCCCTCTACTCTATATTTGCATGACAGTTTGAAATATAGCTCAGTCAAAGTTTATTTTAGGGACATAACAACTTCAGCTTTTTTCTGACTGAGCTGTGTTTCAAACTTCTATGCAAATAAGAAACTGGGAACTAGTAACCAACTTCAGCATCATATATTTGTACCTGGACAATAAAGAGACAGAGCCCAGCAAAAGCATTCTTTTCATTTAAGGTATATGTGTGTGTGCTTACAACCTCTTCTATCATTCAATCAGACAATATACAACAGCACATGATAGCAGACCAACATGTATCAACGTAACACAATCCAAACTACAAACAGATTTCTATATAAATCTGAAATTTTACAGTCAGGAACTTGATGGGAAAAGACACTGGAAAGTGTTGGATAACAATTGCTTGAAGAGGCATCATATACAAACAGATCAAAATGAATACTCACTGAATAGCTGGCTTCATATAGCTTCCCAGCAAACTCTGTGCAAACAACTCAGGATGAATGCTCAATAAACTGGTCATCTGGAAACAACATATGTCCCAAGCACAAACAAGAACTAATTGTGCATGCAAACCAGATAACCAAAGCAAATGAGCTCAGCTACTTGCTATACATCAAGCTATATTTATATCACACATGTAAGCAAAATAATATTCAAGAATTAAGATTTTTGAAAACATTGTTTTAGAAAACCCAGCATGCCAAGGATATGGGTTCTGTCCTAGCAGGGAATAGGCGGAACTTCCCCCAAGTGAGGAGTCATGGTTCTTTCCCAGAGCTATGAAGGGGAACGCAAACAGCTGCAAGAATGGACTGAACTCCAAGGTGGGCATCTTTTGTTCTACAGTTTTGTGGCCCATTAGTAGTCCAAGCATGTTGTTTTGCCCATTTCTATCTGATGGAGGAGAGATTCTGAAGAGAGGTCCTCTGCAAAAAGTTTTATAGAATACTGTACAAGAAGGGTGAAGTCTGATCATATTCATCTTCACTCAAAAGTCAGTCCTACTGAGTTCCTGGAGTCAAGTAAATGAGTTTAGGATGTTGCTGTGCAGTGCAAGCCCATAAATGTCTACTCAGAAATAAATTCTACTGAGCTCAATAGGACTTACCCTGGCTAAGTGAATACAGGGGTACCTCGGTTTACAAACTTAATTCGTTCCTGAAGTCCGTTCTTAAACCAAATCCATTATTAAACTGAGGCACGCTTTCCCTAACGAGGCCTACTGCCCCCAGTGCCCTTCCACCGTTCATAGACCGAGGTAAAGTTCGCAGACTGGAGCACTACTTCCTGTTCTGCAGAGTTTGTAAACTGAATAGTTCATAAACAGGACTGTTCGTAAACTAAGGTACCACTATATAGGACTGAGCCTTAGTGATTTAAGCCTCATGTATTGAAGCACTTTCAGGGACATGTGAAAATAGTGCTGCTGTGCTTCATTAATTATGAGTCTTTAGGCCATTTTCACACTTGAAGTTTACAGTTTGAGCTTGTTTATTCAGAAATAAGCCTGTTAACTCAACTTAGTCCCAAATAAAGGTGATTTACCACTGCAGGAGTAAATTGCCTTTCATAATTTGCTGAGACCACCTGGGCAATACTTTATTTCTGTTTTATGGCTTTTGACATTCCTACACATTGCAATTATGCAAATATTGTACTCCAGCTGCAAATGAAATAACACAAACATTTTTAAAACAAAATAAAAAAATTCCTTCCAGTAGCACCTTAAAGACCAACTGAGTTAGTTCTAGGTATGAGCTTTCGTGTGCATGCACACTTCTTCAGATACACTGAAACAGAAGTCACCGGACCTTTCTATATAGTGAGAAGGTGGGGAGGGGTATTACTCAGAAGGGTGGTGGGAATGGGTGATTGGCAGATAGCTGCGATGAGCCTGTTGACGACTCTTAACGACTGCAATAGGTCTAACAGGAAAAAGCAAGGGGTGAGAAGGTGAAAAATGGCACCCCTTGCTTTTTCCTGTTAGACCTATTGCAGTCGTTAAGAGTCGTCAACAGGCTCATCGCAGCTATCTGCCAATCACCCATTCCCACCACCCTTCTGAGTAATACCCCTCCCCACCTTCTCACTATATAGAAAGGTCCGGTGACTTCTGTTTCAGTGTATCTGAAGAAGTGTGCATGCACACGAAAGCTCATACCTAGAACTAACTCAGTTGGTCTTTAAGGTGCTACTGGAAGGAATTTTTTTATTTTGTTTTGACCATGGCAGACCAACACGGCTACCTATCTGTAACAAACATTTTTATTCCATCTAATGGAAAACACTGTTCTACTCAGTAAACTTACTGCCTCCTGAATGCAATAGGCATTTATAGTTTCTGCCTATCCATGTATATTAAAAAATCCCACTGAGTTTAGTATTCTAAAGTAAGTGCTCACAGTATTGCGGATTGCAATTCTAACCATGTCTACTCAGAAGTGATTCCCAATGAATTACAGAGGACTTACTACCCAG
Source organism: Podarcis erhardii (assembly GCF_964252035.2). Classification (NCBI taxonomy): domain Eukaryota; kingdom Metazoa; phylum Chordata; class Lepidosauria; order Squamata; family Lacertidae; genus Podarcis; species Podarcis erhardii. Next base: position 21,990,928 of record NC_138513.1, on the reverse strand, counting down.
TAAGTGGGTTAGTACTGCATGCTTAGTCAGCCAGCAAATGGTGTTAACCAGTATCACTGCATGTGAATGTAGACAAGCTGAAATCTACATTTTGAAACTGGTACAGTAACTGATTTCTGCTTACTATCCTACAGCACAAATTCATAATTCCATTGTATAAACAATCTACTCACCATTTTCTAAACTATTATATCCAGTACGGAGTTATACACTAAATTTATATTTGATCGTGGCCTCAATATTTTAAGAAATAATATGAAGTTGAGATGAGCCCCCCGCCTAGAAAGAATAAAGAATTGGGGGGGGGGGGCATATTTTAATGCTTACATCTCTTTACAATGTGCTTTTGTTTAGGAATGATTACAGTAAAAACTGCGGCTTGATTTAAAACATTATTTTGCATTTCTGAAATGCAAAATTGCTCTGATTTAAAGGGAGCACCAAAAGAATTAGTGGGAAAGGCATAATAGGCTTTAAAAATGAATTTTATCATTTTAAAAGATAAACGTCTGTTTCTAGCTATTTTGGGACCCAAGCCCCTTTGTCTTCATGTTCCTGACTCACTGTGTAATCTTAAATTCACCTGAGCAGTAAGGACTTACTCCCTGGTAAGAATTCCTGGGAATGCAGTCTCAGTTGACTTGTAATGAAAGCAAAAAAAGTTTCTTCCTCAGCCATACCAATACATTGCCACAAGGTGGCCTCATTTAGCCAAGCAGTTATGTTTGCCTAGGTGCACCTTGGTTTTTTCTTTATCCCATTGTATACCATGTTAAACACTCCTATCCAGTTAAAAACAGTATACCCACAAGCTTTAGCCCCATCACTTTGGTTCAAAGCGTCAGCGATTATCTGCTTCCAAAAGGTATGGTTTTTATGAAAGTTGCAAAAGTCAGCAAATTTTGTGAAATCTGCAAAAAGTTGTGAAGTCAGCAAAAGAGCATGACTTTACTGAACAAATCAGAATATGCAAAAGATACTGAGGAGGTCCACATTTCCGGGATTAGGGTGGGCTCACACCTGCAACCAGTCTGCATTATTGGTATCTGCTTATAAACATGCTAACTGGGTGTGTGGGGGGGTGTTGTCAACACGGTAACTTCGTTATTCCTAAAACAGATTTCATGCTAGTAAATTCTACTGTGTTTAGGGTAAGATGCTTCCATGTGATTTTTAGCTTGGTATATTAGGTGCTTAAAAGACACAAATTTTTCAGGCACCCAAAGATAACTTTCCTGATTACCATATCTCCTTACTGGGGGGAAATGGCGTCTTTGTGGGGAAATTATCTCATGGACCAACTTTGGCCCTGGGGCAGAAAAGAGGCAAAACAAAACCCCAACCCCAGTGGAACAACAGCTATGACTCTTCCCTTTGTACAGCAGGCTATATTCTAGCCACACAAAAATCTGAGATTTCTGCACTCACCCACATCTCTCCATCCAGACAAGTAAGGGGCATCATCACAGCTCAGAAACACAATTCAGCTACTGGAGGGTGTAGAGCAGGACTAGTGAGGCGTGTAGCCTGGGAAAGAGGCTTGACCCGGGAACAGTCCCAAGGGCAGGATGGAGAGGTCCTCAGACATGACATTCCCCACCCGCTGCTGTATACCCAGAATGGGTAATATAATCAAAACCAGAATGACCAAAAGCCAGAGGCTGAAAGCACAGAGGAATTTTCACCATGCTGCAATTAAAAAGGTTGAAGGTTTCCCTAAAGTGCACCCTGGATTTATTTATTTAAGTATCTTGCTCACAGCACCACAACTCACATAGCACCAAGTGGAGACATCTGGGTGCTCCCCACTGCCACATGTACTTTTTTGTGGGGAGGAACATGATCTATCATCCTCCCCTAGTCATTGGTGTGCCTCCCAGTTATTGTTAGATGGCAGTGATGGAGTACCTCCGTTCTATTTTTTTCCTGAAGACATTTTTTCTTCCCTGATGATTTCTCAAAACCCACACTTTACAGGATCTTATTCTTTCCCTTTCCTTTGAGTTGTCTGGCATCAGTCATAGACAAGAGTAAGCCTGGCCGGCAGATCCATTTGCTGCCTACCTTCGTTCCACATGGCAAGATCCAAACAGATTTCCCACTGATTGCGGGGATGTTCACCTATTACTATAGTTCAGCTTGAGGGCTTTGCAATGGTGAACTGAAGCAATCCACCATGTTTGTGCAAGAGCTTCCTCTGGTGGTGATAATATTTTTTGCAAGTGATATTATGTGGAACCAATCCAGGTCTCTCCAGGCAAGTCAACAGAGTTCACTATGACTATGGGATATAATTATTGAGGATGCTCTCATACATTTCTGCTATGCAATGAAGCTGTATAATAGCTATCGTTAGAGATAACCTTATCTTTTCTTTTCTTTTAAATTATTGACCACTTTGATAATCAAAACGACATTGAAATGCTATGACAAAACACATTGTAAATAGGGAGACACACACAATTCATTTTGAAATAAGCACCCAGTTTTTAGGCAAAAGTTACAAGTTTGCAGCAACAGAGCTCTTCACTTATGATAGAAACTGCATATACAGTGCACATTTGAAGTACGTTTGAAGCACATTTTCCTTCTCTAAGAAATCTAGGCACTGTGATTTGCCTCTTACAGAGTTACAACTCTTAACAAACTACAGTGCCCAGGATTCTTTGAGGGGCGTGGGATTTGTCCTTTGAATGTGCTTTAAAGGTATAGTGTGTATGCAGCCAGAGTGTGCCTTGTTGTTGTTGTTGTTTATTGATTTTATATACTGCCCTATAGCCGGAGGTCTCAGGGCGGTTCACAGAATAAAATCAAAATATAACACCACAAAATACACAATCAAATTAAAAACAACAACCCAATACCCCCCCCCCAAAAAAAGCCACATTTTAAAAGGGCATAGGATGTCAGTCAAATCAACCAAAGGCCTGGTCGAAAAGGAAGGTTTTTGCCTGGCACCTAAAGTTGTATAATGAAGGTGCCATAATTTCCCTTTGATATGTACTCCCTGTTAAATACATCCCATGATCATGCTGATTAGCTCTAGCTCCACCAGGGGCGGTTTGACTAATAATTAGAGCCTATTTAAGCATGCGCAATAATTTTCTAACTGTTCTCCTCCTTTTCCCCTTGTGGTTCTGAACCACCCACACACCTTCCTAGTACCTTATAAGGCATTATCTTTCGGCTACTCTCAGTGATTTCTTAACTTGACTTATTACCACGAGTTTCCTGTTCCTTCGCAATGAAAGCAGTTACAACAGCAAGGTATGGTTGTTTATGCTAAGCTTTTCTTACCCATTTATTCCACAGGTGCCACTGCAGAGAAGGCCTGTTCTCGTGTTGCCCCCCTCTTGAGGAGGAGGCACATGAAGAAGGGCCTCAGAAGATAATCTCAGGGTCTGGGTAGATTCATATGGGAAGAGGTGGTCCTTGAGGTATTGCAGTCCTGAGCCGTTTAAGGCTGTATAGGTCAAATCCAGCACTTTGAATTGGGCCCAGAAACTAATTGGTAGTCAGTGCAGTCGGACCAGGGTCAGCGTAATATGCTCAAAACCTCTTGCTCCGGTGAGCAACCTGGCTGCTGAATTCTGTGCTAGCTGAAGTTTCCGAACTATCTTCAGAGGCAGCCCTACATATAACCACCTTGAGGTTACCAGAGCATAGACAACAGTAGTTAAGCTATCCCTGTTCAGATAGGGGCATAGTTGGGCCACCAGCAGAAGCTGATGGAAGGCACTCCGGGCAACTGAGGCCACCTGAGTCTTGGGCGACAGCAAAGGATCCAGGAGGACCCCCAAGCTGCAAAGCGGCTCCTTCGGAGGAAGTTTTGCTTCAAAAGTTCGAAGTAGCAAAAATTGCTGCATTTAGGGCTTTCACCTATTGGCTCCGGAGGCATCCTGCTTGCTTCTGCTTACTCCTGCAAGTAAGAGGGAAGGAGCAATTGGGTTGGAGGGGAAGGAGCAGAGAGGTGGGGATTCAGAGCTGCTCCTGTGAAACTATAATTTATAACTTTGGCAACCCAAACCTCTAATTTAAAAAGGATGTGGTTGACAAAGCACAAACCAGCAACCTCCTAGTCCTGCAGAAGGTAAATCCCACTGATGAAGATATAGACAGAGCTGAACAGAGATATTTCTGATCCCATGGTGAGTCATAACAATTCAGACTATAACATTTCGTTATAAATTAAGGGGATTTCCACTGAACTGAATGAGAAACGGATGTTATAGATTAATTTTGCAAGTGATGTCATTGAACAAAGGGCATTTCACTCACGGTTATGTCACGAAGAGACATGTTGCAACCCAAAGAAATAGTTTTAACCACCCCCCCCCCCTTTCTTTTTACTTGGGACTTTTTTATGTTCGGCAAACTGATTTTCCACCTTAATACGATTTGTTTAAGTTTTAACCAACAACAAATTTCTTTTATTCTCTGCTGTTCCTTCTGATAACTGCTATTATTTTCCAGGGCAGACCTTATCAGTAGACTTTCTACATGATACATTTGAATATATACACAAGATTTCCTAAATCCCAGCAGGTTACATAGGGAAACTGGTGTTTAAAGTGCTCCCAGATAAGAATGGCCTGTTTCTTCAGCTATGAGTTCAAAGCTTGAAATATCACAAGATTCCTCAGTGATAGGAAATATGTTTTTTTGGTAGCTGTACAAAGAATCGCCAGACATCCTGTGTTGGTTAGGATGTCCTGTTTTTGGTGTTAAGAAGGGAGAAAGGTTGGGACTGTAGTCTCTTGCGGTATTAAAATGATGCATAATGGCCCCATAATTCACATACCCAATATAACTGAAGTTCTCTAATTTAAACTGATCCAACAGCAATGAGTCAAATAAGTGTCTTCCAAAAATAAGCTCAATCTTAAAAGGAGAAGAGTGGCTTCAATTACTATGGTAAAGTAGGGGGAAATAGGATGCATGATCGCCTTGAACATCTGTTTTTCATGCTGCCATGTCATATCTTTTTTTTTTTTTCTGCCATGTCATATCTGAAGAGGAAAATTGCTTTTACTCATGTGATGAGTCGTATGAGCAGCAGATACTGATATAGTCCAAGTATCTGAGCTGAGAATCTTGCTCCTTCCAGCTACCATCAGCCCTCACTCAGGCCCTCAGAGGGACAGGAAGCAGTAGCTTTTCCATTGTGCTTACCCGTAGCTCCATCTCCCTACCACTCAATTACTACCTGATCTACCGTACTTTGTAACTAATAACTAGTGCCTAAGTTTGCTTCCCCCCACCCTCTTCCTTCCCAAACCCTTTCCCCTTTGTGTTATGTATTTCTTTAGCTTATAAACCTAACAGTAGGGTTCTTTCTTTCTACACTATTCAGCTAAAGTGTAGTAAAACAGCAGCAGCAGCAACAACAACAAAGGGGGAAATACTCAATTTCCCTTGTAAAGGGACCCCTGACCATTAGGTCCAGTCGTGACTGACTCTGGGGTTGCAGCGCTCATCTTGCTTTATTGGCCAAAGGAGCCGGCGTACAGCTTCCAGGTCATGTGGCCAGCATGACTAAGCCGCTTCTGGCGAACCAGAGCAGTGCACGGGAACACCGTTTACCTTCCTGCCGGAGCGGTACCTATTTATCTACTTGCACTTTGATGTGCTTTTGAACTGCTAGGTTGGCAGGAGCAGGGACCAAGCAACGGGAGCTCACCCCGTTGCGGGGATTTGAACCACCGACCTTCTGATCGGCAAGTCCTAGGCTCTGTGGTTTAACCCACAGCGCCACCCGCATCCCTAATTTCCCTTGTTACCCACATTAAATAACAGCATGAATGATTCCTGAGACTATGGACTAGGGAAGAGAACAAGACAGTGCTATCTTCTCTCTCTCTCTCTCTCTCTCTCTCTCTCTCTATATATATATATATATATATAATATTTATTGGTGTTTCAAAAAGCTACAAGAATAAAAAAGAAAGAAAAAGAAAAACAGAAAATACAAAATACAGGAAAAAATAAAAACAATTAATAACAAATCCATCTTTCCATATCTTATCTATCATTTGCTTGTTTCCTTGACCTCCTCACACCTCCCTTTTTTGTATTCTAGTTCATTAGTTGTTTCAGCAAATCCTTTCCTTCTTTATTTTTATCTTACTAATTTATCTTAATATATTGTAACTTTACATTCTGACCTGTTAACAATCCAATTTTACTTAATCCTTTATAAGATTACTGCTAAAACCACATAGCTTCATTCCAACATCCTTCTAACATTCCTTAATTTTACAATGTTTTTGTAGATAGACTTTAAATTTCTTCCAGTCTTCTTCTACCGACTCTTCTCCCTGGTCTCGGATTCTGCCGACAGTGCTATCTTCTAAACTGGTTGTAAGTTGGAGGGCAGACAGGCGAGTGTTGGGCTGAGGGTGGACTCAGGTTAGTGGGGCAGTGCCCCATTTACCCTTGTGCACCAGCCTTCACTATGGCAAATCTTTGAAAATGTATTCTACAATTTTAGCAATGGGAGGACTTGGGTCTTTCAAATTTCAGCAGTGCCCTGTGCGAGGCCAAAATTTATCCTCTGCTTCTTGCCTTCTATTCTGCTCAATAGTTGCTATGCTCTGTGGTGCCCCCTAGATTCTGGTTGTGCTGCCCTAAATCCACTTATTTTAGAATAGAATTTTTAAAAGCCTCTCTCCTTGTCCTTATTCACCAAATATGTCATGCAGATGGTAAGCTCTAGTTTATTCCTAGAGATCTCAGTGTGATCACACTTACGTACATTGGACACAAGTTGTTTAATATTTTACAGCTACAAGGTTTCATAAATGTTTTATTTTTCATTTACAAGAGCGCATTATATAAGAGAACAAAGCAAGCGAATGAGGTATTTATTACCTCCTCGGTTCAAAGGCTGATGTTGTACATTATATAGATTTAGTGCCATAATATTTCTTTCTCGGTGAATTGAGTTCACTGACATCCATTTTTAAGCGAAATAACCCTAACGCAAACAACGCTAGCCAAGCAGTAAGAAGGTACTTAACAGTCAGACATACATTGATTAGCCAGAAAAGAAAACCATGAAGATTTTTGTCATTTTGGCTTTCTTTTTGATGGTAATGGTTTCTACCTTGCAGACTTTATGTAGAAAGAGAGAAATCAATTTCTTGCTCTGGTATCCATGATAACATTTTCGCAGGCTTTTTTCCTTGTCACAGTACAATGTGAAATCCTAGCCCAATTTCGTCTGACTTCCAAAGGTTCCCCTAACATGCCCATTCTGGGCATTAATAAGCATATTCCTGGGGATAGCTAGAGCACAGTTTAATTGGAGCCACAACTCAGCCACAGAAACTGGTGTTTCTTTGTTGTTTTTTAATTTCAGGGCTTTTTATTGGATTGTGCTGTTTAATCATCTGAGCATGTGCCAAGTGCTTTTTCTTTTTTGCATAACCATAGCAAACTCCAACATATCTGGGAGCAGAGTCATTGGGGCAAGTAGCCCTGAGCACCAGAAGCCATAATAATAATAGGCAATTTTATATTTTTTATGTAAACCACTTAAGAGAGTTTTTCCCCTGATAAAGCAGTATATAAAACTTGTTAAACATAAAACCTTATTTTTGCTTCTTCCCTTCCCATAAATTTATACTGATGGAGACGTACAGAAAGTTAATTCTTTGTCATTCCAATTCTAGGAGAGCGAAACCTGGTTGCCTCCTCTGTTTAGATTACAGATTGCTCAGATAAATTGCAGAAGGGTGTGCTGTGTGCTAGGCTAGCATTTTTACATATAGGGAGAATGCAACATTGCCCAGAAACTCAGGAATGTGATTGGTGGATTGAGGAACTAGTATGAAATTGACAAGAAGGTGTATGTCAAAGAAGACCTAGAGTCTAGTGATGTCTAAATCTTAAAATGAACAAATGTGCCCACTCAACCTCAATGGTATGATGACATCATCACCCATCATTCTGCCTTCCAGGAAACAAATCCTCCCAAGGTAGCTAACAAGTTAAAATACTTATTTTTAAAAACACAACAAAAATAGGCAATGTATTAAAAAAACCCCACCAGGATCCTTCTCAAAGGGCAGCTCAGGTTAATTGCTTCCCCTGTTTCCTTTTTTAAATCTGCCAAGATGGAGTTCAACCCATGAGAGACCCATTAGCCAACAAATGTAACATATGATTTAGAAAATAACCTGCAAGTCCTCCGCATGCGGTTTTCAAAGAGCTTCTTAACCTTACAATTTAAAACAAATAAGCAGAAGCAGGCTTCCCAATGCAAGAAACAAACAGCATTTGGTTGTATGGAGAGTAACTAAGCCCTGCCTAACACAGACAAACCTACCAGGCACATTTCCTCCTTAACAATTGTCCACAGCCTTGATAACACAAGGGATAATGAGGGATACATGACATCACACCTGTTGGTCATAGCATGTGATACATCTAATGACAATATGCCATGCATCCAGTAATAACCCCAGTGAATGTGCACAGGGAAATGAACCTGCACAGCAAGAGCTTGGAACCTGTTGATGAACATTTATTCTGACATGGTTACTCCTTCTCCAAGTTCTTAGCCCCTAATAAAAGGCAAGGGGAACTGCCTACATGTAGGAACCTTCTTTTGGGATTAGCAGCTCACCACAGGAATATGAGGATTTGCTCTGTGCTGCTGAAAAATCTCTTGTTTTGGAGGCTTGCCTTGGCACAAGAAAACCCCTCTATTTCTGGGTCAAATCACCACTTAAAAGCACCTTGTTGCCACACTGAAGCAGCAGCCACAGGGAGCAATTCAAAACAATGGCCAGCCATCTTGTAGGTAGCAAACACATTCCCACGCGAAGGCAAAGTTCCTGACTGTCTGTCTAATCTGAAAATTGCCTTACAGACAAAGCCACCAGGCAGGACTCTAATTTTTTTTTTTTAATAGCTCAATGGCACAGCACATGCTCAGCTCTAGGCCTCTCCAGGTGGGACTGCATAAGACCTGCGTCTAAAACCATGGAGAGCTGCTGCCAGTCAGTGCTGAGATAATGGTTGTCCGACTCAGTATACAGTGGTACCTCGAGTTACATACGCTTCAGGTTACAGACTCCGCTAACCCAGAAATAGTGCTTCAGGTTAAGAACTTTGCTTCAGGATGAGAACAGAAATCGTGCACCAGTGGCGCGGCAGCAGCAGGAGGCCGCATTAGCTAAAGTGGTGCTTCAGGTTAAGAACAGTTTCAGGTTAAGTACTGACCTCCGGAATGAATTAAGTACTTAACCTGAGGTACCACTGTAATTGGCTTCCTATGGTACTTTGGGAGACATCAATAAACATCCAGGTTTTTCTTTGTCGTTATTGATGTGAGGGTGGGGGGGGGGTTCAACAGAGAGAAGAACATCGATCCAATCACTACACATATTTTTTGACAAACAACAAACTAGTGATATTATAGAAGATTGTACCTACAAGTTAACCTTCCAAGGGGTGTGGGGGGGGGGTGGAAATGGCTCTGGAAAGTGCCGTGCCTACAGATAAAGCTTTCTAATGAAGTGGTTGTTTTATAAACTTTATTTCTCCCTTGCACAAAGTAAAGTGATAAGCTGTAGATATGAATTTCTGTTTCTGTTTCCCTTGGCTAGCAAATATGTAAAATGTATTAAAGTAGCTGAGAAAACTTTGGGGAATGACAAGCCTATAAAAAAGTAGTAAGTGCTGCCATTAAAAAAATGTGGTGGTAGCTGAACTTGTTCATATTTCCAGGGTTCTAATATGCACATTTCTCATTTCTCATAAATGTGTGTTTTCAGCCCACAAATTATTAGCAGACCTCCCCTGCAAAAAAGCATATGTTGCTGTCAAACATTTAGTGGCCCTTCCTAATAGAAGAAAGCGTGTGCAGGTTGGCCGATGTAGCCACAATGGCTTCCTGCTTGAGTCAAGAATAACCTGTTTTGCTAATTTCTTTATTTTATTTTACAAACTTTATATACTGCTTGATCGTAAAAACAAACCTCAAAGCAGTTTACAGAAAGAAAATAATAATGAAGTTATCAGTAAAACACAACTATTTAAAACATTAAAAAGAAATTAAATTAAAACCAGCATTAAGGTAAAACCAGATTAAAACACATGTCAACATGCTACACGTCTGGATTGGCTTGCCTAAACAAAAGTAGTTTTAGCAGGCACCCAAAAAGGCATACAGTGCCAGCCTGACATCAGTCAGAGTGGCTGGGGAAACCCAGTTGGGTGGGGTATAAACAATAAATTAGTAGTAGTAGTAATAGTTGCCAACCTAGCAGTTCGAAAGCACCCCCGGGTGCAAGTAGATAAATAGGGACCGCTTACCAGCGGGAAGGTAAACGGCGTTCCGTGTGCTGCGCTGGCTCGCCAGATGCAGCTTGTCACGCTGGCCACGTGACCCAGAAGTGTTTGCGGACAGCGCTGGCTCCTGGCCTCTAGTGTGAGATGAGCGCACAACCCTAGAGTCTGGCAAGACTGGCCCGTATGGGCAGGGGTACCTTTACCTTTACTAGTAGTAATAGTAGTAGCTGCCTAATGTCTGTCATCTGATAGAATACCGTCAGTTTATTGCCATTAAGCAGGAGCACAGCTGTATGTGCTCAGAGGTGGCCCCAGTGTTGCTGAAATGCCTTTACAATGCTATCCTATACATAACTCAGAAGTAAGCTGTACTGAGTTCAGTGCAACTTACTCCCAGACAGGTGAGAATAGGATTGCTGCTTTAGGAAAATGTGATAGAATGGTGTCCCCAGTTCCTTTTCTGTTCCTTCCATCCATCCATCCATCCACCCGCCTACCCACCCATCTGTTTTTTTCAAATGAAATCTGGCAAACAGTTCTATACCACGTCAATGGGACACGGGCAGCACTGTGGGTTAAACCACAGAGCCTAGGGCTTGCCGATCAGAAGGTCGGCAGTTTGGATCCCCGCAACGGGGTGAGCTCCCGTTGCTTGGTCCCTGCTCCTGCCAACCTAGCAGTTCGAAAGCACGTCAAAGTGCAAGTAGATAAATAGGTACCACTCTGGCGGGATGGTAAACGGCGTTTCCATGCGCTGCTTTGGTTCGCCTGAAGCAGCTTAGTCATGCCGGCCACATGACCCGGAAGCTGTACGCCGGCTCCCTTGGCCAATAAAGCGAGATGAGCGCCGCAACCCCAGAGTCATCCGCAACTGGACCTAACGCTCAGGGGTCCCTTTACCTTTACCTATACCACGTCAATAACCAAAGCTGCTTGCCCTGTGGCATGTAGCACACCTAAAGGAGTATATAAATAAAACAAAATGGCATGTGTGTCTGAAGTAGCTCTTTGGATTGTAGCATCCGTGTTGACTTCCAGCAACATGGAAGCCACAACCCAAAGAGCTGTTTTAGGGACTAGAGCTGTCTAGTCCCAAAGAAAAGGCTAACTTTTTTTTTTGTTTGCTATCCTTTTCTTGGCATGTTTTAATTGTTCAAGTATTATCTTGCCACATAAACACCTGGCAGGTTTAGATGATTTCTATGGCTCATATAATTGCAGATATAAATTAGATTGGGTCATAAAAAAGTTCTGTGTAATCAAAAGTTGCATAATATATATTTGTTAATTTTTACCTAGTTGTGAGGATGTGGGTGTCTTTCCACATCCAGCAAATATGAAGCTACCTTATAAGGCTTTGAACCGGGTTGGAAAATTCATGGAGGATAGATTTATTAATGTCTATCAATCATGGTAGGTCAGTGTAACCTACATGTACAGGGGTAGTATACCTCAGCAAATCAGAGTGCAAAGAACAGGGCACAGTCATGGCCTTCATGTGCCCTTCATGGGCACTTCCTTCTTACAGGTGCCCAGGACTCAGCTAAAGACAGTATGCTGAAATAGATAGATTTTCGTCTGATCCATCAAGATAATTGTTATGTACATTCATAAGTGTTCGAATGCATTCTGGAACACTTAACAAGGCAATCCAATGCGTGTTTACATAGAAATAAGCCTCACTATGTTCAATGGGTCTTATTCCATAGCAAGTGGGTTTAAAAAGGAAGGCTTACTTATATTTGACTAATGGACTCATTGAACTCTGTTGGTCTGGCTTCTGAGTAGACATGTTTAGGACAGTATGGCCAGAATGTATGGTGCTATTCTACTATCTTCTCCCATCAACTCAAGGATTATCACTAGTGCAACAGGATTTCCTCCCTACGCTACACCCACCCACACCCTGCACCCTCCCGACATATGCTCCAGAGTGTTGAGGGAACCCTAGAATAGATGGGAGGGGTGATTGCAGGAGGAGGAGGAGGAAAAAATTCTTGTACTGACAGAACTACTTACTTAGTTAAAATAAAAATGGGTTCTATCTGTCACATGGGTGTAGCCAGGATTTTTGTTGGGGCAAGCCTTTTGTTAGGGGGTAGTGAAGGGAGAAGGAAAGGTTAACTAGAATATTATAAGGCAAAGAAGCTAAAGGGCTGCAGTTGTGGTTAGGCAGCAAGCAGAAACCGCAAATGTGTCAGCTCTGTAGGCCAGAAGCTGCTTCCTGTTTTCAGCTCTGCAGACTGGGAGCTGTTTCCTGTTTTGTGCTACCGGTTTTAGAAATGTTTTAGAAATGTTTTAGAAATGCAAGATATATGCAGGGGATGAGAAAGGTTTCTCTCAATATTCTCTGTATCTTGTATCTAAGAAATCTGCACCTAAGCTCTGTACTTTGTACCTAAGAAAGGTTGCTCTCAAATACTATCTGCAGTAAATTCCTGTGCTAATCCTGTGCTAATCTTACTTCTGCAAATTTCGGCCAGACAGTTAGCACATCGCCAGTGACTGTTTGCTAAATTTGTCTGGCAGGTCAAAAGTCCATTTCTTAGCTTGCAAAAACATTTTAGCTGCTGTTTGCAGATTTAACCAGGCCTGCTAAGGAGGCCAGGAGGCCCCCTTCTTCCTGCCTTATGCTTACTAATGCAAAGATAAGAAAAGACACAACAAGCAAGAGGGGAGGGGGGAGTGCTTAGCTAGCAGAAAGGCACGTATGAGGAATGTTTAGCAAGCATTAAAAATGTGTTTAGCAAGCAATATAGATGTGCCATATAAGGGAATAAGTTGAACATTTGCCAGCTGATTGGGCAAATCTGGAAAGGGTATGGGAGGGGGGAAGAGTGCTCAGAAAAGTATAAGAAAGTCTGCTGAAGTGTCTTGGGGCACAGCCAGTTTGCAGGAGCTATCCTGCTGGTTGTCACTGCGCGCAGATTGCAATAAACTCTTTTCTCCAAAGAAGAAACTTTCCTGGTGCTTTTTGCTCTCTCTTCAGCACTGGGGACGCGGGCAAACGATTCCCTGGCAAGGATAAGGTTCAGCCTTCAGTAGGACTCTTGTTATGGGGGGCAGAACCTCAGTTAGCTGCTGGTGCTGCTGCTGCTGCTTCTTCTTCTTCTTCTTCTTCTTCTTCTTCTTCTTCTTCTTCTTCTTCTTCTTCATTTATTTATTCCCCGCCCATCTGGCTGGGTTTCCCCAGCCACTCTGGGTGGCTTCCAACAAACGATTAACAATACATTAAAACATCAGTCATTAAAAACTTCCTTTTATTGATTTTTAGTTAGGGGGGGCAGCTGCCCCTCCCTGCCCCCCAGCTACACCCATGATCTGTCATCTTTGTATAAAGAATAGCATAATAATATAACAATAAATATAATTAGTCTGACATGAGGTCTGTAGAAGAACAAATGCATTCATCCCTTAAAATACAGTAATGGCATTTCTGGGTTGTTTCTCTGAAAAGTATCACTATAGAATTGCTGGGGTGGTGGTGGTAAGTCTGAATGTCATCCTGGGGTCCCCTCCAAACTTGTGGTTCAAATCTATAAAGTAAGGGGCTGTAACAAAGGAGGCTGCTAAAGCGATCAAACCAGTCCCTTTGTTAAGTCAATAGCTCTATTAAGTATCTGTTTGTATGACTGAGGAGCACAGGTCACAGAAACTACTAGCGGAAGATTTTTCCAGAAGGTGAAGAAAAGGAGACAGTCCCCCAGCTGGAGTTGGTGTCATTGGCGAGAAGGGATGGATGGATTTGTCTATTTAGGTTCTCTCTCCTTCTCATTTTTCCAATCTTAAATTCCATTCTACAAATTTTGGCTGCAATTTATTAATTTTTTTTAAAGCCTCAGGAATCAAAGCCTCTGTATTTTAGTACAAATTTCTCCCAACAGACCCATTTTTGTATGCCGTTTTGACTAATGCACAGATTTCTGTAAGCAATTTCCCTTAATATAATTCATTTTTGTATGTTATTTTCACCAACGTATTTGTTTTTATGCGCATTTCCCCCCCAACGTAAGCATTTGGACAGATATGGTTTGGTTGGAGAACTGCACCCAAAATTCAGAGAACGGCAAATGTTAAAGGGTGGCTGTGTTTCAGTCCTCATATTGTTTTGCAAAGTGCAGATTAAATAGTTTCACCTTTAAATGTGAACCGAACTGAAGTTCTACCCCTTAACTACTGGTGAATGTAAGGCCACGTTCATAACATCCATTTAAAGTGCTATGAAAGCTGTTTAAACATTCATGGCTTCCTTCAAATAATTCTGGGAGCTGTGGGGTGATGAGAGTTGTTAAGAGACCCCCTATTCCCCACAGAACTACAGTTCCCCGTGAAGGGAAGTTCCCTATGAAGAGGGGTTGATTGTTAAGCCACCATGAGAATTGTAGCTCTGTGAGAGGAATGGGGCTTCCTGACAACTCTCAATGCCCTTAGCAGACTACAGCTCCCAGAATTCTTTGGGGGAAGCCATGACAGTTAAGTGTTGTCTTAGTGCTTTACTGTATGCTGTGAACGTCGCCTGAGAGAGCAGTAGACTGGGGGCCAGCCTTGTCTTGGAATGGGCTGGGAAGAGAGATAGGAGTTTGACTTGCTCTCTGCTGAATACGAAGTTATGACTTTGCCCGCCTCCCCCTCCCAAAATAAAACATAAGGGGGGAGCGATATCTGTTGGAGTATGAATGCTGTGTGCACTTCCATCTCATGCTCAGCATGTCTGTATGTGTAAATAAAACCATACACCACAAAGATACCTCCCATCTCCAGTGACCTTCATTCTAAAGAAGCCAAACACTCTGAGGTATGCTGCCACCTGCAAAATCTCTCACTGCTCAGTTTGGAATGTGTGTTTCTCCTCAAAGAGGAGAAAAATAAATTGGGTTTACCACATAAACTTGGGTTGCTGAACAAAAGATGTCGGTTAATTGGCAATTGAAAGAGCCAATTGGTATTGAGCAATTGGTTGAACCCAGCAATATTACCAGTTCGAAAGCACGCCAGTGCAAGTAGATAAATAGGTACTGCTGTGGCAGGAAGGTATATGGTGTTTCCGTGAGCTCTGGTTTCTGTCACGGTGTTCCGTTGTCCCAGAACCAGTTAAGTCATGCTGGCCACATGACCCAGAAAGCTGTCTGTGGACAAACACCAGCTCCCTCGACTTGGAAGCAAGATGATCACCGCGACCCCATAGTCACCTTTGACTGGACTTAACCGTCCAGGGGTCCTTTACATAGCTGTCAACTTTTCCCTTTTCTGGCGAGGAATCCTATTCAGAAAAAGGGAATTTCCCTTAAAAAAGGGGAAACGTTGACAGCTATGGTCCTTTACCTTTTTTAAAAAATAGCATACAGTGGTACCTTGGGATGCGAACGGGATCCGTTCTGGAGCCCCATTCGCATCCTGAATAGAATGTAAGAAGCGACAGCATATCTGTGCGTGTGTGGCTCGCGTTTTGCCACTTCCGCGTGTTATGTACTGAAGTTCTCACCCTGGGCCAGCAGGGGGATACTGTAGATAGTTATGCAAATGAAGGATCGAAAGTGACGTTCAGTGATTGGATGGATACTGTAGATAGTTATGCAAATGAAGGATCGAAAGTGAAGTTCAGTGATTGGATAGCTTTAGAAAGTTGTTACAGTAACAAGGTACTGGCGTTCTATATATGCAGGCTGACTGAGTCCTTCAGTTCAGTTCTGTTCTGGCATCTGAATAAAGAAGAGCTGTTTGAAGAATCGCTGTGTCGTCTGATATGTTCACCCACAACTTAACACCGCACATGCGCGTGACGTCATTTTTGGATTGGCTGCAGGAAGCTCCTGCAGCTAATCCGAAGCCGCGGATGCCGCTTGGCGATGCCCCTTCCTTCCCGCTGAGGCAGCCATGTATGGCCAAGAGCTGAGTGGGAGGAAGCGGCGGCAGCGGGGAGGCTGCCTCCATCGCCCAGGCCAGCAGCATGGGCTCTGCGCCCCACAGACGCCTGGCTGAGGCAGAGGATGATGACGACGATGCTGCCAAAGATGAGGCGGTGTCGGACGCTGTGGCAAACAAGATGGATACACGGAGCTTGTCGGGCGGCTGCAGCAGCAGCTCTGACAACGAGCGCCGCGTCAAAAAGTTCAGTTTTCTTGTCTCGCAGAGCAGGAGATGCCATGAGTGGCGGCGGGGTGTGTGTGTGTGCACTGGGCACTCTTCCTGTGGGCAGGGGCACTCTTGCCCCTTTCGGGAGAGGGTGGGTCCAGTCCCCCACAAGGCCTGAGGGACAGTGGACCGGCCCCCTGCTGAAAAAGTTTGCTGACCCCTGTGAAACAAACTTACTGTGGCAGATTTTGCCCAGCTGGTGTTCTCCAGATGTTTTGGATTCCAACTCCCTTCAGGTCCAGCTAGTGCTAGGAAATATAGTTCTAAGTAAACATGCTAGGGCTTGCTGATCAGAAGGTCAGCGGTTCGAATCTCCGCAACGGGGTGAGCTCCTGTTGCTCGGTCCCTGCTCCTGCCAACCTAGCAGTTTGAAAGCACGTCAAAAGTGCAAGTAGATACCACTTCAGCGGGAAGGTAAACGGCGTTTCTGTGCGCTGCTCTGGTTCACCAGAAGCAACTTAGTCATGCTGGCCACATGACCCAGAAGCTGTCTGCGGACAAACACCAGCTCCCTCGGCCTATAGAGTGAGACGAGTGCCGCAACCCCATGGTCGTCCCGACTGGACTTAACGGTCAGGGGTCCCTTTACCTTTCCCTTTAAACATGCTTAGGGATGAACTGTCAATTATATTAGTAAATAGGATATATATATATATATATATATATATATATATATATATATATATAAAATATCGTATATCGTATGTATATATTATTATTATTACACAATATTTTGACTACTCCCTTTCTGGAATCTTCAATCCCTTCCCTAAAACATTATTTCCATCTCTCCCATTTTGAGATTTCCTGTCTTTTTATCTCCAATAGTTTACTTATTCTTCTACCGTTTCTGCTCTGTAATACTAGAGAGTGCTTTTAAAACTACCAAAAATGAGAAAGAAGAAAATAGTAGTTGATACTGATATTTTGGGAAGCAGATTCTGACCTTATAAAGCATCATGAAAACAGGAAGGGCTCTTTATTCATGTGGAATTATGAGTGAGAGAGGTTCCTAAGTGACAGCTCTGACTGTGTTAAACATTAAGTCTGGAAGGAGGTGGAGTCTCCCTGGGAGTAGACAAGGTCCAAGGGGAGCAGGAACTGCCTGCAAATATCTGTTATAACAAGCATTTGCCTTGTCACTCATTGCTTTATGTAACAGAACAGTAACTTGCCATATCACCTACCTCCCATCACCAGCCGTTTCACTGCAACTCATAGCTTCTCAACATTTCAAGAATTAAAGACAAGAAAGAAGAACCCCAACTTTTGGTAAGTCTGCATTTTTCTACTTTTTTCTGAGTTTTGTGCAGTTCTTTTTTTCTGGGTGGATGCAGGGGTACGCATACCCCTAAACATTTTGTGAATCTTTGTCCATTTACTGTGTTTATTTTTCCCAATTTGAACTATAAAATGGTTATTTTCTTGAGTCAAAATTAGAGTACCCCTAAAGATTTTTTTATTTAAAAAAAGCACTGGTTTCGTGTATCATGTACACTTAAATGCTGTGTTTTAAAAAAGCAGAGACTGAGTGTGTGAAAGTGAGAGTGAGAGTGCCAAACTATTAAACAGAAAACTGTACTTTGGTCCTTTTTTCACTCTAATTAATTCCACAAAACTATTTCAATCAGGGATCCAAAATCCATATTAATGTATGCCCAAATTTAAATGAAACAACACAACAGGGTTTTTTAAAAAAACTACTCTGGTGAATTTCATGTTACTCCACCTGAAGGCTGTCCAATGTATTTAATATAAAATAATTACGGCCGGTTGTTCTGAATGCTATTTTTGGAGAAGTCCATTTGTTTTAAAAGCAGCATTTGCTTGCGTGTGTGCGTGCGTGCATGTTGTAGTCCCATTAGCTGCATGTTTCTTTAAGACCTAAAGTGGTTTGTTATTTAATTTCCTGAAAGATTCCATTTGCTCATCAGGCAGAAATGGCATCAGAGAGCCAAGCAAAGGCAAACATGAACGGAAAGCTTGAAGAGATGGCTGAAAGAAATAATGCTTCTCAAGATGAAAGGAAAAGGTGGGTATTTTCCTGCATTTACAGCCCATGAGTTTGTCTTATTTGCTTCATAATGCTTCCTGTTCATGGAGGAAAACATCACCTAGTTATACACAGCCTTTCAAATGCAACTAGTCTGTTCAAGTTATTTGCCGGCTGACTCTTGGATTTTAGGGAAGCCAGCAACATCTAATACTGTATCTCTTTTGGTGTATCTAGACATTAATTTGTGATCTGCAGACATGGTAGAATAATATATTGTCATCTTGATAGTTTTACTGTCTGTATGTTATTACATGGTTTGTTTGTCAAAATTAAGGCTCGGGTAGAAATTAAATCCTGTTCATATTTAAAGGCAAACTTAACAAACTGCATTTTCCAAAACAGTATGTGAAGCATCTTTTGAATTTCACACTTCTCTGAATTTCACAATCTAATTCTCCATCCTTCTAATCTAATCCATAGAAGAATCTTTTAAAGGCATAGATAGGTGAAAATAACATACACTAATGTATTATATTAGGAAAAACTCCCAACAAAAAATGTGTACATTAGGAGAAATACATCCTAAGATGCTGACAAATTTTCATTTATAAAAAAAGGCAAAAATCATAAATGAGAACCGGAGAACCAGAACTGACTAATTTGTCCATCCCAAGTAAAAAGTATAAGGTTTTTTGGTTTTTAAAAAATAAACATTGTTCAAAAACACAACAACCTAGAAACAGTTCTGACATTATATATTTAATCATTGATATGTTCTTTTTTGACTACTTTTGGGCAAGGCCTTAGGGCATTACAAATATATTTACGATTCTGGATCTTGATTAATTCAGAAAGCTTGAAACCACATTTGGCACTTTGCCAGCCATGTATGAATTTGCTCAGATTTTACTAATCCCCTCTCCTTACAGATAATAATCGGTGCTTATAGGCAGAAGTTCGGCAGTTGTACCTTATCCCATCATTGCCGCTAACTGCTAGGAGAAAGCTTCACCTGCTGCATTACTGTCTTAGTGATACTGTCTAGCTCTTAGAAACACAAACCTGCCGGGAGACAGGACATCACATGTCAATTATGTTGCTCTATTGTGTTCTAACAGTAAAAAAATAATGTGGGTGTTTGTTGCAATGCAAAGCGGCTCACTTTAACCTTTTAGGAAGCTTCATGTCTAGTTTTGTGTGGGAGGTGAAATCAAGGACAAATTGCCAAGCCTGCAGGCGAGTAAGGATTGTGCTGTGAAGATTCCCATCTCACTTTCTTGTGGGTCCCAAATGCCTTAAGAGCACCAGTGCCCTCTAATGTTTCGGGCTCTTCTCATTTCCAGACACCCTCTTAGGGTGGCTTTGTTATGCTTTTGCTACTTTGCCCATTGCTGAGGTAGTATGCCCCAGACTTGGGGTCCCTCCTTCCTCTCTTCCCTGTTTCCTCCTCCTCTGGTGGTATTTGCCATTTCCTTTTTTTCCAGCTGTAACCTCTGAATTTACCACAGGTGATGCTGTTTCCCCTTATTCCTATCACGGTGAGCATCTTGCTCTCAGCTGCTGTTAATTTCCCTCGTTTCCTCACCCTGTTTACTTCCAGGGCCTCTGCTTATTCCTCCTCAGTTCCACTCACTCACATATTCCCCTTCATTTCCCTTTCTCCATGGCTGGAATCCACACCAAAGCCCCAGAGGATAAGAATCCACCTTATCCTCTGCAAGGCTGAGTGACCTGGCATCTTCAGCATGGTCTCCCTGCTTTGTTGATTCCAGTAGGGCTGGACCATCAACACCTCAGTATGCTAGAAAGGAGGCCTCCCTGATCCCTCCTCTCACACACATTTTCTTTTCTATCTCTATATATCAAATGGAGGGGAAACTGATTAGATGTGTTTGGATCAGTTCATAAATAGTCACATCCACACTATACATTTATTGTTGTTGTTGTTTAGTCATTTAGTCGTGTCCGACTCTTCATGACCCCATGGACCAGAGCACGCCAGGCACTCCTGTCTTCCACTGCCTCCTGCAATTTGGTCAAACTCATGCTGGTAGCTTTGAGAACACTATCCAACCATCTCATCCTCTGTTGTCCCCTTCTCCTTGTGCCCTCCATCTTTCCCAACATCAGGGTCTTTTCCAGGGAGTCTTCTCTTCTCATGAGGTGGCCAGAGTATTGGAGTCTCAGCTTCAGGATCTGTCCTTCCAGTGAGCACTCAGGGCTGATTTCCTTCAGAATTGATAGGTTTGATCTTCACCCCTTTACCAGTCTTGGCATCCCTCAAAGAGTCATGGGAGCTTAAAGGGGTCTCTTAACAACTCTCAGTACCCATAACAAATTACTGGGTACTTTGGGTGAAGTCATGCCTGCTAAAGTGGTATAAGATTGCTTGAAGCATATGCCATGGATGTGCTCATAATTCTAAACAACTCTGGTTCAGAATTATGACAAGCAAGTGAGGCTCACCTGCTCTCCCTTCCCCTTTTTGCCCTAGGAGAAGATGTTTAAAGCTTCCTTTTGCTCTTTGGAATACATTTCGGGGTCCTGTTATGTCTGAATAGGTTACATAAGAATATAGCAATCCAGGATCAAAACTGTGGTTTCAAATCCTGGTTTAAATCATTGTGGTTTGGACAAACCATGCTGTCCTCTGCATACAGCTGTAATGGGAAACCGTGATTTGTTTGAAATAGCAAAACAGATGCTGTAAACACATACGATAATATAAATATGTAAAGTTCAGCCTAAAAGAAAAACACAGATGAGAAGTGGAGAAATGAGAGATGAGAACTAAACTGAGAGATGAGATTATCTAGGGCAGGGTGTGTGTGCTAGTGAGATATATGGCTGCTATCTAAAATTTATAAACCAGGCTTCCTCAACCTTATCCCTCCAGATGTTTTTGGCCTACAACTCCCATGATCCCTAGCTAGCAGGACCAGTGGTCAGGGAAGATGGGAATTGTAGTCTCAAAACATCTGAAGGGCCGAGGTTGAGGAAGCCTGGTATAAACTAACTAGGGCAAATATTTGTTGAATGCCTTGTAGAATGCTTGTAATGTATAATTTTTGACTTGCCACTGCTGTTCATTTGATATGTTCTGAGCCAATTTGGGGGGAAATGTTGTGTGGAAATGACATGCAAATAAACCGATGACATGGTCCTCTGAGCCCTCTGAAATCTCAGAGGCTCTGGTGCAATCCCAGGATTCAGGAGCAGACCTATTCAGTTCAGATGCTTTGATGGATACCTGTTTCAATTGGGGAAAGCCTTAAATCCCTCTGAGAATACACAACCCTAGTATAATGTTGCCGGCCCTGCTGTGCTAGTTTGAAATCCTATGTCAACCCAAAATTACAGAGCCGCCAATTCTGAGGAGCAGAAAGGGATTTTAGATTTTGTATTTTAATGCCTGCTCTTACTGGTGTCTGACCATAATTTTGTGGTGATATGAGACTGACTTAAGAGATGTTACATGCACACACATTTTAAAAGGGGCTTTAGAAATAGCTGCAAAATGCATCACACAAGAACAAATGCAATTTGCTTTTATTTTATGCCTTCAAGGGTAAATTTTGTTTTTGTTTATCGTTAACGGTTAAACTTGGTTCTTCTCTGAAATCTCACAAAGCTATTTATTATTTGTTCAGCAGTAAAGAAAAGCCAAGCAAAGAGAAGCCTAAGAAGGTCAGCCCATTTACAATGGTAAGCTCTGTTCCATGTGTATATTGTACTGTACTTCAATCGATGCACACTTCTACAGGCCCATTGCAGATGTAGCACTGGTGATCTTTTAATAGATAAGACATCAACTGTAGACTCTCACCTCTTTTTTCCTCAAGTGCAAATTTCACCCCTTATTCTCTTATCAGCATTAATTATGTGGTGCAGTGTAACATCTTGACCAGTGTTAACTATGGTTAGCTTTAACCAGGATCTGCAGAGTCCGTTAAACACTAATTAGGGTAAGCCTTCATGGTTAAATTAAGGCTGTGTGCACATTGCATGCTTAAAACACAGCAAGGCTGTTCTTTTTCTCAATTAGGATTGAAGCTCATTTGGGGGGAAACACATCAAATCGCAGTATTTCTATTAGAAACAACAGGAGTGATATTGGTTGTGAATAACCTTATGTGTACACCGCTTCCGAAAGCGGCTGTGGGAGCACACTATATGCAGAGTAAACAAGAATGTGTACACAGCATAGTTAGTCTTGATGATGTAATGCTATCGGAAGAAAGAAATAGTTTACATGGAGAGGCAAGGATATGGTAGTGAATGGCTGCATAATATTTGCACTAGGCTATTGTGTCAAATATTAAATGTATATTAGGTGAGTAAGGACATAAGTATGACTGATTGCTATCCATAGGGTGCTTATGTTAGGAAACATCAACCCTAAAGAACGACATTTCATTTGCATAGAAATGTGCATTTATTCAACTCTCTATAGTACTGGAAGCCTTCGTTTTTATCCCATCCCATTTCCTGATGCCAGAGACTGATTTGTTAAACTGGTGCAAATCAACAGCTCACGATTCTTCAGCCTCCCAAAATTAAATCCCACAACTATGTTACGAGTAGAGTGCAGTTTGGCAATTGCAGTTATTAAATGTATGCGATGTTCGTTTGTCAGATCAGGCAGCACAAACACCAACAAACTACTGAGTCAACTATTTGCCAGACCTATTTCGCGAGTACAGCGGTACCTTGGTTCTCAAACGCTTTTGTTCTCAAACGCCTTGGTTCCCAAACACCGAAAACCCGAAGTGTTCCGGTTTTCGAACTTTTTTGGAAGCCGGGTGTCCGGTGCGACTGTCAGCTATTGTTTCCAGGGTGCCTGCACCAATCAGAAGCTGCGCTTTGGTTTTCAAACATTTTGGAAGTCAAATGGACTTCCAGAACGGATTAAGTTTGGTGTTTTTGTTTTTGCTATTTATTTTGTATTTTTGTTTTTGAGGCTTTTTCGGTTAATTTGTTTTAGTGACTGTGTGGATGATAATTTTCATCATCTACAATACTGTCTTATTTATTTTATAGTACAGTACATTGATTATTGTTTTCATTTTATGGATCAATGGTCTTGTTAGATAGTAAAATTCATGTTAAATTGCTGTTTTAGGGGTTGTTTTTAAAAGTCTGGAACGGATTAATCCGTTTTGCATTACAGTACTTTCTATGGAAAAGCACACCTTGGTTTTGGAATGATTTGGTTTTGGAACGGACTTCCAGAATTGATTAAGTTTGACAACCAAGGTACTACTGTATTGCGTTCAGTTCTGCACCTTGAAATCAGTGTGGATGCATTGGAAGGGGTTCTGAGGAGGACAGGGTTGAAAGCTAGTTCTATGTAGAAAGTTTGACGAAACTGGGGATTTAGCTTGGAGAACAGGAGACTGAGGAGGGAACCTGAAGAGCGGTCATATTCTTTTCTTTAATAATAAAAACACAAGAAAAACAACAACAATTAGCTCATTAACAATACAGTAAACAGCAATGCATCCACATTAATTTATGCAAACAGATTGATGCATGCCATCTGAATGTCTGAATAGGGGAAGCTGAGGGGGTGCTGCTGACCACTGGAATCCCCTGCTTTTAGACTCACAAAATTATAGACTTGGAAAGGACCATGAGGACCATCTAGTTCAACCCTCTGCAATGCAAGAACATTTTGCCCAACAAAATATTGGGCTCGTTGGATGGTTGCAAAGAGGAAGAGAGGAACCCTGACGCTGCCCCTGTTTTAGCAAGCAGCCCGTCTCTCCTATTTGTCGAAAGCATAGATGGTTTAGATATTTTCTGACGTGGACATAACCACCCCACCAGCATCTTAACAGCACATCTTCTGCACAAAGCAGAATGCCAAAGCTCCCATACTACATTGGACCATTTTTAGTTGTGTTCATCCTCTTGCCAAAGTACTTGTTCACAACCAATAGGAAAACTTGTATTTGAGCTACCTCAGGAGCATAGGGAACTACTAGGAGTGCCCCATCAGAGGATCTCAAGTGATCAAGGTAGAATCATAGAATCATAGAGTTGGAAGAGACCACAAGGGCCATCGAGTCCAACCCCCTGCGAAGGAGGAAACGCCATCAGAGCACTCCTGACATATGGTTGTCAAGCCTCTGCTTAAAGACCTCCAAAGAAGGAGACTCCACCACACTCCTTGGCAGCAAATCCCACTGTCGAACAGCTCTTACTGTCAGGAAGTTCTTCCTAATGTTTAGGTGGAATCTTCTTTCTTGTAGTTTGGAACCATTGCTCCGTGTCCACTTCTCTGGAGCAGCAGAAAACAACCTTTCTCCCTCCTCTATGTGACATCCTTTTATATATTTGAACATGGCTATCATATCACCCCTTAACCTCCTCTTCTCCAGGCTAAACATGCCCAGCTCCCTTAGCCGTTCCTCATAAGGCATCGTTTCCAGGCCTTTGACCATTTTGGTTGCCCTCCTCTGGACCCGTTCCAGTTTGTCAGTGTCCTTCTTGAACTGTGGTGCCCAGAACTGGACACAGTACTCCAGGTGAGGTCTGACCAGAGCAGAATACAGTGGCACCATTACTTCCCTTGATCTAGATGCTATACTCCTATTGATGCAGCCCAGAATTGCATTGGCTTTTTTAGCTGCCGCGTCACACTGTTGGTTCATGTCAAGTTTGTGGTCAACCAAGACTCCTAGATCCTTTTCACATGTACTGCTCTCAAGCCAGGTGTCACCCATCTTGTATTTGTGCCTCTCATTTTTTTTGCCCAAGTGCAATACTTTACATTTCTCCCTGTTAAAATTCATCTTGTTTGTTTTGGCCCAGTCAAGGTCGTTTTGAAGTGTGATCCTGTCCTCTGGGGTGTTAGCCACCCCTCCCAGTTTGGTGTCATCTGCAAATTTGATCAGAATGCCCTTGAGTCCATCATCCAAGTCCATCATCCAAGTCGTTGATAAAGATGTTGAATAAGAGCGGGCCCAAGACAGAACCCTGTGGCACCCCACTAGTCACTCTTCTCCAGGATGAAAAGGAACAATAACAGAACAGTGCCACAGTTCTGTACTTGATTTAATGCCAGTGAGAAGGAATGGGAAAAAAATCAGTAGATTTCTCTTGTGATTTTGTGTTATCTGTGAAATACTGACACAATCAAATGTTTGTTTTATGTGCTTTGTAAATGCACTTTACTTAAAACACTGCGTGTGTGTATTTTTTTTGTTTTCAGTTTCGTTACGCTGACTGCTTGGATAAGTTGCTAATGATATTAGGCACCGTCATGTCAGCCCTTCATGGAGCCTCCCTTCCTCTCATGATGATTGTTTTCGGAGACATGACAGACAGCTTTGTTAATGCAGCAAAATATTTCCCTACAAGTAAGTGCTATCTTAGGGAGCAATCATTTTTGAAGTTTTCATATAGTAAATGTGTGTTTCTGTTTTTTCTATTATTATTATTTTTTTTAACGTGGCAACTTTGGATATAAAACTGGGAGAAAATAAATAATTCGCTAAGGAAGAGAAGCCAGAACAGCTTCCTCAGGTCTCTGACTTCCCAGCTGCATCCGAGAAAAAGAAACAGAAAATTCTTGCTTCAGCTCATTCTTTGGTTCTGTCTAGGCCAGCCTTCGACAACTGTGTCCCCTCTGTGTCTTTTGTACTGAAATTTCCATCAGTCCCAGCTAGCACCATCAGGCTTGGTCTAACCTTGCCACCTGTTACTCCTGACTAGGCAAACTCCCTGCCCTGCTTTCTTCCCTTCAAGATTGGCTTGACATATTGAAAGGGGAAATGGCAAATGGCCTATGGGCTACTTTACAAAATAAGAAACAGTATCACACTTATAGTTAAGAGTACGTAGTTAAGCTCTTAAGGCAGGTGCTCATCAATTGCCCTGAACAACTACACTTCATTAGGTACATTTTTAGGGCATGTCTAAGGATGCACATTTGCTTAGAAGTCTAATTGAACTTGATTAAACAAATGTCTGATTAAAATGGAAGACTGGCCTGCATGCTCCAGTTATTTCGTGGGAATGACATATCTAACACCTTCAAAACTAAGCTCATATTCATTGCAGTAGTCAATAAAACCTGTTATTTGGTTGTATATAAGTATTTAATCAACTTACAGTATCCTGAAATAAAAGAGAAGTGCCCTTGTTCCAAAGTCCTGCAATCTACAGTCTGCAGAAGTGTGCACAAACTGTTCTCTTTTATACCATACTGGGGTGTGAAAAGCTGTTTCTTAATATAGCTAACTGTTTATTTTCTTAGGACAGTGAGTCTTTTGAATTATATTGGTTTTCCTGGAAGCCTCTCTCCAAGGAGAATATCTAGCCAAAATGCTAATAGCTTTCAATTGAAGTCTATTCATATCAAACTCGTAAGAGAGTTTATTGGGAGATGGAGCAGTCATTCCCTTAATTAAGCTCTTAAGGAAGAAACAGCATCTTTAGCATTGATTTAATAAGAAGATGGAACTAGTGTGCATTCTGTTAATAAAGCCCTTGAAGAAAACAAGAAGTATAATTTGCACTGATTTAATGAAAAGGTGGCATCTAGGGGCGTATTTAGTATTCTTTTCTCATATTTTGGTCTTTGTTACTTACCCTAATGTCAGGGAACTGCCATCGGAGGAACAGGTGGTGGAAAGGCTCCAGGAGAATAGGAGAGATTCTGCAGCAAAAGAAGGAACCAGTAGGGGGAGAGCAGGAGCTCCGGCGGAAGGGGAGTCGGAGGGGAGGCTCTGGGATACTTCCAGTGAGAATAGTGAAGAGGTAGCAAGACCCCCCTTAGGAACTCCCACCCTTCGCCGGAAACTGTCACGCAGAGAGTCCAGGAGGCGCATGTCCGTCAAACAGCTTTTATGCTGGAGTAAGTTCCGTAGACGCCCACTGTCAGATTCTACCAGCGACTGACGGAGTCATGCTTTGGGGGCTCCGTTAGTGACTTGGTTTGGTTGACCAGCCAAACCCCAGAGGGATCAAGCTTTTACGCACAAGCAGCTCATTATCCCATCACAGCAATCTGACAGACTTTGAAAGCAGCTTGTGCAAGCAGAGGGCATCATGAGCGAACCAGCCGGAACCGGAGGAGCAGGAGCTGGAGCTGGAGCAGGTCCAAGCCTGGAAGAAAGGTACAGGGCGTTGGAGGTCCAGCTCGCGCTGCAAACGGCGAGGCTCGAGGAGAGGAGGGCTCAAGATGCGGATAAGGGGAAAACCACCCCACTTGCCAGAAAGGTGCCTGGATTGGTGCAGAAATTTGGGGGGGATCCCAGGAACTATCAAGCCTTTAGGACAGAGATGCAATATGCTCTCAATCTACTGTTTGATGACTTCCCCGATGAGAACTCTAGAGTGGCGTACGTGATTGGCCATCTAGAGGGAGGGGCGAAGGACTGGGTTAGACCCCTGATGGCAGCCAATAATGAAATCTTAAAGGACACAATGAAGTTTTTTCGCGCCATGGACTTGATGTTTTCCAGCGAGATTGAGCAGGGGGTGGTGCGCAGGCAGTTAATGGCGTGTAAACAGGGGAGCCGATCTGTACGTGAGTACTGGACTGAGTTCACCATGCTGATTCATAGACTGGGGTGGGACCTTGCGAGTGAACCTATTCAAATGCTGTTTGAAGAAGGGCTCTCTCCGGCAGTGAAAGATGAACTTTCCCGGGCGCCTAGGGCGGAGTCTATGGATCAGCTGACTAAACCTGCGCTGTCCATAGGAGCGCGCCAGGAGGCAAGAGCTTTGGAAAAGCGGGAAGGAAAGGGGGAACATTGGAAGGACTTCCGCATTCCAGAGATTCCGGAGCAGCCTTTCCCGCCAGCAGAGCCGATGGAACTTGGAACAGCGCGCAGTTTCAGACACCAGTGAAGGGCGGAAGAAGGAGGGAAAGAGCGCCAAGAGATGTTATCTCTGCCAACAGCCAGGTCACTTTGCCAGAGTCTGTCCGCAAAGGAAGGAATGGCAAGGGATGGCGGGAACTGTTGGGGGGAAGGAGGAAGGAGAAATCAAGGAGCAAGTAAAAGCCAACGCCTGGCTGCCAACATCAGGGCACAGCAGCCAGGCCAAGAAGTAGTGAATGTGCCCACGCCGGAACCTCCAAGACCAGCGCTTGTGATAGAGGTGTTGCTGGAACTGTCAAACGGACACCCACTAAAGATAAAAGCGCTATTGGATTCAGGCAGCTCCTGTAATTTCATGAGTAAGGAGTTTGCAGCTGAACACCAGATACAGACTATCCCATTAAGTAAGCCTTTGCAGGTTACCACGATTGATGGGAGGGAACTGTTGGGAGGAGAAGTGAGCCAACAGACTGTACCAATGATAATGAGGGTGGCAAGACACACAGAACTGATAGCGTTTAACGTAGCCACCTTGGGAGGAGCTCCTATTATTTTGGGAATGAGCTGGCTGGCACTACACGATCCGCTAGTAGGCTGGCATCTGAGAGTGGTTTCCTTTGGATCAGCACATTGCCTAGAACACTGCAAGGAGGGAGAGGCTCAGGCAGGGGCCAGGGCCACTCTAGCAGGGATGGAAGTGATGGACAAGGGGAAGGTGCCACCACAATACGCTGACTTGATTGACGTCTTTAGCGAAAAGGAAGCAGATAAACTGCCCCCGCACAGACCCTTTGACTGTCAAATTACCTTACTCCCAGGAGCACAATTGCCAGTGGGCAAGCTGTATGCAATGTCAGACAGTGAGATGCAGGAGTTAAGGGAGTTTATTGACAAGAACCTCAAGCGAGGTTTCATCAGAGAGTCACGAGCGGTGGGGGGCAGCCCAGTGTTCTTTGTGGACAAAAAAAACACGGGTAAACCCAGGCTTGTATGTGATTTCAGGGCCCTAAATGCAGTGTCAGAACCAGTGACTTTCCCTATGCCTAGAATTGATGACATTCTGACACGGGTGAGAAAAGGGAAAATTTTTACCAAGCTGGACCTTAGAGGGGCATATAAGTGACTCGGTTTGGTTGACCAGCCAAACCCCAGAGGGATCAAGCTTTTACGCACAAGCAGCTCATTATCCCATCACACCTAATTTCTCTTTCTCATCTGTAGTCCTTTAGAAAATGTAACTTTTTAAAAAAATAAATGATCAAACTCTGTTAATTACATTGAAAAATGACCTGTCCAAGGTTCTTGCTTTGCAATCTTGAATACAGTGTCTTAAAAATTTATTTTAGTTATTTAAATGCAAAGACTGAATTAGAGGGCCCTAATAACTCAAGTAAATGATGCAGAACAACACAGAGGCTAAAAGTGCTTTTTAAAATAGGCATTTAACCCAACTTACATTATTTTATTTTATTTTTAAAAACAGCATTACTTAGTTACACACACACCACTGCTTATTTAGTGCCTACTTGTTTATGAATCAGTTCCTGTAATGATAAGTGTATACATATTATATATATCCTTTATATCCTCATGCAACTCGTGGTGGCTTATATAGAGTTCCTAGATGCCTCCCCATCCAGGCATTGACCAGACCCAGGCTTGCTTTGCTTCAGCAAGGTGTTTGTTTTGTGTACCTTTGCACCATGTCCTGAAACCACTTATCTTTATAGCTGATCAATTGTCTAGCTGATCTTACAGTTCTTTGACTCAACCGGCCTCTTCCTTTGGAAACCATGCTGTCTTGGTTTCAAGGAAAAGCACTGCAGAATAGGAACTGTGGGATTTCACTATGTTTGGGGTCTCTAACGTGGTGACGATGGGCACCATGCTGGTTTGAGGAACCCCTCCCCATTAATGCTAAGATTTCCAGCCACTTCCAATTAGGGTGGGTTGAGGGGTGTTGCTTACTTTTTTCTCTCTGTTTGATTTGTTTTGGGGTGCTTGGTGGTGGTTTTTTGGGGGTGTGGAAAGTTTTGAGCGCCACCTGTTTTTCTATGGTGAAATGGCTGTTTTGTGGTGCCCATAACAGTTTTCTGGGGGGAATTCCCAATGTGCCCAGGTGTCCAAGTAGGCTAGGAGCCCCTTCACTATGGGATTAGAAAATAAAGTAGCCGAAGTTGTGCAGTGTCTGAAATAATGCTTCTGATAAATTAACCGTAGAAGCTGCTAAGGTGATAATGATGACTGAGAGGATATATCAAATTCAATTTTTCCCCCCTCAAAAGGACCTTACATTCACGTTCAGCTAGAAAAAGTAAATCAGTTTCCAGGAGGAGGAGAGGGAAGAGCCAGAAAGGAGGGAATCCAGAGACATTCACTCAGATATGAGCAAAGGACATCAGTGGGGCTTTGCAACTGTTTTGAGGTCCTAACCGTAAAGTGACTGAGAAGTGTGGCTCTGATCATGGTCTGTCATGGATGGGAAATAGGCTGAGCTGCACCAAACAACGAGCAAAAATGAGTTGGTCGTGTGATAGTGCTATCTTTAATAATAATCACTTAACCTTTCCCCCCATTTCCTTTCATTTAGGTAATGGATCTTTAGATAATGTATCTCTCCCTAATATTTCTGAAACCCTGCAACAGCAAATGACAAGGTACCTTTTTATTTTATTTTTTAAGGCATTTTGATCATTACATATACCGGTATTTTGTTCCGTATCTCAGATGTCCCTTAATATAACAAGGCAGGTGGTGTGAGCCTGGATACAGTATGGCAGTAGTCTGAAAGTCAGCTTGTGGTCTGAATATGTTTAACAGGTATCAAAAAATCTTAACAGTTGCTTGAAGGAATCGGGCTGACCCTCAGATATTTTGCTGTCTGTGGCAGCAGTGCCCTTCATCCCCTTTCCATTAATAGAAGTTAGCTAGATCCATGAGTACAAGTTGGCTAGATTGATACACTGTCAACAAGAAAGCACCTTCTACCACACCTGTGGACAACAGGCTAGCATAAGGAGTATTGAGCAGGCCAGGTGGTACTTACAACTCTGGCCCCTTTCAGTACCTCACTGCCATTGGCTCCCATTCCTTGCATTTGTTGCTTGAGGCAACAGCCTCACTCCACCTAATGGTAGGGCCATCCCTGGTAGACCTTTATGACTGTACTGCAGTCTTGAGAACCATGCCTGCGTGGGTGTGGTTCAGTCACCCAGAATGGTGGGAGGAAAACATTCCTGTGCAGAAAAATGCCGCTACCAGCCAAGAGAACTCCAGTATGGTCACAGAACATAGTTAGGTAATCATATTTATTTATATATATTATGATTCCCATGTTGAGCACTGTCTCAGGGATGTTTTCCACATGGCTGGAGTAACATGTAAAACAGTCAAAGCCTATTAAGCTCTCCTTTCCCATTTCTTCTCCCTTTTTGCCTTTCGCCCTCTCCCTTCCAGTTACCTTGTGACCTTGGTTATGAATGCGAAAACAAGCCTTAATGCTAATGTGGCATAACTCCTTTCGTATACATAGTTGAAACTTTGGCCTCTTGAAGGCCCAGCCCATATGTACAAAGGGCAGAATGCATCCTGAATGAAAGCCTGAACTTGTTTGCTTCTGAAACCAATTTATCATTGCAAGCGCAATAAATTATGTCTCCTATGATAGGAGAAAAAAAAAGAAAAGCCCAAGTGATTTCACAAGCACAAAAGACTAGAGTTGAAAAATGTGTAGGGTTGTCACTGTACGTGTTAAGTAGGCATGCCATTTCCTTCACATGCTCCGTCAAAACCTCACCTTTCAATGAGGACATCTCACTACAATGAACTCTTGCTGTCTTGCACCTCAGCTGCTTCAGGATTTATACCCTGTTATTTATGTATCCCTAAACAGGGGTGCCATGGCCCCGGGAGCAAAGTTCTTGAGGCAATGCGAACCAGGCAACCCCCCCCCAATGACCCCATTGCTTCTCTCTGCCCACCAAGGGCCACGTCAGCCTCTTGAGCTCCCCCTGTGCAGGCGGGCAAGCGGGTCAGCATAGTCCTGCTTTGCTGCTTTGGGGGTGGGATTGCCCTGGTGGCATTGGCAGTGAGGGCTGGGCTGGTGCCTCCTGCCTGCCCCAGGAGCTGGCAACCTATGCTATGCCACTGCAACAAAGGTACAGTATTGTTTTAAAGGGCGCCCCCCAACTTGGTTCCATAAACTCAACTCTAGTGCCCCCCTACTCTACCCTATAAAAAAGCATTATTCAAAATATAATGACCCACTAGCACAATAAAATAGTACAATAAAATTCGGAATGATAACAATTAATTGTACATTTATTCAATTTCCAATTAAAGCTATTTAGCTTCCGGTAATTAACAATGATGATAATTAATTCAGCAACCATGGTATTGCTGGTAGTCAGTGATACCAGCTTTTCAAAGTCTCATAATCATTTACACCTCCAACTCCCCACCCTTCTCCTTTGCCTCTTAGTGCAACAAGCTAAGATCACTGAAAGGAAAGTAACAGTTAATGACATGAGGGCAGGGGGGAGAGGGGGCAAGCTTCTTGTTTGGAAAGGGGTTTACTCCCTTTTGCCCCCTTCTGGAGCCAGCCTTGGAAGTACATCTTCAATTAACACACATTTAAACTATGGAAACTGCTACCATAAAATGTCGTGATTAAAACTGCAATCCTATTTACCTGAACCCCACTGAATTCAATAGGACTTAATTCTGAGTAGGCATGATTAGGTTCGCACTGATAGTTGGCAAACTCAACCTCAAATGGCACGGAAAGGGAATTGGAGAAATTCATGGGAGATCACGTTAGCAATGGCTCTAGTCGTGAGTGAATGACAGTGTTATCTCCAATATCAGAATACCAGGTGGTGAGTCCCAGCTTCAGAGAGCCAGAATGGTGTGATGGTTAAGAGTGCTGGAGACAAGGGTTCAAATTCCCACTCAGCCATGAAGCTTACTGGGTGACCTTGGGCCAGCCACCATCTCTTAGCCTAATCTACCTCACGGGGATGAAATGGGGGGAAGAGAACCATGGAGGAAAATGTATAGTAAATGTAAATAATAAAATAATAATAATAAATAATAAATAATAAAACTATCACTTCCCTGTCCTGCTTGTGGAATTCCCATAGGCACTTTAGTTAGCCGCAGGGGGCAGGAGGAGATGCTGGACTAGATCGCGATGGGCTCCAGCATTGAGACAACCATTTTAGCTGTGCATATTGAATGTATTTTATACTCACAAATGAAAAAGATTCTTCCCAAAGACCATTTTGTGATGCTAAAGTCTTGCACGGGTGCCCTTCTTGAACTTGCCTCTGCAACATTGTGCTTTCAGACATTCATACTATTACTCAGGAATAGGAGCTGGTGTCCTTATTGCTGCCTATGCTCACATTGCATGCTGGACACTGGCAGCCGGCCGCCAGATCAAGAGAATTAGGCAACACTTTTTCCATGCCGTCATGCGGCAAGAAATTGGATGGTTCGATGTAAATGATGTCGGGGAATTGAATACTCGTCTTATAGAGTGAGTATATCTATTTAATACGTGGCTGATGTATTTTCTTCAACAGAAAACCACATTTTAATTCTGTTACTGGCTTGATTAATCCGCGTAAAAAAATTGTGCTCGTTCCAGAAGCTGCAGTTAGTGCAGAATGCTTGGCACAATTGCTGATTGGAGTGAGACTTTGCTAGCATATAGCACCTGTGCTCAACTGGTTTCTAATCTGCTGCCGGGTGAAGTCCAAGTATATAAAGCCCATAACAACTTTGTGACCAGTTTATCTGTGAGATTGCCTTACCCTATAAATGCCGTTGTGACCAACTCAATCTGCGGAACTGGCACTGCACCATGTATCACATAATACCAGTCACGCATCTGGGCGACCTATACTTTGGAAGCCCCTGTCTATTGAAATCAGGAAGTCATCTACACCATACTCTTTTTGATGCCTACTAAAAGCATTTTTTTAAGACCCAGTTTTCCAGAATGCTGATGTGTTTTTAGTTTATTGGAGGTTTTGATTTTCTGAATGTTTAATTGGTGTGTTTTTTTAACCATTACCTTGTTTTCTTCTTTTTGCAAAGCACTTTGAGGTTTTCTACATACAAGCAAAATATAAATTTTATGAAATAAATAAAAGCACAAAAGCAAGCAGAGGTTCCTGTATATTGGTAGGGTTTTAGGTGTTCAGTTTTTAAAGTAGAATTGCTCAGCTTAAAGTAGTACAGTGGTACCTCGGGTTACATACGCTTCAGGTTACATATGCTTCAGGTTACAGACTCCACTAACCCAGAAATAGTGCTTCAGGTTAAGAACTTTGCTTCAGGATGAGAACAGAAATTGTGCTCCGGTGGTGTGGCAGCAGCAGGAGGCCCCATTAGCTAAAGTGGTGCTTCAGGTTAAGAACAATTTCAGGTTAAATACGGACCTCCGGAATGAATTAAATACTTATCCCGAGGTACCACTGTATTGTTCATATTAAAGCAGAGAGGAATATTAAAACTGAGAGAGAAAAAAATTAATAAGGGGGAAAGGGCAAGAGGTTTAGGATCCAGTGCAAAAAACCTAATGGGTTGTATCCAATGTAGCGCTAAGTTAAAGTCACTTAATGGTGTATTTGTTTCTTGGGTGAAATGTTTTGCGGCAGTGGGATTCTGTTGCGCAAGAGAGTGCGTAAGCTGGTTGCTGGTAACTTTGTTGGCAATGACTGCTCATCATTCCTGACATGGGCAGCTTTTGTGACCAGGCACGGGCTGCCCTGGCCCATGGGGTCACGCCTACATTGGCTGCCCGTTGCTCCTCCCCCTGGGCTGTCCCCATAGGCTGCAGGGCTTCCACCTGGCCTGCACCATCAGCCAATCCGGGGGCGGAGCTGGGAGCCAGAAAAGGAGACTGCTGGCAGCGCAGGTCAGCCATTTCGGTGCAATCTATTGCACAACGAGTTTCTCCTAGTGCAACTGCTGCATTGGATTCCTCTGTTGCGCAGCATTAAAATGCACCTGCCCGCTTGCACAAGGGCCTTTGCACTAGGAAGGTAGGGAGCTGCTTTATACTGAGTCCATGTAGCTCAATCTTGTCCACACTGACAGGCATCAGCTTTCCAGGGTCTCCCAGTCCTACCTGGAGATGCCAGGGATTACACCTGAAAAGCCGACATTCTACCACTGGGTTATGGCCCTTCCCTTCTAGCAGATACAGAATGCTGGATACAGCCCCGTGTCCCGAAGGCCAGTCCCTAATAATGCTACTGCTGTCAACTGTGGAAGAATATTGTTAGTTCATTGAAGATTATGCTGCGATAAACCTGCCCTTAAAGTGTCCCATGACTCTTGTAAAATATCCACGTAGATCTGAAAGGCTCTGCAGGAAGGGGATGGGGATCAGAATAAAAGTAAATACTACTTTTTTACTTTCGATGAAAACCTGTAGCATTGGCATCCGTATCTCTGGGGCTAAATGAATATTTTGTAGCATTTGAGTTGTGAATTCAGTAGCAGCATAACAGGAATGCTTTGTAGAAATGCATCTTGTTGGTTTTCCTGACCTAAATTTTGCCCTAATCGGTTTACCTTGATTTGTTTTTAGCGATGTCTCCAAGATCAACGAAGGAATTGGTGACAAAATGTCAATGCTCATCCAGGGAGTAGCTACATTTCTAACAGGATTTATAGTCGGGTTTGCTAAAGGATGGAAATTGACTCTTGTAATACTTGCGGTCAGTCCTGTTCTGGGGCTCTCAGCTGCAATCTGGGCAAAGGTGGGTATAATTTTGCTGAAATGCTAGGGTACCGTGCACATTAAGTATTGTTCGGTTATGACAACACCACTCTGGCTGCCTCTAAAACTTTGCTTCCAATGGTTTTTGTGTTGAGCAGAGATAACTAAGGTCAGCGAGGGCTTTTATCTTTCTGGCAAGCTTCTTTGCTTCCTCGTAGCATCAGGTTAGCCCAGAAGCCATGTTCCCTTCTGGGCAACATTCAGAGGGATGCCAGTGGGGGTGAGGCCAGAGGCAAACATGGATGGAGCAATGGATGTGAATGTTGACCTTAGTTTCTGCTCACATACCACACTATCCTTCGTCCAGACAAGCAAGAGGCGATGTCAAAGTTCAAGGCCACATTTCAACTAGTCAAAAGCATTTGGGATACAAAGCAAGACCAGTGATGGGGGTGGCCTGGAGAGAAGTGGGACACTGTGGGGATGGTTCTGAGGGCCAGATAGGGAGGCTTGGAAGGGCCTCATTTGGCTCCTAGGCCTGAGTTTCTCTACCCATGACGTAGATCAGGGTTACCCAAACTTGAGTCTCTCCAGCTGCATTGAGACTACAGCTCCCATCATCCCTGACCACTGGTCCTGCTAGCTAGGGGTGATGGGAGTTGTAGTCAAAAAACAGTTGGGGACCCCAAGCCTGACCTAGATAATTTCCCACAATATGTACATGTCTACAACATCACTATCACATGAACAGCAGGTTTTTTTGAGGGTGAAGCTTTTCTGGGGGAGGGGAGTGTTGAGTGATTGGGTATTGCCTGTGTGGTCTCTCCATTGTTGGCCCCTGCTTTGTGAATATTAATTAGGATATGCAGGGACACAGATTCTCGACCACTGTATTACACCACAATTGTTTTGGGGCATTGTTTTATTTAATAGGGAAGTATAGGGGAAGGAAAAGAAGCAAGTGTCTCACACACAATTGTATTGGATCATAGCATTGAGACTGGCAATGTCTCTATCTCACAGGTCCTTACTGCATTCACCAACAAGGAGCTTGCTGCATATGCAAAAGCTGGATCTGTTGCTGAGGAGGTTCTCTCATCAATTAAGACGGTGATGGCTTTTGGAGGACAGAAGAAAGAAATTGAGAGGTCAGGTTATGTTTTGTGGCCACTGGCTATAGATATACACCTGGATTATTCTGTATTTGACCTTTTCCAAACCTAGGGTTGCCATATGTCCAGAATTTCTCAGACATTCGGAAGCAGTGACTGGATGGAAATTGCTAAAAAATTATGGGAAAATCCAGACATATGGCAACCCATGTGGGCAGTGTCATTTTTGGTAATTTTGCTTAAAAATAGCTCAAAGGCTTCTTCTTTCTTTTCTGCAAATTTGCCCAAACGGGTCAACAACTTTGGCCAAAAAAAACCCCAAGCACAACTTTTATGTCTGGATTTTCACTGTTTGAAATATGGCAACCCTACCAAACTCTAAATGATAAAATCTGAACCCTGGCTAAATGCCACCAAAGGTTAGTGAGCAGTAGGCCAGTAACCCCCCCCCCCCTTGTTGATGATTTAAAATGAGAAGGGCTATAGCTCAGTGGCCTGGAAAGTTGAGATGCCTATGGAGCTGCGAGGCTCCTGATCCCTAATTTAAACATTCCCTATGTAGCTACTCCTGCCTACAGGTAATTGGCAGACAAGAGATAGGTGGCAAACTTAATTTGAAGTGACACCATACAGTGATCCTTCCACTGTTTCTGGCTCCTAGAATGTCATGTCTTGACCACATCATATAGCACAGAACTTTCCAAACTTTTCCTGTTACTGACATACTTTTTAGACATTCATCACTTCGTGACACAGTCATTCAGTTTTACTAGCAAACTAGAGGTTAAACTAACCCCTTTCCAACTCTGGAGCACAGGGAAAGTTTGCACCTACACACTGCAGCCGACACACGCACCACAACACACAGTTTGGAAAGCTTCTGATACAGCAGAGGCAATTGTGTTGATCATTCAAAATATTGTAGGGGCAATTATTGAACTAGGGGGTGTGAGAGAAGATTTTAAAAGTTGGAATGATTGTGTTAACAGACAACTATCTTGGCATTTGTTTAGGACCTAACTGGCTAGTTGTTGTTTTTTGTTTTAGCAAATTGCATAAATTTCTGCAGAAGGAGTGATCTTTTGGAACCACTAAACATACATTTTTATCACTTCTGTGTGGGATTTTAAAATATATGTACTGTACATAGATATGTTGACTACAAAAAATATTTTATGTGTGAATGGACTGGCTATTTCCAAAGAAATTCTAGCAAAAATAAATAATAAAAATGGGAGAGAAAATGCATTTTCCTATCAATTGGAGATCATATAATTCAATCAGGTGGCTATTTTTCTTTCAGATATCATAAAAATTTAGAAGATGCTAAAAGACTTGGAATTAAAAAGGCTGTGACTGCCAATATGTCCATGGGGATTGCTTTCTTATTAATATATGCTGCATATGCATTGGCTTTCTGGTATGGAACTACCTTGATACTGGATGAAGGTTACAGCATTGGGAAAGTCCTGACAGTAAGTGTTGATGAACAGCTTTTCAGTCTTGTCTCCATAAAGGTAAATGTAAAGGGACCCCTGACCATTAGGTCCAGTCGTGACTGACTCTGGGGTTGTGGCACTCATCTCGCTTTATTGGCCGAGGGAGCCGGCGTACAGCTTCCGGGTCATGTGGCCAGCATGACTAAGCTGCTTCTGGCGAACCAAAGCAGCGCACGGAAACACCGTTTACCATCCCGCCAGAGCGGTACCTATTTATCTACTTGCACTTTGACATGCTTTCGAACTGCTAGGTTGGCAGGAGCAGGGACTGAGTAATGAAAGCTCACCCAGTCAGGGATTCGAACCGCCGACCTTCTGATCGGCAAGTCCTAGGCTCTGTGGTTTAACCCACAGTGCCACCCGCGTCCCCCCCACCAAAAAAGGGACATATTATGCACTGAAATTCAGGATTGCTCAGAGGCTAAGTGGGTCTTTGTGATGAATGATGAGGCTCTGTACATTTCACTACCTATGAACTGTCATATTGGTAGATGCATAAAAGCACCCACAAAATAAATCAAGTATTGTATTTTTTCATGCTGCTGCTCCTCCCAAAAGAGCTAAGGCTGCCAGACAGCAAAACTATGCCATTTTGAAAAAAAACATTGGCCCTGTTTGCTGGGGCTGATGGGAATTGTAGTACAGAAGCATCTTGAGGGCCAAAGGTTCCCCACACCTGGTCTAGACCATACTGAGCTAGATAGATCAATGGTCTCAGTATAAGGCAGCTTCCTATTTCCCCCCAGGCTCTGGGGGATCCTTGAGCAAGACACCCTCCATTTGCCAAATTCAGCAGGTCTACCACCTAACTGCAGTAGATTCCAGGACGTTTTTGTCAGTGGGAACCCATGCTGGGATTGTGGGCTGTCTGCAAATGTCCAACCTTGCCAACACTTGACACTGTCCCTGACTGTCGCTTTGAGAGTGTACCTTTGGACCAGTCTGTTGGTTCATAGCTTTGCTTTGCTTTCCCCATATCCAAGTCTGTGATGACTTGGTCTGCTTGCTCCATTGCTGCCTCATTTTCTTCTGTGTCCCTGACCTTGCCTGAACTTTCTACTTCAAGTTCCCAGGCCAGTGACGCCAAGTGCATCCTGGTTTATCCCCTGACACATGCGCTAGCTTCCTTCCATTGTGCAGCTGAGCATTGTGGTGCTATGCTCCCCCTGCCAATTTCCACCTATTTAAGCAAGGAGGAGGAAAGGGGTTGTATATTATGATTTGGGGAGGCTCCGCATATCTCTCGTTCACTTGCTGGCACAGCATGAATAGGCATAATTTTGGGGGCAGGTGGGGGGGAGGTACACAGTGTTTTTCATCCCCTCCCCTGTTCTGCCTTCCAAAATGTGGAACCAGGCATTAGGAAAAAAATAATGCATACGGAGCTGCTCTAGGCCTCATAAATAATGCTTTTAGGCACAGAAGGATTTTCCATTGATTTAGTAGAATAGTTGGTTTGTGGCTTGATGACTTAAGGGGATCCAGAAGCATCATCTCAAGATAATTTTCATCGGTTCATGAGCCACTGCACAAGCCTGCCGGGTGAAGGCCCTGGGGCTGGTGGCTGTGAGGTTGACTTTAGCGCCTGAGCATTTGAAATATACTCGGAGTTGAGAGTGGATTTCATGCTCTTTATTCAGCTCATAGTGGTGAGGAGAAATGAAAGTTCCCCCAAAGTATCTGCTTTATATACATTATTTACACAATGGGCTGCACGTGATTGGCTAATT
This sequence comes from Podarcis erhardii, assembly GCF_964252035.2. Classification (NCBI taxonomy): domain Eukaryota; kingdom Metazoa; phylum Chordata; class Lepidosauria; order Squamata; family Lacertidae; genus Podarcis; species Podarcis erhardii. The sequence goes on along the minus strand of NC_138513.1, from coordinate 21,950,592 downwards.
CCAGAATTCTCCTGTAGGCCAATCAGGCTGTGGATTCACTTCCATCTGGAGCTGGGTTGGGTGGCTCCTGCAGACCAATCATACTGCTGCATTGTTCTAGGACCAATCAGACTGCTGCATTCTGAATCCTATTGTTCTAGGACCAATCAGACTGCTGCATTTTGGATCCTATTCAACTCAGTACATAACAGCATTGGTGCAGGTTTCCACTGTGGGTTTTCTAGAATAGGGTGATCTTTCATGAAGCAAGTGACACAAAGTTGCCTGGTGATACTCCACTATTGACAAGGTTAGCATGGCATTTTATGCAGAGAGAATCTATTTTGCAGTGGAACTTTTTCCTTGTACTTAAACCTTTCCCTGTGCTTATACCTGCTTGATCTCATTAAAATTGGATATAACCTTCTCTGGACTGCATTATTTTTAAGGGGACAGCAAATCAAGTTGCCACTGGATTATGTTTTGTGTTGTTGTTCTTGTTGTTTATTTGGAAGTATAAGGTGCTTTCTAGAAACTGTAATTACCTACTGGGAGCCTGAAGGGCCCTTTCCTACCTCTCTCAATTTGGCTTGAGGTTGGGCCTGACAGGCTCCATAAAGGACTGCTGCTGCTCGACAGAGAGGGCTTCTTTTTTAATATTGTTTTTATTTTTTATCTATGTCATTTTAAATTGTTATTGATATTAGTGTTTTAGTTTTAGATTTTATGATTTATGTGGAAATGGTTTTCCATTTGGTTGTGTACCTTTTGATGTGTTTTATTTATTGTTTATGACTTTTGTTATGTTGGTAATTATGTAAATCTTGTCATGTTGTAAGCTGCCTTGAGCATTGTTTTAACTATGGAAAGGCGACATACACATAAAATGATGGTGGTTGATGATTTACTTCTCAGTATATATGCTTAGAACTGGGCTTTTAGAAGTTCCTTGGAATTTCTCTGAATTGCACTCAATCAAGGATCTCATCAAATATTTAATCCTCAGTACCGTACTTTTTATTGAGCTTTCATCCTGATTTGCACCAAGTTTGTGGGGAGGGTGTTTAATGCTGGCTACTTATTGAGATTTCATTACAGTATTTCTGTGTGGGGAGATTATGCTATTGTTATCCCAGTATTATTATTGTATTAAAAAGTGCATTTCCCCATTACTTTCTAATCTTTTTAGTGGGTGGAGTGACCAAAATGTCAAATCCGCTTTAATTATGCAACCTGTGTTTGCTGGTATGCGATCCCATCTGCAAAAAACGACAGTCTGAAAGCACCAGCCAGCCTTTGTTATCTGCTAGATACATGTCTGTTTGCTGGAGATCAGCCACATCACAGTTACGGAATGTGGATCCTATCCGGCAAAAAGGATTCATAAACATATTTTCTTTCTGTTTTGAAAAATATTCCTGTTTAGGTCTTCTTTGCTGTTCTGATTGGCGCCTTTTCCATTGGTCAGGTGACTCCAAACCTAGAAGCGTTTGCTATTGCAAGGGGAGCAGCTTATGCAATATTCAACATCATTGACAATGTAAGCCTCCTTTTTAGAGCCATAGCTTGAAATGATAGTGAGCCAAAATGTCTGAGATCTGTTGTAAGTTTGCATTCACCACTGGCTGAGATCTGCCTACCTCACCAGGGTTGTTGTGAGGATCAAATGTGGAGGGGGAGAACCATGTATGTCACTTTGGATCCCTTGGAGGAAAGGTAGGGTATAATTGCAGTATAAAGGTAAAGGGACCCCTGACCATTAGGTCCAGTCATGGCCGACTCTGGGGTTGCGGCGCTCATCTCGCTTTATTGGCCGAGGGAGCCAGCGTACAGCTTCCAGGTCATGCGGCCAGCATGACTAAGCCGCTTCCGGCGAACCAGAGCAGCGCACAGAAACGATGTTTACCTTCCTGCTGGAGCGGTACCTATTTATCTACTTGCACTTTAACGTGCTTTTGAACTGCTAGGTTGGCAGGAGCAGGGACTAAGCAACGGGAGCTCACCCCATCGTGGGGATTTGAACCGCCGACCTTCTGATCGGCAAGCCCAAGGCTCTGTGGTTTAACCCACAGCGCCACCCACGTATAGGTAGTAATAATAACATACCCCTTTTCCTTCCCTGCTATGATTGCAAGGAAAATCCTTCCTCTGATGTTGGTGTTGGGAAGAAATCCTCTCGGTGGAAGATTTTCTTCCTGGCTAATGATGGCCTTAGATGAGGTGGGCTGTTAGCTGAGGCTGTGGTAGGGGAAGAAAGAGTTAAACCTCTCTTTACCATGGCTGTGTTCCTGATTAAAATGAGGAACTGTTTGTTTTAAAAGGAAAAAACTTGACAAGTTTGCTAAAGACAGTAGCATCTAGTCTAGATGGGTCTCCACTGGTGATGGGTGTATGAAGTGAACAGAATCTTTACATGCAAGCTTGGTATCCAAAATTTCACTTTGCTTCCAAGTTTCAGAAGAATGAAACTGACCTGAATTTGATTTTTTTATCTTCTTTTCTTCTCTACAGGAACCTAAAATTGACAGTTATTCACCTGCTGGCTACAAACCCGACCAAATTAAAGGAAATCTGGCTTTCCAAAATGTGCATTTCAAGTATCCCTCAAGGCCAGATGTTCAGGTACTCTATGAGTTAAAATCCATACGAATTCCCACTTACCGCCATTGAAAATTTAACATGTTTGCAAGTGTTAAGGGGAACATCAATACACAGTCCGAATGGTGTTTAAAATGCATAATTAAGCTCAGCTGTTCTAAGTGCTTTTGTAGACATAGACTCATAGAATTGTAGAGTTGGAAGGGACCCAAGGGTCCTCTAGTCCAACCCCCCTGCAATGCAAGAACATTTTGCCTAAAGCAGGGCTCAAAACCCTATTGGAGCTGAACAATAACTGAGTCCCACTGACCCCCGTACTGAAAGTAGATTCTTCACACCAATACAAATGTTGCACGTCTTGGGTACAATCTGCATGAAAATCCTTTTTGTTTGTGAGGCATCCTCTTATCAGTATTTTTGCAAATGTATTTGCTGTTCATTTTTGTTATTATTTCTTACCTGCCCTTCCCCAGATTCTCCCAGGGCCAGTTACAGCATATAGAAACACAGTAGAATTAAAACGACAATAAACACCAACAACCCCCACCCATAAAGACATAATGGTATAATCACTGGGTTCTTTTGTGCTGTAAACTGTTATCTAATTTTTTTGAGCTGTAATCTAATTTTTTGAGTTTTTGAAGCTCAGTAGTGAATGCTGGTTTTGACATTTCCTGGCTTTTGTCCTTTAAAGCTAGACAAACACAGACAAAAATACACATACCTCCATATATAGCCCAATCAGACTTGCTGTGATGAAATCTGTTTCAAAGCAATTAACATAAGAAGAGCCTGCTGGAACAGGCCAATGGCCCATCTAACTCTTCATCCTATTCTCACACTGGCCAACCAGGTGCCTGCAGGAAGCCAGCATGCAGGATTCAAGCACAAGAGCATTCTCCCCTCCTGTGGTTCCTTGTTGTTGTTGTTGTTTAGTCGTGTCCGACTCTTTGTGACCCCATGGACCAGAGCACGCCAGGCACTCCTGTCTTCCACTGCCTCCCGCAGTTTGGTCAAACTCATGCTGGTAGCTTCGAGAACACTGTCCAACCATCTCGTCCTCTGCCATCCCCTTCTCCTTGTGCGCTCCATCTTTCCCAACATCAAGGTCTTTTGCAGGGAGTCTTCTCTTCTCATGAGGTGGCCAAAGTATTGGAGCCTCAGTTTCACGATCTGTCCTTCCAGTGAGCACCTAGCAATTGGTATTCCGAAGCATCGCTGCCTCCAATTACAGGTGTTTGTGTCAGGGAAACTTGCTGTGTCTGATTTGTACTTATGAATGTGCTCCACTATCGCTCACTTTTCTTTGAGCTTGCATCATGACTGTGCATTCCAAGGACCTGGATACTGCACAACCCTTGCAAATAAAATAAAATTATAGCAGCTCTCATTGTGTCCCCCCCCCCATCCAGGTGTTAAAAGGCTTGAATCTGAAAGTTAACAGTGGACAGACAGTAGCCTTGGTAGGCAGTAGCGGTTGTGGGAAAAGTACAACTGTTCAGCTGATCCAGAGGTTTTATGATCCTATTGAAGGCATGGTAAGATACTTGATCCAAATGCCCATAAAATGTTTTTTTTTCCCCATGAGCACTGTCAATATCAAATGTCAGATTATGGATATTTTATTTGACCTGGGTTTAAAAGTCTGATATCCTATATCTGCCCTGAAGTAGCTTAGTGTCAGTCTTGCTGTTAATATTCTTCAGATGAAATTCTTACACTTGCTTTTCTTTATAATATAAACTCAAAGCTAGTTATGAAAGAATTAGTAAAACACATAAAATGCAGTAAAAACAGTTGAAATGGAGCCGAAACCTATTTCAAACAATAAAACCAAGAGCAGGATAAAACAATTCAGCATAAAAACTGGGAGGCAGAACTCTGGGCTGTACAGAATGAAAACCAGGAAATATAACGAGGTCTTGGGAGTTCAACAGGAAGGAGCAGGACAGAACACTCTAGGGATGAAGTTCCACATCGGCACCATGCATCTAGTGTATCCAGTGTGTGCATGTGAGACTGTGGGTTGGCTGCACCCACCAGTAGCACACAACCACCAAAGGGTTGGCCAAGGCTGAATGCAGCCCTCAAACTGTAGCAGTGTGGTGTGGTGGCGAGAGGCTAGGAGCTGGGAGGTAAAGGAGCTGGGAGGTAAAGGTAAAGGGACCCCTGACCATTAGGTCCACTCGTGGCCGACTCTGGGGTTGCGGCGCTCATCTCGCTTTATTGGCCGAGGGAGCCTGCATACAGCTTCCGGGTCATGTGGCCTGCATGACTAAGCCACTTCTGGCAAACCAGAGCAGCACATGGAAATGCCATTTACCTTCCCGCCAGAGCAGTACCCATTTATCTACTTGCACTTTGATGTGCTTTCGAACTGCTAGGTGGGCAGGAGCAGGGACCGAGCAACGGGAGCTCACCCCATCGCAGGGATTCAAACCACCGACCTTCTGATCGGCAAGTCCTAGGCTCTGTGGTTTAACCCACAGTGCCACCCACGTCCCAGGAGCTGGGAGACCAGGGTTCATATCCCCACACAACCATGAAGCTCACAGGGTGCCTAAAGAAAGAAATTTAGCCACCCCTGCTTTACATGTTCATGCCGTCCTCCTTGACTAGGCGGACTGTCTATTTCCTTTTTTTCTTCGCTTTGTCAGGCTTATCTCAAATTTGTCTATCCCTCTTCCACGAAAACCTTGCAGCTGACTACCACTAGTAATAGGCTGTTGTCTGATCCTGTCCCTATCCAACACCCTCTCCCCTACTTTCCTGAGTAGATATGCCCCTTTCTTCCACTCCCCTTTTCAAACTATGTACTATACCCATGATAATATTTTTCCTTTTACTTCACACATTCTTTTTATGACAATTTGCCAATATTTATTCTGAGTTCTGAGTGGAACTCTCTTGTGCGATTTGTGTGTGCTTCGTTTTAGATTACCATTGATGATCAGGATATCAAGACCCTGAACTTAAGGTACCTGAGGGAGATTATAGGTGTGGTGAACCAGGAGCCTGTGTTATTTCAAACCACGATTGCAGAAAACATTCGATATGGCCGTGAAGACGTCACCATGGAAGAGATTGAAAAAGCTGTCAAGGAAGCCAATGCTTATGACTTCATCATGAAACTGCCCAATGTGAGAAATTAGGATACCCTCCTCTGCTTATCTTACTTTAATGCCTTGTGTGATTTTTTAAAAGCTGTAATAAACCAAGCAGAATGAAATATTGATTGAGGGCTGCCTTCTCTAACCAGTGTTAGAGAATTCGCTGGGTGTCAAGATAATAATAATAATAATAAATTTTATTTATATCCCACCCTCCCTAGCCGAGGCTGGGCTCAGGGCGGCTAACAACAATCAAAATAATCCAACGTTCTAAAAACATTTCATAATAAAACTTAATTAAAATCAAATTGATGGCGACCATTAAGCAAAATTCTGTGCAGGTTGCCAGAGGAGGGGGTCAGGCTGCGCCCTGACCAAAGGCCTGGTGGAACAGCTCTGTCTTGCAGGCCCTGCGGAAAGATGTCAGGTCCCGCAGGGCCCTAGTCTCTTGTGACAGAGCGTTCCACCAGATTGGAGCCGCGGCCGAGAAAGCCCTGGCTCTAGTTGAGGCCAGCCTAACCTCTCTGTGGCTGGGATCTTCAAGATGTTTTTATTTGCAGACCGTAAGTTCCTCTGTGGGGCATACCAGGAGAGGTGGTCCCATAGGTACGAGGGTCCTAGGCCGTATAGGGCTTTAAAGGTTAAAACCAACACCTTAAACCTGATCCTGTACTCCACCGGGAGCCAGTGCAGCTGGTATAGTACCGGATGAATGTGATATCGCAGCGAGGACCCCATAAGGAGTCTCGCCGCGGCATTCTGCACCCGCTAGAGTTTCTGGGTCAGTCTCAAGGGCAGCCCCACGTAGAGCGAGTTACAATAATCCAGTCTGGAGGTGACCGTCGCGTGGATCACAGTGGCTAGGTCAGGGCGAGAGAGATAAGGAGCCAACTGCTTAGCTTGGCGGAGATGAAAAAATGCTGCCTTTGTTATAGCTGTAATCTGTGCCTCCAAAGAGAGGGAGGTATCGAAGATTACACCCAAACTCTTAATGGCCGATGCTGGCACTAATTGCACCCCTGCAAGAGATGGGAGTTGCCCCCTCAATCCCATATCGCCCCATCCCAGCCAGAGGACCTCTGTCTTCAAAGGATTTAACTTCAACTGGCTCCCACGTAACCATCCAGCCACAGCTTCCAGACATCTGGCCAGTGTGTCTGGGGCCGAGTCAGAATGGCCATCCATCAACAGATAGAGTTGGGTGTCATCGGCATACTGATGGCAACGCAGCCCAAAACTCCGGACAAGCTGGGTGAGGGGGTGCATAAAGATGTTAAAAAGCATCAGGGAGAGAATCGCACCCTGAGGCACTCCACACACCAAGGAGTGTCGCGATGACAATTCCCCCCCAAGCGCCACCCTCTGTCCCCGACCAGAGAGAAACGAGCGCAGCCATTGAAGGACTGTGCCCTGGATCCTCACGTCGGCAAGGCGGTGGTCCAGGAGTTCGTGATCGACCATGTCGAAGGCTGCTGACAGGTCTAGAAGAATCAGCAGCCCTGACCCGCCTCGATCCAGCTGCCTGCGGAGATCATCTGTCAGGGCGACCAGAGCCGTCTCAGTCCCATGACCAGCGCGGAAGCCAGACTGGAATGGATCCAGAGCCGATCCATTCCAGTCCTAGTTTTGGGGCAAGTACTCTTTGGTGAGAGAACCCCAGGTTCAATTTAAAATCACAAGATACATAGCAAAGTAAAGCATGGAAATATATGCTGTAAGAGCTTTAAAATATGCCCTTTTGAGTTCCAAAACATCCCTCTTCCCTTAGCATAGAAAAGACCCCGTGTTTGATAAGTTTAAAATGGGTTACTTACAAACTCTCCAAAGGTCATGTTCATGTGTTTTCCATACACCAGTCAGAAAACACAGACAGCAAAACTTGGCTTTGTTACAATGGTGGAAATTCATGAATTGTTGGTACAGGAACTCAAGAATGGCTTATAAAAGCCATGTGGTCTGAGCTTAGACCACATCACGCTGAGCCACTCAAGTAGACAGAAGAGGAACAATAGGCTTGATTGCTCCCTCCTCCCAAGGTGAGGGGGTATGCCTAGCCAAGCCTGGCAGGAAAGCTTACTCTACGATGTTAACCCCTTCATGCATCAATTAGATTTAAGCATGTTGGTTATATGAGGCTTGGTTTTTTTTAAATGTTATTTATAACTTTCCCATAATTTCAATATATACAGTTGTGAATACGTTTATCAACCCAATACTTCTAAGCTTCCCATCCCACCCCTCCATGGCTTCCCTTTTGTTCCTTGTTGTGCTGCGCCTCCTTTTTAACCACCCATTTTCACTCTAATCTCTAGCCCAGTTGTTAATTACTGCTTCTCACACATCAAATCCTGCTTGTAGATTTACGGTATCTGACAATTATATTGTTTTTAAATAATCTACGAATAGTTTCCACTCCTCCCTCAGCCAAGTCTCGTCTTACTTGCTGATTTTAGTTGTCATGCTGGCCAGTTCTACATATTCTATTAGTTTATTTAACCAATCCTTTTTTGTTGGAATTTCTTGTTCTTTCTATTTTTGCACGTAGATGGCTCTTGCAGCTGTAGTTGCATAGAGAAAGAGGTTGAGTACCTTCTTAGGGATGTCAACATTTGTTATTCCTAATAAGAAAGCTTTCAGATTTTTTGGGATTGTTGTCTTAAAAATATTTTTGAATTCTCCATAAATTATATCCCAATATTTTTTGGCTTGCTTACACATCCACCACATGTGAAAGAAGGTACCCTCGGTCTCTTGGAACTTCCAGCATAAGTTAGATCCTTTTTTATACATCTTGATGAGCTTGCTAGGGGTCAAATACAATCTATATATCATCTTTAATAGATTTTCCTTTGAGGTATAGCACGGGTTATATGAGGCTTGTTATCCAACCCAGTGTATTGTTGGACTATGGTGCCCATCATCCCTAACCATTGCCCATCCTGGTTGCGGCTGATGGGCTTTGTAGTTCAAAACATCTAGAGGGCAGCAGGTTAGGGAAGGCTGCAGCTTTTTAAAAGTCTCACGTGGAGTCTGGAAGAAGAATTAACAGTGTTTCCTATATCTTGGGGGATTTATTTATTTTTAAGTTAAAGGTTGAAGGTCTTTATTATTTATGGGCACCATGCACACAATGCTTCACAAAGCAACACATGCAAAATCAGTGCGAGGGGATTGACAAAGACAGGGGGAAAACTTGGAGGGTGAAGGTAACAGTGGAATAAGTGTGTGTTCCCGGGAAGAGGAATTTATTGTTAGACCACACTGGGAATAGTTGTTTGGGGGTGGGTGGGTAGGGAATAGAGGACTCCTAGCAGCTCTCAGCACCTACGGCTCCCAGAATTCTTTGGGGGCAGCCATGACTGTTTAAAATGATATGATACTGATTTAAATGTGTAATACCAATGAGGCCTGTGTGCGTTAGGGCTGCCACTACTGCTAGCAAAAGATTCACTAAAACAAGGCTTTTTAAAATATTAAAATCATGTTTTAATCTATTTAATCTATTTTTGTAAGTTCAATTGTTAGAAAGGGCAGTGGTTCAAGGGCGTCCTGTAAACTGAGAGTTAGTTTATTTTCACCTTCCTGTGCATGTTGGCTATAAGGTCTATTTTCACACACATTATTATTATTTCTCTAAATATAGATGAACCTTCTTAGGCAAATAAACAACCCAAAAATGTTTCTTGAAATGCCTGGTGCTTGGTGCAAGTATTTTTCTAGCCACTGAACTCGTGGTGTGTTTTCAGCAAGCAAAACACACATAACACGCTTGTATATTTATTCAATTATTTAGACTAAATTTTCCAGGATGACTTAAGATCTGTGCCTCAGAATTCCTAAGTAGAGATGACCTTCATGCAGGAAGGGGTGTGCAATGTCAGTGTGGACATGTGTGTGGAGTAAACACATGTCCCCCCTTAGCCAGCCCTCTGCCAGTGGAGGGTGGAGCCAAAACATAAGTGGGTGTGACCGAAGTGGACATGCTGGCCACACCCACTCTTGCATTGGCTCCACCCACTATTAGCATGCAGTCCTCCTCCCCAAGAGCTGGCCAAGAGAAAATGCCATCTGTGGGCCAAAAATTACTCCCTAACCCTGATATAATATATCAGGCCATAACATCATTTATTGGTTCTGAGCTGTTGCTGTTTTTTTTCCTGTTTTGCAGACATTTCACACTATGGTTGGAGAAAGAGGAGCCCAGCTAAGTGGAGGACAGAAGCAAAGGATAGCAATTGCCCGTGCTCTTGTCCGCAACCCCAAGATCCTGTTGCTGGATGAGGCTACGTCGGCTTTGGATACCGAAAGTGAAGCTGTGGTTCAGGCAGCTTTGGACAAGGTCTGTTTCCCTGTGAAAACCTTGCATAGTAGAAAATGAATGGTTTACAAATAACTTAAGATGAATAACAGGTTTCCTTATGAGAGCAGCGATCTCATTGCATGATGGGCCTTTCCTGCCTCTTTCTCTCCCACTGACGTGAAAGGGCAGCAAAGTTTCAGTCATTTGAACTTATTGTTGCATTTATACTGTTAGGGAGTACAGTGGTACCTTGGGTTACAGACGCTTCAGGTTACAGATGCTTCAGGTTACAGACTCTGTTAACCCAGAAATAGCACCTCGGGTTAAGAACTTTACCTCAGGATGAGAACAGAAATCGTGCACCAGTGGTGCAGTGGCAGCAGGAGGCCCCATTAGCTAAAGTGGTACCTCAGGTTAAGAACAGACCTCCAGAACGAATTAAGTTCTTAACCTGAGGTACCACTGTATATGTATGGGAGGGGTGTTAGGGGAGGGGTGAAGAACATGTTGTTGTGCTCCTTCTGGGGTAGTTTGTCCATCTTTGGTCCCCACCACTCAGCTCTCACCTGTGTCTCCCAGAAGCTGTCAACATGCCACAGCGACCACACCCCAGGAAAAGACTTTTGACTGGCCAGCTGAACCAGGTGAGGGTAGCCGATGGGTCTCAAACCCCTAGTGAGATAGGGACCTCCCCCTGCATGCGAAGAAAGGCTCTGACAGATTGAATGGACGAGACCAATAGTGGGTTCAACAGTCAATCATGTGGTTTCTTCGTGTGCTATAGAGGGAAGTGAGGGGCAGATGGGGCTGGGAAAGTAGCCCGTCTAGGAGAAGGAAAACTCTGATCCTAATCCTCTGCTGCCTTGTGGCTATACTCATGGGTGAGAAAGGCTTTTGGAGTAAACCCATACCTACTGCCTTGTGGGACATCTTCAGGAGAAGAAAAGGCTAAAAAGTAAACACTGCACAAATCCAGAGTGGAGTCCCTTCTGGCAACTCCTGCAGCCAAGCTGGTGTCAAACATATTGCTCTGATTTCCTTTGGGCCACATCAGCAAGGCTGAGGCAGGGGGTGGGCCTTGTCTCTTGGGCAACCCAGGCTTGCACCCCAGAGAGGTCACTTCTGTACTGCTAATCAGCAAAACCTATCTGGAGCAGTTACAAGTTACTGGTCCCTGCACCACAGGAGTCACTGTGATTCTCCAGAGGTTTGACGTCATCCCTGGAGGCACACTCCCTCGTCTCTTAAGAAAGATGGATGCCAGCTGCTTGGGACATGGGATTTTCTGCCACAGGAGCCAGCCTTGGATGCCATGCACTTTGATTATTTGGAGGGTGGGCATTTGTTGCTCCACACCAAGCAGCAAAATCTGCCTTTGCCCAGCCCTACCTGAAGGTCAGGGAATCTCCACGAAGAGCCTGTGATGAGTTACAGCAGGGGACTGAAGTTGGAGGAGGGAATTGACAGAATGGAGGGGTCTTCCTCACGCCAGCCTCTCTATACAGGGCACTCTCATGGATGCCAGCAAATACGCTTAAATGCATTTCAAAAACAGATACAGTGTTGTTTTAAAAGGGAGCTGCTTATAAGGATCTGGTTGTCTTCTGTATGCATATTTCAGTTTAGGAGAGGCAATTAAAGCATGCCTCACTTGAAAGTGAAATCGAGAATATTGATTGTTTTGAAGGATGGATGGGTCACCATCCCAAAACAGAGCAGGTGTGTTGTAATCAATATTGACAGATCCCTATGGGAATTGCAGAGAAGCCCAGGAGTCGGTTCCAAAAAGCCTCTGTACCTGCTTTTGTTTCTGGTGTTGAAAGCTAAAGGGGGACTGTGGGCATGTGAGATAAGGATGGGAAGCGCTGGTGCAATATCTGGTTAATTAGTTACCTTCCCGGGGTATCTATGGATTGTTCCTGGCTGTGAGGAAAGTTAACTCAAATTAAAGATTAATGAGCAGGATAACCGGACGCCAAAAGGTTTTAGCACAAAAGTAATGTGTGCTAAATAGTACACTAAAAAAAAAAGAAGAAGAAGACTTTGAAAGCTGGCTAGGCACAGCTAACCATCCTTTCACCTCTTCCTGGACCAGAACCAGAAAAGGCTTCAGGTCAAATCAGTTCAATGTCATGCAGTGCGTTACTGAATTACCTTGTGGAAGATCCAAATTCAGCTCCATTCCTGGGTGTGCCACTCTCTGGCTGTACTTGGGCTGATCAGTTGCTCTCTTGCTGAGTTCCTGTTGAGGTCAAATAAAGATAAAAATATTTTTGTGCACTGGAAGAGTTTGGTGCAAGTGGTTTGAAACACAATAGGTGTGAGCGTGTGCAGAGTACTTTTCTTCTGCTAATAAACCGGGAAGAGGTTACAGGGCAGAACTAAGCCATGATGACTGTGTGAGAGATCCTTAGAAACTGAAGAATCAAAGCTCAGTGATGCAAAAGGTGTTGGATTCAATCCTCTGGGGCTGGGAATGACTCCTGCCTGGAACCCTGAAGAGTCACTACCAAACAGCGCAGAAGCCTTTTTCCTGCCAAGCGTCTCATCCCCACAGAGTTGATCTTTTGAGGACTGCATAGTGTTGGTGAATGGGGTCAGAGCCAAAAGTGGGTGGTGCTGGCTCCCCTCCCATCTCTCAGCATCTTTCTGCCACTTCCCTCTCTGAAACATACTTTCCCTTCTTTGCTTTCCCTACTTGCTACTCGTATAAAATTAGGACAATGCCTGCATGGCTCTAAGGCTGCATTCCCTGGGATAGACGGTACTGGGGTAGAAAGCTTCCAGATGCTAGTCCATCTACGTACCAGTGGCCCCAGGTTCCCTCCAAGATTGGCGAAGGGGGCTGGTGTGTGTGGTGTGTGTGTGATGTCATGTGTGCATTGCTTGATATCACACATGTCTCCTGACACTGCATAGCCCAGTGCAATTGCACCGGAACCCCTCAATATTGGGGTGGGGGGCTGGACCCCCTTCAAATATTGAGTTGGTGTGCCTGCTGCATTCTGACTGCTTTTTCCTTTGCAATTTTGAGCAAGGCCCATAGCTCAATGGCAGATCATCTTAGAGAGCTACTGCCAGTAAGTGTAGACTGGGCTGCCCTTGATGGATTAATGTCTCTGTGTAAAACAGCTTCTTATGTTCCTTTGCCAAGTTAATGAAAGCTGTAAAATGTGATGCAAAGACTTGTGAACATAGGCCAACGTTAACTGAATCTGAATACGTCTCTTTAGGCAAGGGAAGGTCGCACAACTATTGTAATCGCTCATCGGTTATCTACAGTCCGCAACGCAGACCTCATAGCTGCTTTTGAAGATGGCTCCATCACAGAGCAAGGGACACATAATGAGCTCATGGCAAAGAAAGGAGTTTATTTCAAACTTGTTAATATGCAGGTACTGGTTCATTTCTTTTCTTTTCCTCCCCTTTTGTCATGTTGGCATATAATTCCTCTTGAACTGAGTTCTGTTCCTATTTGTCCCTGTGGCCCAAGTCCACCAAGTCCTTTGGGAACTGATGCTGCAATGGAACCTCTTTTCCTATATGCACAGTCCTAGCAACTGTTGTGGCTCCCTGCAATGAATTCTGGGAGCTGTAGCCTGTTGAGGGTCCTCAGAGTTGTTTAATATATTCAGTTTTTATTGTTCTCAGTTCAGTGTATATGCCGTATTTTTCCATTTATAAGACACCCCCATGTACAAGATGCCCCCTATTTTTGCGGCAACAACCAATCGGCAGTCCACCCTTGGCACTCTCCATGTATAAGATGCCCCCTCATTTTTGATATTATTTTTTATGAAAAAAACCTAGTCTTATACACGGGAAAATACGGTAATTCTATAAGCATTTCACACCAGCATTTTGAAATCCAAATCTCTTTCAAAACTTCTGCTCTCTTATTTCAGTCAATTGACACTGAGGTTCATTCAGATGAAAATGAGCTCATTGACGGAAAAGGCATGTCAAAAGAGGAATTAAAAGACTTCTTTGCAAATGGAGTGCGACGGCGTTCGACCCGCAAGAGCTTGAAAAGGCCAGAAGAGCAGGACAAAGACCTTGAGGTCCAAACTGTTCAGCCTGTAAGTGTCTCGGCTTTAAATTGCAACAGTGTTAATTGTGCTTTGTGTGTACACCAAAGTCTGAACCACAGAGCCTAGGGCTTGCCGATCAGAAGGTCGGCGGTTCAAATCCCCGCGACAGGGTGAGCTCCTGTTAATCGGTCCCAGCTCCTGCCCACCTAGCAGTTCAAAAGCACATCAAATGCAAATAGATAAATAGGTACCACTCCGGTGGGAAGGTAAACGGCATTTCTGTGCGCTGCTCTGGTTCGCCAGAAGCGGCTTAGTCATGCTGGCCAGATGACCTGGAAGCTGTCTGTGGACAAACACCAGCTCCCTCGGCGTATAGAGTGAGATGAGCGCACAAACCCAGAGTCGTCCGCAACTGGACCTAATGGACCTTTGTACACCAAGACATGGGCCAAGACTTGTTTTCAGGTCTGCATCTTCCTGTTCCTGGCTGAACTTATTTTCTTCTGCTTTTCTTATATGTTCCTCCATGCAGGCTCTTGCTCTGATGACCCCTTAGTCATGCATCCCCAGTAGTTTCTTCCCTCCATAAGAGTGGCTCTTGTTGTGGATACACCTGACAGCCTTCATTTGGTGGGGGGATCCCCAAAGTCTGAGCCTGGATGTTGAAGGATGTGTGTCTTTACAAATTTGTTGAAAGAAACAAATGCAGCAGCAAACAGAATGGGAAATGTGTAACTGCTCTCAGTTAAAAGATCTTCCTCTCTCCTTTTTCGAGACTTTCCTTAGTGAAGACCCATCACAAAGTCTTTCTAGAGCCACTTTGGGTCCACCAGTTGATTTCTCTTCATTTAAGGGAAGGGTCATAATCCAGTGGTACAGGTTTTGTGTACAGAAAATCTAATACGCAGGTTAAGAATAGGTGACAAGAATTAGCTCTGCCCAATACCCTGGAGAGAATGTGATAATTGAAATAGACAAAGGTCTACAGGGAGCAAACAGAACCATGGGCGTTTTCTAGATCAACACCATATTTCCTGTAAAAAGAAAAGCAACAAGTTTAGAGAGTTTATGAATGGAGGCCAGAAAAGGGCAGAGAGCACTGCATAAAACATTCTCCTGTGTTCTAGAATGAAAATTTGCCCTCAGTTTCATTTCTGAAGATCATGAAGTTGAATGTGTCTGAATGGCCTTACTTTTTGGTGGGAACATTTTCTGCAATCATCAACGGAGCCTTGCAGCCTGCGTTTTCAGTCATATTCTCTGAAATCATAGGGGTGAGTATATAGTAAGTTATGTCTCTGACATCCATTCCAAAACTACATTTAAATGTAGAAAACATTCAGGCCAGAATTGAGCCTTCAAGAGAGAATTTGCATTGAGAAACTTGGATCTGTGTAGAGGGAAGATTAGGGGGCAGTTCTTCTATAGCAGAATGTAGGTGAATGTTAGTTGATGGTATGGATGATGGTGAATTTCAATTCGTTCACATTTAAAGGAAAGCTGCCTGATTTGCAGTTTTGGAAACAACACAAGGACTGAGATGCAACCATCCTTTGAAATTCACACATCTCCGAAATTTGGAATGCAACGTTGCAGCCAAGTAATGTGTGCAAAAATGCATTTGCTAGGAGAAGGTGTGCCTAAAAATGCACATGTCTGTGAAATGAGTTTATTAGGCAAAATTGTATACAGATGTGGGCTTATTAGGGGAAATTCACACTAAAATGCTGATGATTTTTCATGAGGACGTAAAAAAACCAACACCCACAAATTTAAATGGAAATGTGGAAAACTGAAATTAAGATTGGAGGAATCAAAAACTGAGAGAAACCAAACCCGACAGATTTTCCCATTTTCATTTGGGGATTACTTTCACAGAATGCAATATGTAGTGCTTGCTCTTAGGCGCTTCAATGTCCCCATGGAGATTTTCATAATACAGTCATACCTTGGGTTACAGGTGCTTCAGGTTGCGTTTTTTCAGGTTACGCATGCGCCGAAACCCGGAAGTACCGGAACGAGTTACTTCCGGGTTTCGGCTGTTGCACATTGTCAGGGAACTGACATCAGAACGAGAGGTGGAGGCAAGGCTCCACAGCAATGCAGGAGAGGGGACCAGCAGGGGGGGAAGGAATTCAGCGTAACACCGGTAGAGAAGGGAGGGAAATGGAGGATTCGGAGAGAGGTCTCCAAGACCCTTCACCCGAGACTAGTGGGGAGAGCACGGACACGCCTCTGCCTTTCCCTTACTTGCGCAGACGAGTTCTGCGCAGGGAAAGTAGGAGGAGACTTGGCGTCAAACAGCTCTTATGCTGGAAGAGGTTCAAGAAACGCCCACTGACGGATTCTGCAAGTGACTGACCGGCCACGGAGTGTGAGCTGTCAGCCAAAGCATGGTTGGCCAGGCAATCTAACCAAAACTGAAGGCAAGTTACGCACAAGTAACCCCTTACAACCATTACACACATGTACAGAAGCGCCAAATCGCAAGCCGCGCATGCGCAGACGCGCCGCTGAGGGATGCAAACGCTGCAGGTTGCGAACGTGCCTCCTGCACGGATCACGTTCGCAACCTGAGCGTCCCCTGTACTCCTGTATTACTGAGCAGATGATTGCTCCTACCTTCTCACTCAAAATGAACTCAGTTTCTTGATCATCATTGGAACCTGCTCTTAACTGCCCATGTTTTGAAAGTGGCTTGCCAGTCTTTGCGCATGACTACTATTATAGAGTCTAATAACAATGGCAAATGCAGACTTGGAAGCCATAAATATACAGTTCCTCCAATGGCCCTCTGGGCTGCAGCCAATAACAGGAAACCTCCTTCTGGGAGCAAAAATTGATGTATTTTTTTTCTTTTCAATGTATGTCTCTCTTGTACTATTATATAGCCTCAGGAGAAACATTGCAGCACAATGCAAAGAAAATCTAAGTGAGCAATATCTACTCAGAACATTGTTTTTAGGGTTATTGATATGTACCAGCTAATTAATAACTGATAAGCAGTAATTCATCTGTTTAGAGATATATATGATTTTACTTTTTATATTGCACATTTTATACTTAAGAGAATGAGTTTCAGTACAAGTAAGCAAGGTGAAGTATTTAGAGATAAGTTAATGAAAGAAAATTAACACTGAGATTACTGTTCCATAGATTTTTACACTGAATGATCCAGACATAGTACGAGAAAAGAGCAATATGTATTCATTGCTATTCTTAGCACTTGGGGTTATATCCTTTGTAACATTTTTCCTTCAGGTAAGTTGCATTTGCTTTGTTCTTACTGTTTCTGGCCAGATCCTGAAAGTATTCAGAAACTCACAGAACTGTTGTTTGTTTTTGTTTTGAAGAAGTGACATTACTTTTAATCCAAAGATTTTAGATTAATTTTTGAAGATGGACCAACATAGTGTATTTAATTCTAGAGGATTATATAGTTCCTTTGTGTGCAGAACTATATCAGACATCTTTCAAATTCACAAGGATCACTGTAGCAAATTTGAATTGACAGATGTGCAGAATATTGATTTGCTGTTGAAATTGCAAAACTGCAAATAAGGCAAAATATTTGAATGCAACAATGTTTTAGGTGTGCCCAGCATAAGCTTTCCATCAAAATATCCATGATTATATCATAAACATATCGGATAACAAAACAAGTTATTAATGTCAGAAGCCTTGATCTTAACACATTGGCCTGGGAGCTTCATCATATATCCTGTAAATTCTATTTAGACCCTGAATACAGAACAGTTCTTCTAACTACAGAATAAGGCCCATACACTTGTCATGGGATACTTCTGGCATTTCCAGCAAGAGCCAGTAGTTTGAGTCTTGAATCTTAAATTCAGTACTGGAATAACATTCTTGTAGTATTATCATAAACTGATGCAATGCTTGTGTGGCTCAAAGAAAATAGATATTTTGCTTTTGGAAAACATTGTGCTTGGCTGTCATGCCAGTACAACTTATTTTGAATTATTCTGCCCATATTATACATTGTTGTGATTTCCTTCCTGTTATAAGAAAGCAATATCCGCTTGAGCCATACGGCTCCAGTCGTTTCAGCGAATGGCATGCTCGGAGAATTTTGCAGCCTAGTGCCCCATTGCAGCCCTTTCAGGAACTTAGATCAAGATCAGAGGAGTAGAGACTGAAGTGTGGAAGGAGCTAAACAACAAACCTGTTGATCCCTCTGGCAGGATGAGTGTTTTCTCCCAATGCCTTATTGTTCTTGTTAAGT
Source organism: Podarcis erhardii (assembly GCF_964252035.2). Taxonomy (NCBI): domain Eukaryota; kingdom Metazoa; phylum Chordata; class Lepidosauria; order Squamata; family Lacertidae; genus Podarcis; species Podarcis erhardii. Next base: position 21,932,328 of record NC_138513.1, on the reverse strand, counting down.
TGGGGGCGAACATATCAGACTACACAGCAATTCTTCCAAAGCAGCTCTTTATTTGTAAGCTGGAACAGAACTGAACTGAAGAGCTCAGTCAGCCTGCTTATATAGAGCTCCAGAACAGTTGTAACTGTTGCAGCTTTCTAAAACTATCCAATCACTGAACGTCACTTTCGATCCTTCATTTGCATAACTATCTACAGTATCCCCCTGCTGGCCCAGGGTGAGAACTTCAGTACATAACAGTTCTCATACGGAATGCAAAGTAGCTAAGTTGCTTGTACTCTGGTTTGCTTACATACATACATAATGTTATTTGTATGCCACCTTTCCATTGTTAAAACCATGCTCAAGGTGGCTTACAAGATGAAAAAATACATAATTGCAAACATAACAAAAGTAGTCATAAACAATAAAACATCCAAAAGGACACAACCAAATTTTTAAAAATTATGTTTTTATATATGCTGTAAGCTGCCCAGAGTGGCTGGGGCAACCCTGTCAGAGGGCGGGGTACAAAGGTTGTTGTTGTTATTGTATTATTAAATCATAATAAGGTATAAAATAAAGATACAAAAAAGAGTATCAAAGCCGGCAGCATCCAATTATGCAGGAAACCTTCTCTTTCAGGGTTTCACCTTTGGCAGAGCTGGAGAGATCCTTACATTGAAGCTTCGCTACATGGGATTCCAAGCAATGCTTAGACAGGTATTCTAAGGGAGAGATTTGTTTGCTTTATTGAGCTAGTTTTTATCCTGCGCTAGCCCAATAAACGGGTTGCAATATTGAACTGTGCCATCACCCCTTCCAAAATTGCGATAATCCATGGCAAGTTTGGGAAATTTGCCAATCCATGGCAAGTTTGGCCCTTCGGGTGTCACTGAGCTGCAGTTCCCATCAGCCCTAGTAATATGGCCAGAGATAATGGGAGTTGTAGTTCAGCAACATCTGGAGGGCAAAAGGTTCCCCACACCTGATCTACAGCCCACATCCAAGAAAATCACCCAAGTAATTCCTTTAATCTGGGAGGTGGTTGAGTTGTGTTCCTTTAATAGTGACTTTCTTCAGTGGTAATTGCATTTGAAAGTGTCAAAACTAAGAAGTCTATATGGCATGGAGATGTTCAAAGAAAAAAATTACTCATACAAACCCTTAATTAGTTGTATTACTCTCAGCCAACATGTTTGGAAACCTCTGAGCTCAGAAACCACAAGAGAGTGATTGACCCAATCTGTCTATTTAGATGTGGGGGGGGGGGGAGAAATCTGTTGACTTCGCTGGGTTTTAGGAATTAGTTGCTAGGTGCAAGACTACAACTCTACAAATGAATAATGACCCTAATTAAATATATTTTAAAATATCTTGCCCTCCAGAATCTGAACAGCAAAAACTGAATTTGCAATGCTATTGTAGCCAGGATTGTGTTGGTACCTTAAAATATATTGTATATTTCTAGGACATTGCTTGGTTTGATGACCCTAAAAACAATACTGGAGCATTGACTACAAGACTTGCTCTTGATGCGTCTGAAGTAAAAGGTGTAAGTAATACTCATCTGTACCCTCCCCACAATTCTCATTCTCTTGATGATTCTACGTAGTTGTGTTGTAGGCTATCCAGTGCAACTCTCACACCTGAGTTCCACATGCTAACTAAGTTTGTACGTGGCACTAAACCATATTTTAGTCTTTTCCAGTTGTGTATTTCAAAGATACTCCCAACGAGAGATGACTAAAGCGAGATGACTAAAGGCTGCGCTCAAAGGCAACTTCGTTGGGTTTTTGCGCAGTTGGAAAGTTTATCAATAACTGAGAAGTAGTTTTGCAAAAAACCCTGGACATAGGCATCACTTCTGAGATGTTGAACTTGACTTAGAGTTGGGTGGGCTGTCCAGTTCTAGCAAAGCTCTTGAGGGAAGCAGGGGAACGTTACGAGAACATACCCTGGACAGCTCCAAAGTGGCCCTTCTGGCGGAAGCTTTCTTTTCCTAAGGCAGCTACAGAAAACTCTCTGTGACTGAGGATATAATAGTATTGCAGGGAGACATTCTCAGAGTTAGAGAAGGATAGCAGGACGGTGTCCTCCAGATGAATAAGGAAGGGTGATGAATAAGTGACTTGCAATTCTCTTCCCCCACCCCCAACAAGGAAGTAGCCTGAATCTCACTCTCGTCGGAGTATTCCTCTTTTTGCTTCAACCTCCATTGGCTCCAGCCAGCATGACTAGTGATCAAATATGATGGGAGGTGTAATTTAACAACATATGGAGGTTCTTAGGTTTTCCATTGCTGATTTAGAGAAACCAGCTTCTACCAAGTTTCTCCACTCACCTCTTGCTTCTAGGTCAAGGTTTCTGAAATAATTTTTTTTGCCACATGCTTCCTTAGCCCTTCACAGAGCAATGCATAGTTTCAGAGGCAGCACTGAGGGGTATGATGAAGCCTTTGGATGAGAGATACTATGGGGTTTCTGTAATATTTACTTAACTTATTTACTCCATTTATATCCTTTCTCTAAGAAGCTCAGGGCAGCATACATGCTTTCCCACACTCCCATCCACCATTTTATCCTCCCAAAAGCCCTGTGAGGTAGGTTAGTCTGAGATACAGTGTGTGGCTCAAGGTTTTGTTACAAATATACAAACAGAGTATTTTGGAGATTAACGGGCACTACTGCAGTGGGCAGCAAATATGCTAACCTTGCATCAGATTGCCAGAACGAATTTCTGTACCCAAAGATACTTCGTCTTCAGTAAGTGTGCAGCAATTTGCCCTACATTCTCCCTCTGTTCCATTCTTCTCAAATACAAATGGAAAAAAACCTGTTGTACTGTTCTGCCTTGTCCTACTAGCTGAGGAATGGCATGTTCACAAACTCTGGGAGGCGTTGTACTCCAAAGCCCACAGAGAGATGTTCAGCCATCAGGAACACCCCCCCCCCAAAAAAAAAATTAATACATTTTGTTTCCCCCTCCTTCATTCAGGCTACAGGGGCCAGGCTAGGTATGCTTGCCCAAAACATTGCTAACCTCGGGACAGGAATAATTATATCATTGGTGTATGGCTGGCAGCTGACCCTCGTCATCTTGGCTGTTGTGCCACTTGTTGCCATTGGAGGACTCATTGAAATGAGAATGTTGGCTGGACATGCCAGGAAAGATAAGAAGGAACTTGAAGGTGCAGGGAAGGTAAGTATCTGCTAAACCATTCCCTCTGACAGCAAACACAGCTGGTTGAGTGCCACCAGAATTAGAACCAAAACAGGGGTGCTGAGAAACAAGAGGATGGTGTCTCACCTTCATGAGGCTGAAAACCAAAGAAGAGGCAGAGAGAAAGTGAGAGGATCCTGCACTTTCCATATCCCCTCCCGTCTGCAGGGATCAGAGTGCCATTTTGAGCAAAGAGAAGAAGTCCCGCTATAGTAGACTTGCTGGGCTGTGACTGGTTCTTGGAAACAGTTATGCACTGGTGCCTGTAACTGCTCCTTGAAGATCAGCCTGGAGCACTTTAGAATCAGTGGAGAGCCACACTGTAAGAGTGTGCTGGTGTTTTGCTCTTTATAGCACTTTCCTCAAGAAAGTCATACTTGGGGAAACTTGTTACAGGTAGGTAGCCGTGTTGGTCTGCCATAGTCAAAACAAAATAAAAAAATTCCTTCCAGTAGCACCTTAAAGACCAACTAAGTTAGTTCTTGGTATGAGCTTTCGTGTGCATGCACACGAAAGCTCATACCAAGAACTAACTTAGTTGGTCTTTAAGGTGCTACTGGAAGGAATTTTTTTATTTTGTTTTGGGGAAACTTGTTGCTTTCCCACTAGCCAGTGTGTTTTTCTCTCTCTTACAGATTGCAACAGAAGCAATAGGGAATATCCGAACAGTTGTTTCCCTTACTCAGGAAATAAAATTTGAACAAAAGTATGGAGACAGTCTGCAAGGACCATACAGGTAACAGCCAGCAAATGTTTTGATCAGCTCTTGAAATGACATGCTTAGGATTTTGCTGTTAAGTCTGGATCCAACTTCTTAATTCTCAGGACAATTACTTCTCAAGTTTGAGCCAGACTTACACTGCTGTCCTAACCATGCCTTCTTGGAAGTTAGTCCTGTTGAATATGGTGGGGCTTCCAAGCAAAATGGGTTAGGGTTGCAGTCTTAGTCATGCCTTAAGAGTAGACCCACTGAGCTCATTCACTCTTCTCTAAGTATGACTCAGCCTGGATCCAATCCCAAATGTTTTGTCCTGAGTTCCTTCTTGTGGCTTGTTCAAGTGGTGGCCAAGCAGTCTTGCCTTTGCCTCTCAGGTGCTACCCTTGAGAAATATAGCTGCCCATTTGGTGCGAGAGAAGGGTTGCTGAAACTGCTCTCAGAGTTATGAGCAATCTTGTCAAATTGTATAGAACCTACTCAGGTCTTGTACGGTTTTTGGAGATACGGTCTTCCTAAGGCAGATGCATTTTAGAGCTTCTGGTTGTGCCTTGGAACAAAGACTTTTTTGGATATCTGTTACAAAGAAAATTAAGACAATCGCAGGATCTGAACTGCCATTTGACCAAATAATATTGTTAAAATCTTATTCAAATCATTGTTTTAAGATACTGAACTACTAATTCACTTCTTGACTGCTGCTTGCATAGCTTTAAGCTTCAAATGAAAACAAGAAAACCTCTGCTACTCTGGATGAATGGCTTTTAAGAGTGGAACTCTGAGGCCACACCTTCTCTCTGCAAGCCACACCTCTCACTGGTCCTGTTTTGCCTCTGATGCAGCCTTGCCTGGCTGCAAGGTGTCCTTGAATCTGATAATACTATAGGAAGAAAACGTTTACATTTATTGCTTTACCTTCACTGGCATATGGTCTCTGGAAATTTGCCCAGAACCCAGAAAAAGGTTCTCCACCACTGGTGTCATTAGTTCTGAGACTGGCAAACATCCAGAGCTAAATTTCAGAGACCTGGGCAAGATTTGCAAGTTATATTGAACTCATAGCTACCCTTCAAGTCCATAGTATCAAGGACAACTTACCTATATTTGCATGCCAGTGCTGTGCATATTCCTGCCTCCCCTTCCAGCAGCAACCAATGATGTGATCTGTGGGAAATGTGAGTAGCAGGTAGGTGGTTGCACTGCAGCAGGGATATCATCTAGCTGGCCTTATGGCTCTTGCATAAGAGAGCCAGCGTGGTGTAGTGGTTAAGAGCAGTGGACTCGTAATCTGGTGAACCAGGTTCGCTTCCCCGCTCCTCCACATACAGCTGCTGGGTGACCTTGGGCTAGTCACACTTCTCTGAAGTCTCTCAGCCCCGCTCACCTCACAGAGTGTTTGTTGTGGGGGAGGAAGGGAAAAGAGATTGTTAGCCGCTTTGAGACTCCTTCGGGTAGTGATAAAGCGGGATATCAAATCCAAACTCTTCTCTTCTTCTTCATATTATAGGGCTGTTGCATCTCATACAGAGCTTCCCATGTTTTATATTGAGACGGCCGTAATGTGTGAATCAACACACAAATAAGCAAAACACCCTTCATCTCGTTACAGGAATTCCTTAAAGAAAGCGCATATCCACGGACTAACTTATGGCGTTTCCCAAGGCATAATGTACTTCACCTACGCCGCTTGTTTTCAATTTGGTGCCTTCCTTGTGGAGGGGGGATACATGGATGCTAAGAACGTTTTCTTGTAAGATCTCTGCTGCTTTTCTTTTTTTAATTGGGGTTTAAAAGAAACAAACTATCATGAAATCAGCAGTAATATAGGTGTGGATTTTCCTGCATTTTACCAGGGCTTGAGGTTGCTTTCTCAGCTGATATATGGGCTGGATCAGGCTGGATCTATTTCCTAAATCGAAGCTGTATAATTGATGGAGAAGAACTCAAGCCTCCCTGCTGCTCCTTTACCCCAGACAAAACTGGCCTGTTGGGTGTTCACATGTGGGCTCTATGCACTTAAAATCCAATGGCCCTGGACCTGAAATGCATACTCTGTACCCCAAAGCCAATATGGGAATTAATGCTTTCTTTGGAGGTCCACATGCTGGGTTTTACATATGTATGTCAGATTACTGGCCCGTTAGGCCAGGGGTGGCCAACCTGTGGACCTCTAGATTGTTGGACTCCAACTCCCATCAGCCCCAGCCATCATGGCCAACAGTCTCGCATCATCTAGAGGGTCATGGGTTAGGCACCTAATCTAGTGTAAAATTGTCTATTTTGACTTGCAAAGACTCCCTGGGGGAGTCTTAGGCAGAGGACTTTCACATCACCTGCTATCTACGTCTTCTAATGGGAAGTGCCGATATTTGAACCTAGGACAAGTACATTGGTAAAGGGGAAAAGTCTTGTTCCCCTTGTTGCATGTAGCCTTCATCAGAGAGATCAAAATAAATTCATTACAAAAATGGAAGCAGGGTAAAAATTTAAAACTATTATTTTTTTTAATTATTTTTTTAAAAATAAATTGTTTGCACTTCTAGGGTATTCTCATGCATTGTCTTTGGTGCCATGGCGCTAGGACAGACAGCTTCATTTACACCAGACTATGCCAAAGCGAAGATATCTGCAGCTCACATGTTCCAGCTGTTTGAGACTGTACCCTTAATAGACAATTACAGTGTTGAAGGACACAAGCCTGTAAGTTAATCCCTGGGCATTTTTGTATTACCTTCCAAGAAAACACAGAAAAAGTTTCAGCACTTGAGTTTGTTGCCTTCTGGGTTTGAAGCTTATGAGCAATTCATTGATGGATCCAGAGAATTAGAATTTGTGCCATTTTCTTCCTATTGACGTAGTCTTAACACATTTCCACCATCCTTCTCTGTTTAAATTATATATAGGCTTTGTTCATGGTCCAAGCTTAGATGCAGTTTTTAATGGGCAAACTGGAGACATGGGGGCCTTCAGTGCTGAGTCAGTTACTGTATTTTATTGATGGATTGATTTAAAAGCACTTCTAAACCACACAACTTTTCAAAAATCTCTGAGTGGGGTACACTATGTATGATATAGCAACAGTATCCATTAAAATGAAAATACAACCTGATGCTAATGAAACGACAATATAAAACCATATAAAAGTAAATGTGACAAATTCAGGAAATTCATTCACATAAATCAGGGTCCATTCTTAAGAATCAAGGAAAGCCTGGGCAAAAAATTAAGTCTTTATGAGATGCCTGAAACCAATGATGGTTGATGCTTCGTGCATGGCAGAGGGAGGGGCATTTTGCAGTACAGGGGTAATAGCAAAAAATGCCTGTTCTTGGGTCATCGCCCAATTATATTTTGTAGGGTGTGGTACCATTTCCCCAGATGATCTAGGTGATCTTCCTGATCTCTGCTAGTACAGGCCATCTTTCAGGTAGCCTGGTCTAAATTGATTCAGAACTTTATGTGGTAAGAACAATACCTTGGACATGGCCCGGTAGCTGATTGACAGCTAGTGTAGTTCCCACAGCACAGGTGCAATAGATGTACCTCCAGGTGCTCTGCTCAACAACCTAAGCCACCACATTATGGACCAACCCAGTGCATTACAGTAGTCTAATCATGAGGTTACTGATGCATGAATCAACTGTGTCTAAGTTACCCTTGTCCACAAGCTTGTGAGTCTATACCATACTCCAAGCAATGCCCACTGTAGTCTTGGATGGCTGCTACAACAAAATGCCATATACAGACTTTGTATTTGTAGTCAACTGCAGGGGGAAGACGTCACTCACTATCTGTTAGCTTGCACCTTATATAGAGACCCAAGTGATCACTTTCTGAAACATCTGTTCACACAAGCAAGCAAATACACCCAGGCAGAAATGGTCCAATTTCTTTTGAGTGACAATAATAGCTTTGTAACACACACACAGAGTGCAGCCCTTTATGCACTGGCTGCCAAAAATTTTAAAAATAAATAAATCAGGAAACATGAGTAAGATCATTCAGAGGTATAATTTGAAATTAAGCTGGATTTGAGTTAGTTGGTTCTCTGGTAACTTCTCTTTTACGTCTTGGATGTTAAAGATGTATGAGCCGTATTGTTTTATTGGTACTATGGGTTTGTCATTTAGCAAGAACAATAAACTTACATCATTTAGTTTAAAAGCAGTTCCCATACCGTACTTGTCCTTCGGCCACCCATCTTCATGCAGGGAGTCAGCCCTCAATCCCAACTACTCCTATAAAACACTGATTTCCAATTTTTGAAACCGTGCGAGATGCAGAGATGGAGCTGTACTTTCTCATAACATCAAGGGGATGTTGCAAATTCCTCTGTGTCTGCCTCAGTTCCACCCCTTCATCCAACTATTAATGGCATTTCCAGTCCACTAGGTGCTAACATGGAATTGCTTGGCCATTTTTTCCTGTAACAGGCAGGTCTTGTTTATTATCGTTGTAGGACGACTTTAGCGGCAATGTCGCATTTAAGCAAGTAGCCTTCAACTATCCTACCCGGCCGGATGTTTCGGTACTCCAAGGACTGAGTGTGGCAGTAGAGAAGGGGCAGACCTTGGCTCTCGTAGGAAGCAGCGGCTGTGGAAAGAGCACTCTGGTCCAGTTGCTCGAAAGATTCTACGATCCCCTCAGTGGAGAAGTGGTAAATTACTCGGCTGAGTTTTCCACACACTTTGAACGCAGAATATATTATGTAACACTCGTTCTCATCCATTTCATACCAGGGATGCACCTTCTCACTTGCAAAATGGAGCAAAGTTTGAGGCTGCATACAAACCATACATTGGAAGTACATGAGAACTGTAGTTTGTGAAGAGTGCTGGGAATTGTAACTCAGTGAGGGAGTAAACTACGGTTCCCAGGATTGTTTGAGGAAGCTATGACTGTTAAAGTGATATGAGTGTTTTAAAATGTATGGTGTGTATGTGACCTATCTGTGAAATATTTCTAATGCATTAACACACTGCAGGGTGCTCTAAATGTATAGTAGTAGTAGTAATAGTAGTAGTAGTAGTAGTAGTAGTAGTAATAATAATAATAATAATAATAATAATAATAATAATAAAAAATAATTTATTTATACCCCGCCCTCCCTGGCCAGAGCCGGGTTCAGGGCAGCTAACACCAGTAAAGTTACAGTAAAAACATAATGGAGGGGGAAACCAATTTAAAATACAGGTTAAAATGCAGCCTCATTTTAAAAGTAGCCCATAGATCAAAACCATAAGGGGAGGGAAACATAAGGGTCAGACTGAGTCCAAACCAAAGGCCAGGTGGAACAGCTCTGTCTTGCAGGCCTTGCGGAAAGATGTCAAGTCCCTCAGGGCCCTAGTCTCTTGTGACAGAGCATTCCACCAAGTTGGGGCCAGTACTGAAAAGGCCCTGGCCCTGGTTGAGACCAATCTAACCACCTTGCAACTTGGGACCTCCAAAATGTTGTCATTTGTGGACCTTAAGGTCCTCCACGGGGCATACTGCCAGCATTTTTTAGACAGATGTTCTGCCTACCTGATTTCGTTTTTGGATTGACATATTTTTTCTGTTACAAAAAGCAGGCACTGCAGGCAGCTCTCTTTGAATCTGAGTTAGGCAGTCACCTCTACTCTGCTATGGCTCCTCAGTCTCTCTGCTCCTCCTCCAGGCTGCAGCCGGTACTGCAGTTTCAACCCTGCTTGGAACTCTCATGCCACTTGCCGTTTGACCCAGAGAGAATGATTTGCTTTAGGTGGGGTTGTAACCTGTGTTCCCCACCCCCGAGACTGTAGGACAACTCCCATCAGGCTCAGGCAACATGGTCAATGGTCAGGGATGATGCAGGCTGCAGTTTAACAGTATTTGAAGAGCTAAAGGTTTCCTAATCACTGACCTAATGCCACCTGGTGTATTCCATGACATGATGATATTTAAACCATGCTTTCCTGGTTCAAAGGTTGTATAATCCTGCTTACCTGAATGAGCAGACAAGGTTAGGACTGCAACCTAAGTCTTACCTAAACTCTCAAGTTTTCATACGTTATCAAAATGATTTGGAATAGCGTTTGAAACGTCAGACAATACTTTTAAACAACTTGTTAACTGCGCACTATGCATAACAGAAATGTTCATTAACAGTACCCTGCTTTATAAAACTGACCAAGTCTTCTTTTTCCAGCTACTGGATGGCAACGGTGCAACACAGTTAAATGTCCAGTGGCTGCGATCCCAGATTGGAATTGTCTCCCAAGAACCAGTCCTGTTTGACTGCACTATTGCAGAGAACATTGCGTATGGAGATAACAGCAGAAAGGTGTCCTTTGATGAGATCGTTGAAGTAGCCAAAGCAGCCAACATTCATGCCTTCATTGATAGCTTACCAGATGTAAGTGCATAAGAAAATAAGACGAGCCTGCTGCATGTATACACACTCACACTTCGGAAATGTTGATTGGAGAACTAGGAAAAATAAATAAAACTAAAGTCCTATTATGTTGCTGGTATATCTAATGGGACTGAGGTAGATAGAAGTATTATGCTAATATAAACCTGTCTTTATTGGATTTATATTTTTTGCACATAGAAATACAACACTCCTGTAGGTGACAAAGGGACTCAGCTCTCTGGGGGTCAAAAGCAACGCATTGCTATTGCTCGTGCTCTCATCCGCCAGCCAAGAATTCTGTTACTGGATGAAGCAACCTCTGCACTTGATACTGAAAGTGAAAAGGTAAATGTTTGTATTTATATTGGGTGCATTAAAGGCATGGGTTGCTAGTCATCAGGCTTTCACTTTATAGCATACCTGGGTCTGCTCTGCCAACAGTTCTAGCCTAACTGGGCGGGTCGACAATAGTTATTTGTATAGTAGCACTTTGAAGTATTCAAAGTGTCTTGCATATTGTCATGCTGGCAACAAGCCTGCAGGCTAAGTTAGCATTATCTCCTATAGCAGAGGCGGGCAATTGGGAGGGACATCACCTTGCTTAAGGCCAAATTTGTAGCTCAGCCTCTTAACATGTATGTTAAACCACCTCAATTGTGGCTACCTAAGAACTGCCAACCTAGAAGCTCGAAAGCAAAGTGCAAGTAGATAAATAGGTACCGTTCTGGCGGGGAGGTAAATGGTATTTCCGTGCGCTGTTCTGTTCACCAGAAGCAGCTTAGTCATGCTGGCCACATGTACACCAGCTCCCTCAGCCAGTAAAGTGAGATGAGTGCCGCAACCCCAGAGTCGTCCGCAACTGGACCTAATGGTCAGGGGTCCCTTTACCTTTACGAACTAGAGAGGGGCTAGCAGGCCAATACCCTGGGCAGTTGGCATTTTGGTTGGCATCTGTCTCTCTCAGAAGACAATGGAGGAGTGTGCCTTTGGGGGTGAAATCGAACTGTTGGAAGGTTATAGCACCTGCTGTGGCTGTAGAGACCGATGCAGGAGAGACATGTTTTGCTGCAACAGGAGCATCCGGTTGTGCAGCTGCTCCTGCACCCCAGGGTTTCTTCTCTCTGCGCTCCTCCCAGCAGTCATTCCTCCTTTGGTCCCTGCCATGAATACACATCTTGACTGTCTCCAGGCACTGCGTCTGCAAGAGTTTCCCACAGGGCATTGTTGACCTACCAGCCTTTGTGTCATGTTTGAAAACATCTTTGTAACACAGCGTTGGTCTGCCAGTATCTCACTCCTGCATGTTCCCATGGGAGGACACTGTCATCTTGTTGAGCTTAGGTGGGCACCCTATCTAGTTGTGAAGAGTCTTTTACAGCTGATGAGATCAAATGCCTTCGCCAGGTCTATGAAGGCGTCTCTGCTCTCAGCATTTCTCCTGCAGCCAGTGCAGTGAGGAAATTGTTTACCTCTGAACTCCAAAGCCACCTTGTGACTCGGATCTTGTCAGCGTGTGAGTGTAATCTGAGGCAAAGGCTTTCCCAGTGGTACTCAGCAGGGAGATTCCGTGGTAGTTGTTACAGTCATTGGCAATCACCCTTATTCATGTTGAGAGACACAATACTGGAGCCGTGCATGTCTTGTAACACTCTGCTATCAACTAAAACAAAAGGGCAGGTGGAATAATGTTGCATTGCACAACAGGCCCCCCCTTTACTCTGCTTGCAAACACCCTGCACCCCCCCCCCAAATCTGCCCCTAGTTCCCCAGTTCTGGCCATGATTTGTTATGATCTAAGGTGGTAGGAGGTTCTTCATTCTTACTATGGTTGCTCATTATTTTTCCGGTGGTGCATTTACAAAAATGTTCAGTTATGAAAGCTTAACACGATTTCCTTATTGTGGTGAAATTCCCTTATTTAAAAAATATTGTTCACTACTTGAATCTCAAGTAAACCCTTTCTATTTCTGTTTCCCATTCACTGAAAACAATTTTCTGTTTTTAACAGGTTGTCCAAGAGGCTCTGGATAAAGCCAGGCAAGGCCGCACCTGTATTGTAATAGCTCATCGCTTATCAACAGTGCAGAACGCGGACAGTATAGCAGTGATCCAGAACGGGAAAGTCAAAGAACAAGGAACACATCAACAGCTACTGGCTGCAAAAGGAATCTATTACACTCTAGTCAATGTTCAAGCAGGATCAGCCCCTGCATAAATTAAAACAAAAGCAGAATATTGCTAAAGCTGAATTCACTTCTTGAGATGGCGATTGCAAGAGGCACTACTTGTGTCATCACCATATTAAACAAAATAAACCAGTATTGGCGGATGGGCTGAATTGCAGCAAGGCTTCTCAAACCGAAGCTTTTCCTGTCTCGATCCATTTTATACACTAGGGTGTGCTTACCTTTCGTTCTCAGCTGTCTAGAGACACATGTTTGCTGTCCTTTTTCAAAAGTTACAGTTGTTTGATCACTCCAAGGACTTTGCTTAAAAATACACACACCTGAGAGTGAAAGAACGAGACAAGCCCTCCCTTTCCTTGCACCCTGGAAGCCAGAACTACAGACCAAGAAGATATGTCGACATCTGAATGGCTAATTGAAGTAAGACCAACTATTATCTACTAATTTAAAAATGGACAATTGTGCCGGAGCAACACTGGTGAGTACTCTCAAAGCCAACTATTTTGGGTTCTCGGTGAAAAGGATTTTTATGAAGTCTCAGTTGGTGATTGTCAGACTTCCTGGATTGACCTTGGCATGGCTGCAGTGGAAACCTCACTCCATTAAAAACGTTTCTTTATAGCTTCCTCACAACATACTGGGAAGCAAATCTACTTGTGTGGCTGTTTTCATTTGAGACTCCTGAAGAAGACCATAGAGCCTGACCTACCTAGACTGTCCCCCTCCCCACAAATGCACCAGTCAACAGCATCTGCTTGTGAGAAAGAGCTTTTTAAAGCTTTGGTGGGCATTGCTACGCTCTGTGGTAATAAATCCTGCAGTTAAACTAAGAGCTGCATGAATAACTCCATTCTGTTCTTTAGTAGAGGACTCCAACTTCTAGTATTACTGGGAGAACTTTTCTGTCCACTTTCTCCAGAACATGCCTAATTTTTATACACAAAATATATCCCTTCCTACCCACTTTTTCTTCTAAGCTAAAGCCCCCAAATGTTGTCACCTTTCATAGAATCAGGGAACGGACCTCAAAAGTCATCTAATTCAATGCCTCTGCAATGCAGGAATCTCAACTAAAGACTCCATGACAGATAGCCACCCAACCTCTGCTTAAAAACCTCCAAAGGGGGTTATACTCTTCCAGCCAGAAAGTTCTTCCTGATGTTTAATAGAAATCCAAGTTGCTCCAGCTCATTGATCATTTCGGTTGCTTCTCTCTGCATCTTTTCCAGGTCCACAATATCCTTTTTGGCATAAATGACTGGATTTTACAGTTTACCACTTTTTTGTATTGCTTTTCATTAACTGACAGTTGCATTGTGGAAGAATAGGGTATAAAGAGATATGTTTGAAAGATAAATATCCACATTAAGTGTTCTGAAGAATTTAAGCACTATATGGGTTAGGGGAGTTTGACAAGTTTGACAGGAGCCTGCCTGCCTTCTTCACAATGAAGTGTGTATATGTACATACAGATTAATCAAGCCAACACTGTCTTTGATGTGGTTTTATTCCAAAGAGAAGAAATTACATAATTGATAAAATTATGAGGGGGTGCTTCGTTTTAAAATGCTAAGGAAGTCCTGAGAATTTTGTGGAGCTATACGCGTGAAGCAACAGTAGTATACATACTTTCTAATAATCACCTTATATATATATATTTGCAAGCTTTCAAGTACAGTTTCATTTAATATTCTTATTTTGGAAAATAAAAGCAAATTTTTAAAACAAGTTTCGCACATGATCATTCTGTTCAAAAGCCTTTTTTAAAGTGGTGGTTTTTGAGTTGCAAAGATCCCATCACATAAAATAGGACAGTAGTGAAGAATTACATAAAGCAATAATCCCAATACCTATCATGATTACTTTACACCAGGGGTGACTAACAGCCAGCCTGGGGAGGGGGGGGGGTTACCCAGCCCCAAACCAAGTTTTTCTGCCATTCTTTTTTTTAAGGTAGAAATAGTATTGGGGTTCAAATCATTCCCCATCACTAGACTGATAATTTGATGAGCAGATGGGTGCTTACCTGCCTGAGAGTGTGGCAAGTGGTGTGTGTGTGTGTGTGTGTGTGCGCGCGCACGCGCGCATATCCACTGCTGGCAAGCAGCTCATGTAAGGCTGGCCAAGGGTGATTTTTTTTGCCCATGGTCCAGAAAAGGTTACCCACCCCTGCTTTAGAAGCTAAAAATTCTAAGAGCCATGATAATCATCCTGTCTTGAAAGGAATCATGATTCATAATCCTTGCAAAGGCACAGAGTGTGTACCATTTTCTGAACTACCACTGATTCGCTCATGTTTTTGCATTGCTGAGGCTTGGTTTAATATTGCATAGTTTCTACTAAGAGTTTGTCATTTTGCATTGCTGTTGCAACATTATTCAAGGAAAACTATTGCATTGTTATTGCAGTAAAGGTCATTATAAAAAAAGAAGAGTTTTGCATTCTCTCTGCCTATGCTCAACCGGAAAGTAGCTTACCTAGTTGTAAACACTCCTCTTGGCTTAAACTTTCCTTCCTCAAGTGTACAGGATACACAGACATAGTAATTGCACGAAGCATTAAAGGCACTATATAGTGTCAGCTTCTTCTCTACAGCTGGGCTGTGCTCATTAACTTGGCCATGTCCTGTAAACACTGGAACAGAATTTGACACAGATTTTCTGCATTCGTCTCTGGACATGACTTCCAGGAGGTGCAGGCCACAACAATCCTATCAGTGGAAATGTTAAAAAAAACAATTGTTTAGATAAATAGCATTCTAAAAATCAACACAGATGTTCAGTCGCATATGGATGATAATGCCATTGTGATTTGACAAGGCGACATACTATACACAGCAATTCTGAATACTAGTATTCAATGGCTTCAATGTAAAGGGTATAAGTATGGAAGAACCGTTTACACCCTTAGCTAAAATGTCTGGATTTCCAGGCCCGAATCAAAGCACCAGTTCTGACTGGACCTCTTAGTATCTCGGGGGAGCACTTTCCCCTGTATCCCCCCCCCCCAGCTCAAACACGCTATCTAGTGAATCACACTAGGTCACTTTTATATTACGAAGTCAACTGTGAATCCAGAATCAGTTATCTTTCTCTACTAGCACATTCAGCATCATAATGAATACCAGGGCCATACTACTATTTCACAGCAATGAAAATATTACAGTATCACCAGGACAGGAACAGAAATAGCAATCCTGAGTTCTCCTTGAGATGCTTGTTGTACTTCTCATTCACCCTTGTTTCCCCCTCTTGAAGGACATTTCCCCCTCCCATTCTTTAGGGTTGCCATACGTTCGGAGGTTCCAAGACATACAACGGAAGACTCTAGTCTGAAGCAGTGTCTGGGCAGAAATTGGGGAAATGTCTGGGAAAATCTGGACATATGGCAACCCATGTCGGCAGTCTCATTTTTGCTGCTGCTGATTTTTCCTAAATACAGTGGTACCTCGAGTTACATACGTTTCTGGTTACAGATTCCACTAACCCAGAAATAGTACCTCAGGTTAAGAACTTTGCTTCAGGATGAGAACAGAAATGGTGCTCTGGTGGCGTGGCAGCAGCAGGAGGCCCCATTAGCTAAAGTGGTGCTTCAGGTTAAGAACAGTTTCAGGTTAAGAACGGACCTCTGGAACGAATTAATTACTTAACCCGAGGTACCACTGTAATAGCAAAAAATGTCTTTTTTGAGATTTGGTAAATAAAAAAGCTCAACAACTTTGGGTAAAACTCACCCGCCCCGCCCCCCCAAAAAAGAAAGCTCAAAAACTTTGTCCCCCCCCCAAAAAAAGGAGCAACCCTACATTCTTCCTCAACCCCTCCTTTTTATTTGACAAAAATAAAAACCAGTTAAGTTGCTGGCTGTGAGGGCAGCCTGTGATTTCTGGTTTGCCTACTGAAATACTGCCAGGGCTGATACTTTCACTGACGATGCACACAGAGAGAAACGCAGAGAGCAGGTATAAGTTGTTGAGTTGGGGCTAAGAGCATCCTCACCTGTGGTCTCTAATTCTGTAGAAAAAGCCGTAGCCCTGGTGCACCATTGGAACCACAGCTCCCCCGATTCTCGTGTAGCCGACGAGGCTCGTTGAAAGCACAAAGTTCCCACCTCCCCCGCTGCAAATTAAAAAGAAACACGATTGCAGAACGAATCGTTTCCATCCAGAATCAAACAAACACACGGGGCTGCTTTCCCTTTGATCCTTAGCAAGCGACACCAGAGGAAGTGAATGCGCTCTCATCAACATCAAAGCATTAAGAGAGGTTGCCGTAGGTCCATCTAGCTCAGGGTTGTCTACACTGACTGGCAACAGCTCTGCAGGGGTTTCACAGAGACAAAACAGTGGGAAGGGACCACAGGGGTCATTGCAGTCCAACCCCCTGCAATGCAGGAATCTTCTGCCTAATGTGGGGCTCGAACCCACAGCCCTGAGATTAAGGACGTCATGCTCCACCAACTGAGCTATCCCAGCTCGTAGGAATCATTCCCAGTCCTACCTGGAGATAATGGGAATTGCAAAGCAAAGGAAGAGGAGGAACTAGCTGGAAGGTGGGTGGAAGTCCTCTCTTTGTCTGTATCCTTCCTGGTCCAGCAGCAAAGACTCAAGAAAGCAGCAGGTAAGGACATTTTTAAAGGGAGCACTGCAAGTTACACAGCTGTTCTCCAGGCTCTGCTGGAGCATCTGGGACTGCTCAGCCTACAAGGAGTTGGCCTTGTCACCAAGGCAACATTATCAGCTGCTATAGTGGGCTGTTACTCATCCTGTTTCCACCCAGTCAACCCTGACAAATCTGCCACGCTGGGATTCGGTGCAAGATTTGCTGAGGTGCCCCACACTCCCAAAGGGATGCGGGTGGCGCTGTGGTTTAAACCACAGAGCCTAGGACTTGCCGATCAGAAGGTCGGCGGTTCGAATCCCTGCGACGGAGTGAGCTCCCTTTGCTCAGTCCCTGCTCCTGCCCACCTAGCAGTTCAAAAGCATGTCAAAGTGCAAGTAGATAAATAGGTACTGCTCCGGCGGGAAGGTAAACGGCATTTCCGTGCGCTACTCTGGTTCGCCAGAAGCAGCTTAGTCATGCTGGCCACATGACCCGGAAGCTGTCTGCGGACAAACGCCTGCTCCCTCGGCTTATAGAGCGAGGTGAGCGTGCAACCCCAGAGTCGTCCGCAACTGGACCTAATGGTCAGGTGTACCTTTAACTTTACCCCACTCCCAACTGTCAGACAAAGGCATAGCATTTTAAAAGGTACCTTCTAGAGAAAGCAGGATCTGAGAAGAGTTCTGGCACAGGAAGGCTGTGCTCCTTTGACAGAAGCAGAAGACCTAAAAGATGACGGTCAAATCCTGTAAAGAGAAATAATAATCCCATGTGGTTTAGATGTACTGTACGGATTTCTTACTCACTGCTTGTCTCAATAGCCAGCTGTAGATTTTCACAGCTCTCTGTGCAAGAGAGTGGGAGAAGTATAGTTCAAGCACTTTGGCAATCTTTAATTGGTTTAGCCTATTGGCCTCCTGATTACAGCAGGAGCAGTGGCCAAAATGGATTGGGGATTAGGCTTATGGCCATCTGCAGGGATTTCTCAATGGTGTGTGTGTGATAAATACCACAAAGAAAATATACAAATAAGCACAGAAGAACTGGTCAACAATTTCTGGTAAATACGGGGTCTGGATGGTGACAAGGCCTAAGTAGGCCTGGCCTCTGATTAACATACATTCCAGGTCAACTCCTGTTTCCCAATGGGTAAATCTGTTGTCTCTCATGTCAGGTGATGCTGTGCTTTGCAGTCCCAATTGTTGGGACATCAAAGCACAGCACAGCAATGTTTGAAGGCCTTTTTCAAGCAGTCTCAAGCTGATCCTTTAAAAATGTCCAATTTTCAGAAGTTTAAGGAGCAGAATGAGGTCACTTCAAAGAGCAGCACTGGGAGGAAGAAACTGTTTCCATTATATGCAAACTGCTCCTCTATCCTTCAGCAAGGTGCACTCTGACCACCCATCATCACCTGATGGGCAGGTGGGACTACATTCTGCTCCAGCAGTGGAGTGATCAGGAGCCCATTTTAAGCTTCCAGTTGTTCCTTTGAAGCCCTGTCATACATGATGTATAGCTTTGGGTGGGTAGGCGTGGCTTCCCCAAAACAGCCTAGCAGGCCAAATCAGGAGGCCTAATGGGCCAGGATTGGTCTGCAGGTCAGCAGTTCCCTACCCCTGTCCTGGAGACTTTCCTTTTAAAATGAAAGCTGGACATCAGAGAATTATGGCACATGGGGGAAGTTAACTAGCCGTCTTGCCCCCTACTATGGATGCTCATGAATTTGCTAAAAGGGTAGCAATGACAGCAGTTTATGCTCTTAGGAGGCAGAACTTGCTGCCTCCAATGCATGGAAGGGTGAATTAATATGCCCTATTTTCAGCTCGGTTCAGCAGCGTGTCGCAATAAAGAGGTGGAGAGAACACAAATGCCAACTTATCACACCAGAAACATCCCTTGGCAAGCGTCAAAAAAAAAGGAAAGTACCTTTTCCATTCTCGCATTCTTTCATCAGTTTATTGTGCTTTGCAAATGCCTTCAGCATAAGCTGTTTTCGTTGGCCGAGCTGCAGAAAGTTAAGAAAAGAAAAATCATTTGAACGGACTGTGGCGCCCAACAGAATAAAACTGAAGACTCCTCCCTCAAGCAAGACGCTGGGGGGAAAATCGTACATCCCTGCTGTTCCCCTCTAAGCCAACTGAAATTCTTCCTTGTCGCCGTTTATGACCTGCAATCCCCGGGCAAAACGAACACTTTTAGAGTTAATGCAACAACTTAGGGCACTTGTCTATTTAACAATACATCAGCCAGCAGGAGGGAGTCACTACCTTTTCATAGCCGTGTCCTGCAGAGATGAAAGGCGAATCCATACACAAACAGTGAGCATGCATTGTTTTATTAATTATCAGTACGTGCACTCAGTCAAGTCACGGAGGTCTTATCCAGGTGGCATTTGCTCAAAAAGCACTACAAGAAAGAAAATGCAGCACACGACCTGATCCATACCTTATGCCTGCTTCCTTGCTATCCATTATAGCTATGCTTAAAGAGTGTCAGGACAGCAGGACCCGCTCCATTGGCTTAGCAGACAGATGAGCTGGTGTTTCTCTCCTCCTCACCCCTTAACTGTTAGCTGCCATTTCCTATGGCTGCAACAGAGAGAGAGAAGGCGGGTCCATCGCATTTACTCAACTGAGAGATCAGCTTCACCTCCTCCTCTCCCAGAACTGTTTCCTTGCAAGCTGATCATCAGAAGAACTAGCTAACCATCAGAGTGGATCTCTGAATTTGCTTGTTTTCCTCAATGGGACCAGGTAATGCTTAAATATCCATATATGCTAAATAAACAAAACCTTGTTTTATGTTTCCCCAAACAGCCCAGTGAATAAATGTGGAAAAGACCCTTCCAAATGGCAATGGAAAGTGACTGCAGCAAAACTGCAAGATGCCAAACTAAAATGGGCACAGAATGAGCCCTGTAAAAAGGGATAAGCTTTATTACACCATCTCTGGCTGTTTGTTTTGCAACAATCCTGCGGTGTGAGAAACCTGAACAGAGCCCTGTAGGATTTCTGCAATGTGAAATCCTAGCTTCCAAGTGCCCAAACCGTTCAGTTAATAGTGGATGAATCCAGAGCTCCAATGCAAGCAAAACACAACAGTACAGTGAACAGAATGAAAAGCAGGAGGAAGAAAGGAAGACCCAAAAAATGGTAGAAGTGAGATGGCCGCCTTATTTCTCTGCCAGATTTCTAATTCTTACCACTTGATAGCAAACCGCAGGAGAGAGATCTATCGCTGCCCCACTTAAAAACAAGGAAATCAAATTCCAGTGAAACAATATAGTTTGTTCTGCATTTTAAAAACAACAACAAATGGCTACATCTCCCATGGTGAATGGGTTTAGTCTTAGGTCTCAAGTTGTGTGTGTTACATAACATGATTGCTTTAGTTATCTGTACTCTCTGCCATGAAGAAAGCTGGTGAATGGGATGCATGAGGCAGCAACCAAGATTTAACTCCCATGGGAACATAAGGGCTTATGTATCCACTGGATTTGAACCATTATTACAAAAAGGCTTGAATAGACAGCCTTGATTCCCACATCCCGGCTGCTTTTCACAGAGACAACACAAAGCATGCAGAAGTGGAAATCCTAAAGTACTTATCGTTATCAATGCTTACAGTAAAGGCTGGATCTACCATGGATTTGCACCATTCAACAGCTTCCATGGTGCACGGTCTCATAGTCTCTGTCCGGCCATGGTAAAAACGTCTGGTCATAGCAGTTTCATAGCAGCAACCTGGGCTAGAAAAGAATGTTAGGACAATTACAAAAAAGAAAGCTCCCTTTCCACTTGAATGAGAAAGTATCCAATTGTGCAAGCATGTTTTAAGGAAGTAAAAAGGTAAAGGTAAAAGGAGACAGGCAAATTGGAAAGCTTATTCATTTATTTATTTTTAGCTAATGTAAGTAAAGTAAGATTTTCCCATTTTCAAGAAAGCCCATTTTCAAGGGCAAGAACAGAAGGTGAATGCATGTGAACCTTTAAAAGCAGCAGTGTAATCACAGTGCATTCGTTTATTATATTTCTGCCTCACCCTTTCTCTAAGTAGTTTATGGTGGATTACACCGTTTCACCACTTTCCTTTGATCTTCAAAGCAACTCTCGGATAAGCTGAGACTAACAGGCCACCCACTGTGCTTCAAGACAAAGAGAGTATTTGAATCCAGGTGTGGACCAACTCCTGCAAAGTTGGTCATATGCAGCATAGCTATTGGGGGTTGGGGGGTGATTATCACACAGGCACAGGTAAAGACAATGGCAAAAAAATTGTTGCTTAGCACAACATTTCCAGCATGGTTACATGCAAGCCACTCTAAATGATTAAATGATGAGTGACCATCTGCATTTATCACTGGTCGATGGAGTGTGCAAATAATGGGGGTGGAAGAGAGGTTACTGGAGGTGTAGTGAGGGTATATTAAAGATCCTGCCGATTCAATGTTTTAGCAGAAACCCATATATGAAAGAACCAATCAGACTAACTGATCCAGAAACATAAAGGTAATGGGACTGTTCAAGCCATCAACACAGTGTGTTTGCGTGTGAGCTCTGTGCAGGAGCTCTGTTAGGAGTGCTGGACTGGATTTTGCTGGTGCAGCTGCCCAATCTTCCAATCTCCCTGCAGGCACTTTTACGCAAGCCTTTCTTGGTGGTGAAGTGATTGCTCCCCCCCCCCCCAAAAAAAACAATTCCAAGCAGCCAATATTTTAATGTAGCTGTGACTGGGGAGCAAGGTATCACAGTGGAATACTGACTGACATCGTCAAAAATGGCTGGGAGTGGGGATAAAACACACCCCTCACAAAGGATCCTAATCCTCTCTGGCTCCTTGGTGTGTGTGTATGAGGGGCCTTGCCCCATTGGCAGCTATTTTTCGGGTGCACCTACTTTACTTCCACCCTTTGATGACTACCCCAATATGTACTTTCAGAGCAGTTCCTACTGCGACTGCTTTAAAAGCACGTATACCAAGGCAGTAGTCAAAGCCCCGATGTCTCCCTACAGAGCCTCAAAATCCTTCAGGGACATCCCACTTGGTTTAGGAGGTCTGAATGCTTTTGAAGCATCCCGTTGTATTTCAGGCTTCATTCAAAGTGGCTGCACACTCTCTTGTATAGGTATTTTTGGGTGAGCTACTAAGGATCTGCTCCACAATTTACTTCATCTAGGAATCAACGTATTCAAAGTTATTTGATTCCAATTTTGCCTAGATAACTTTTTTTTTCTTACTGTCCGTGACGTTTATAGTACGCCAGCTGGAGAGCAAGCTGAACAAATGTATCGGGATGCAACTGCTGTTTCTTGATCAGCGCTTTGCCGAAGGTTGTAAAGGCGTAATTCACCACCTCTACATCAGACACCTGAGAAAAACGAAAATGCTGTCACCACAGGATAAAGGGGAGGGAACCCAAACCCAAAATTTCAACTTCCAAACTCTACACAATAACGCATATTGACTATTCTATTTCCTCCTTGCCCTCCGCACCCCTTACATAGCACTATTGGATTCAGGTGAAAACAGGAACTCGAATGCATTCAAATCTTACTCTTTTTTTAAGATCAACCTTTTTACAATGCAACCCTATGCAAGAAGTAAGCCTCACTGAGTTAAACTGGACTTGCCTGTTTAATTAAAGGGGCATCCTAGATTAATTGCAGGTAGGGGGCACCATCTAAAAGCAAAGGAAGCATGCTATTTCTTTCAAAAAGATTGTTTTCATCGTTTACCAGTTTACGTAGATTTAGAGCTCAATCCTATGCAAGTTTACTCAACAGTAGGTCCTATTAAGTTCAAAGCATGTGTGCACAGGATTTTAGCTCTAATCAGTTAAAACCAATTTGATACAACTGACTCGTTGCTTTAATCAGGTTGCAATAATTTACAGTCACAAATAAATTGCTGTGGGAGAGAAGGAGGTTTGTACTAATGAGTTCTGAAAGCTCTAACGTTTAATCAACTGTGCCTGTCCCAGATATCATTGTGCTTTGAGAACTCAGTGAAGCTGGTCAGGCAGCTAACCCGCAACAGGTCTAAATAAAGGAACCCGTGTCTACAGAAAAAGATGCAGAGAGAGGACATACCTGCTTCTCATACTGTTCCTTGGAGTGCGCAATGTTGTTTAGCACTTTCTGATCCAACCTGAACACAAGTTCCTCTGGCCAGGGGATATCCCGCACTTTGTCTGGTCCCTGTTTTTCATTTCAAAAGATGAGAGAGCAGTCCCAAGATTTATTTCCATAAACGTGAGGATCTTATTATTAACTGGCATAGGATAGGCTGGGACTGTAAATCTTTCATACCTTCCACCTTCCCTCCGACTCAACAACCTTGGCATCGATGTAAGAACAGAGGACTACCAAAACCATGGCATCTAGAGGAGAATGCTGGAACATGCGCAAGACAGAAATGACTGTATTAGTGCACCATAAACTTGGGCCCAAACTTACTGATTTTGATTCTCTGGCATTCCTCCACAAAAAGACTCTCACGGTGTAGCACCAGCAATGTTTTGTATTGCAATGATAAACCACAATAAACCAGAAGGTCTGGCTTATCAAAAATGAGTAAGCGTGCTGGCAAGCAATTCCTCCCACTTTGCTACCCCCATAACAAGAGAGTCTTGGCTTTCCTTTATGTCTGCAACAGTGATTACGTTTTGTTGCTCCCTAACGAGCCATGATCCTTAGCCAACCTGAAGCCATGTTTTGTTGTTGGTTTTGCTGACTAGGGAGTAATAAACCAAGGCTTACTGGTGTATTCCATTTGCACCAGGGAAGGCAAGTCAGCATACTGCCCTTTCTAGATAAACCACACAGGGCCTGAAAATCTGGTTTACTGTGATGTGCAAATGCATTCACTGAGAGTTTCTTTCATTATGTTATGCTTATTTTTTATTCAGTATTTAGCTAGCCAGCTCAGACTATAAAGCAACTCCTTTATAAATTGTTATTTATTTGAGGTATTTGTGAAAGCAGAGTGCTAAAACAGAAACTGCTATTCAAAAAGATACAACTCCCTTTTTACCACCAACTCCCCCCCCCAAAAAAATGTAGCATTTAAGGAATACAAAGAATCGATGGGGCCTCAGGTAAAAAAAATCTACTTACATCACAGTTTGAACCCAACACTCCATTTGAGAATATAATGAGGTTGTAGGATTTGTCTCCCCAGCGTAGCGTTGGATCTCCCAATAGAGCCAAAGAGGTGATCTAAGTCAAAAGTTAACATTTAAGTTCCAAAAGAAAAGCCTGCAACGTTACCCTTGACAAAATTGGCAAAAAAATGAACTGAAGATCAAAATGAAATCATACAGTTCCCATACCACTTGGCTGCATCTAAGGGTGAAATGAGACAGCAAATTTCCGAACTGCCCTTTGATTCCTCCCCACCCAGAACTGCAGGGGCCTTTCATTCATTATAGAACAGTATGAAACAGTTTGCACATTAATTTGCATTATTTTCCTCCTCTCTCTTCATTCCTTTTCAGTTTTCTTTCAAGTCTCTTACACTGATGTGGCTGGATTCCTGAGGAAGGGGGGAGAGGGTGCCTGGAGGATATATATACTGCATTAAATTTCTCATTTCTTTGGACTTGCTGTGGACTGACCACGCAAGTGCCTTCTGCTATCCGGAGAGCAGAATAAACTCTTTCTCTGAATCAACCTGTGTCATTTGACTTCCTTCCTCAGACCCCACCAGTCGGTAAAGTCTAATAAGGCTACAGTAGACCACTAGTTTAAACTAAGTGCTTCAGCAGAAAGGTGGCATTTTGATGGAGCAAAGAAAGAACAGACTAACAGTTGCTCAAAATACAGTCGTACCTCGGCTCCTGAACGCCTTGGGAGTCAAACGTTTTGGCTCCCCAACGATCGAAAACCGGGAATGAGTGTTCCAGTTTTCGAATGTTCTTTTGGAAGCCGAACGCCCGGTGGGGCTTCCACGGCTTCCGATTGGCTGCAGGAGCTTCCTGCAGCCAATTAGAACCCACGCTTCAGCAGTCGAATGTTTCAGAAGTCGAACAGAGTTCCAGAACGGATTATGTTCGACTTCCGAGGCACGACTGTACAGTTCTTCTTCTCATTAGCTCTTTTCAATATAGACCAAAGTATTGATTTACACGTATGTGGAGAGTGCATTTGCCTGTATACACCAGTATTTTATAGAACTAAATATTGAAAAGGTTGAACTGGAGATGCCAAGCTCCCAACACAAGCAAATGGTCCTCAGCCACATTTGGAAGATGTGTTTTCTGACCGAAGTGTATTATTAAACATTACAAGCACTTGCCCCCCAAAAATGCAAATTAGCCCTAAGAAATGACCACAACACTCCCACAGTTCAGTATTAGTTAATGCCCAACAATCTTTTTGTTGCTAATCAGTGTTTTCCCTCTTTGCCTGTACTCGAAAGCTGCCTGTAGAAACCATGTTGCTATATAACCACTGCAAGAAGCTAAGATATAAAAGGCATGAGGATTAATTTTGATGTTTAATTCTGATGGTTGTTTTGTAATCATTACTGTGATCCTGCTTTAATATTTTCGTTGAGTTAGGGACTGTTTTGTATTTTATCAGAGTTTTTGTTGTATAGCATCCAGCTGCACAGGTCTCGTTCTCGCTCCCATTTGACATGCTTCTGATTTTGGTCTGAGTGAACGGCCGTCTGCCCTCTCATGATACATGCTACCTGCTCAGGAGCATAACTGCTCTGCAGACCCTTTGGTGTTGTGCACCATGTTCATTTCCACTGTTTACTTGTGATATGCTGCAGTTTGTCCTGTGAGCGCAGGAGAGGATTATTTAGCAGAGGGTGGGCTGTGCCAGCTTTGTGTCAACATTGATACTGCCTGATATGTCCCATCTTAAAACAATATCATTATATTAGGGTAATTGATGGGTGGAGCGAAACCTACAGCCTCGGCCACAACACGAGGTGAGCCAAATGTTTATTTAACATGAAGCAGGTTATTAAGAACTGCACAGAATATGGAATCCAGCAATCCATAATTACCTCTGTATAATTTTCAGGTGTAGCTTGAGGACTCAGTTCATCGAGGGAGACTACAAATACACTGCTCTGTATTTTTTCCAAAAGGGACAGGTTCTTTGGATCCAAGTTGATAAGATAGTCACGTGTCTAAGAGACAAGTGTAGTCATGATTAAAAATCAAAAAACACATCAATCCAGGCAATCACTGCCTTCCACCACAAAAAGAAATGAACTGTACCAACCTTTGCCCATGGGGTTCTTTCCTGAGATGTTAAGGCAGCCAATCCTGGCCCTTTGGGTTCATTTTGGCATCTCTCTTTGATGTAGGAAAGTTGCCTTGAAGGATTAAAAATAAAAAATGAGAAATTAAAGCTAGTTAGTAGTCCAGATGCAAAATATCAGTTAAGGTACTCTCTTATGCCTGTGATTATCCAGAACTTGAAACTAAGTAATTCAAGTTCCAGTGTCCTATCAGCTAGGCCACCCTGTCTACCTTCATATGCCCACATGCTTTCTCTCAGACCCCACTAGGAGTCTAAGATGGTCTGATGAATTGTTTGCATGCCTTCTCAGAACTCATTTCAGATCCATGCCTTTTACAACTATATACCCATGGCAAAAATTGCACAGAACTACTCGTTCCCCACAATTTCTAGGAGGTGCACCTATGCTCAGTGGATCTTGCACTATTTCTCTGTGGAAATATGTCCTTACAGGTCAACATTCATAGCGCAACCACATATGTTTCTCTTTTCTAGCACGTTCTCTTTTTCGCCTCGATATATTTTTTTTAAAGTAATATTTTAATTGCTCTCTGAAGCACGCAGGTTGTAGCGATGCCTTTTCAGAGAAAAGGAGACAGAGGTCAATGGTTGTTTCTGCAGTAAGGCCCTTTAATGCGGCTGGAAACAGAACAGAGTCAAAATCTCCTTTTCACCACCACTTTCACAGATACAATGAATGGAGGAGATGGTGGTTTTCAGGAGATGGGGCACAAAAGATTGAAAGGAGAGGGATAGCTGTGGCAGCAGTGGCCCTTGTACCAGCTGCTGTCTGGAAGTTGTCATCCCCTCCTGCCTTTCCCGCCGCACATTTCTCAACAGACAACGCCTATTAGCTGTACTCTTAAGGACACTCTGGGAAGAGGGCAAATGGCAGCAGCTGCTGCTATAACCACTCAGCCCATTCAACTATTCAGAGAAACCCAGAGAGGTACCCAAATGGCATCCTGTTTTTTTAAGCCCAAAGTTGTCATTTGAATTTAAAACTATGGTTCAATATACAGTGGTGCCCCGCAAGACGAATGCCTCGCTAAACGAAAAACCCGCAAGACGAAAGGGTTTTCCGATTTTTTAGCGGCTTCGCAAGACGAATTTCCCTATGGGCTTGCTTCGCAAAACGAAAGCCCATAGGGAAATCTTCGGGGACAGCGGGGAACCCTCCTCCCACCGCAAGCCCCGGGAAGAGAGGAGAAGCTGCGCGCCTTCCCCTCTGTTCCCGGACCTGTCCTGAAGGCTTGCGGTGGGAGGTCCGGGAACAGAGGAGAAGGCGCGCAGCTTCTCCTCTCTTCCCGGGGCTTGCGGTGGGAGGAGGGTTTTTCCTCCCCACCGCCAACATTCAGAAGGCTGTTCTGAAGGCTGGCGGTGGGAAGAAAAGCCCTTCTCCCGCCTCCAGCCTTCAGAAGAGTTCCCCGCAGGGCTCCCCAAGCTGTGAATGTCTGCCGCGCGCGAGGGGCGCTCTGCTTAAGAGCGCCCCTCGTGCGGGGCAGCAGGCTGCTATCCGCAGCTTGGAGAGCCCTGTGGGGAAGTCCGGCAGGGCTCCCCAAGCTGCAGATGTCTGCCCCACCCGAGGGGCGCTCTGCTTAAGAGCGCCCCTCGTGCGGGGCAGCAGGCTGCTATCCGCAGCTTGGAGAGCCCTGTGGGGAAGTCAGGGCTCCCCAAGCTGCAGATGTCTGCCCCGCCCGAGGGGCGCTCTGCTTAAGAGCGCCCCTCGTGCGGGGCAGCAGGCTGCTATCCGCAGCTTGGAGAGCCCTGTGGGGAAGTCCGGCAGGGCTCCCCAAGCTGCAGATGTCTGCCCCACCCGAGGGGCGCTTTGCTTAAGAGCGCCCCTCGAGCGGGGCAGCAGGCTGCTATCCGCAGCTTGGAGAGCCCTGTGGGGAAGTCCTGCAGGGCTCCCCAAGCTGCAGATGTCTGCCCCGGGCGAGGGGCGCTCTGCTTCAGAGCATCCCTCGCACCCGGCAGCAGGCTGCTATTCGCAGCCTAGGCAGCCCTGCAGGAACTCTTCTGAAGGCTGGCGGCGGGAGAAGGGCTTTTCTTCCCACCGCCAGCCTTCAGAAGGCTGTTCTGAAGCCTGGCGGTGGGGAGAAAAGTCCCCCCCCCACCAGCCTTCAGAAGAGGTCCGGGGAAAGACTGTCCCCGGACTTGGTCTGAAGGCGGTCTCCCTAGGAACGCATTAATTGATTTTCAATGCATTGCTATGGGAAACCGTGCTTCGCAAGACGAAAAACTCGCAAGAAGAAAAAACTTGCGGAACGAATTAATTTCGTCTTGCGAGGCACCACTGTAGCACTAGTTTATTGAGCAGCATCCATCGCCATGGATGAAACTCCCACTGAGCCAAAGTCTCTTGCAGTAGTTTGCTCCTTTTCAGCTTTCACTCCTTTTATTAGTTCCTGTTCACTACACTTGGGAAATTAGTAGTGACTCACAATGCAATCAGTTTCTTTCCTTTTCTCATGAGGCTGGAGAAAAGCATTAGTTTTATTTCTTTTTCTCTTTTCTTTTCCTTTCTCCTTTCCTTTCCTTTCTGAAATCAGTAATTCAAGCCTGTTCCCATGGGGAGCAGAAGTCGACTAATTAAGAGGCAATTCATCATGAGTCCCCCACGTATACTGAACAGGAAACAATAAGAGGAGCAGAAGGGAGGAAATTGTTTAAGTCACAGTAAGCCCTTAGTAGTGTCAATATCACTTTGCTACAATAGTTTTTGTTTTTTTGCAATAAAATGCAATGAAAAAAAATGTCACAAATCAGTCAAGACAGAAAACACTGGAATGCAATGATCTTGTAATGACGTAATCTGGATCCTCCATAAAAAGTGAGTGAATAACAGATAGGAATTTTAGAGGAAGGAGTTAATGTGAAAGAAACATAATACAGTTGTACCTTGGAAGTCAAACGGAATCTGTTCCGGAAGTCCGCTCAACTTCCAAAATGTTCGAAAACCAAACTGCGGCTTCTGATTGGCTGGAGGAAGCTCCTGCAGCCAATCAGAAGCTGCGGAAGCCCCGTCAGACATTTGGGTTCCAAAAGAATGTTCCAGGGCATTCTGGATTCAAGGTACGACTGTGCAGCTCACGATGAAGTGGAACTCTATCAGAGTACAGTCCACAAAACACTACTGCCATGCAGATGCCATTTATTTCAATGGAGCTTGCAAAACTCCTTTGAAGATGTATAATCTTCCTTCCAAAATGTTCCCTCAGTGATCTCATGGAGACATTTTTAGAATACAAATGTTACTTTTTAACATGTTGGGTAACTCACATTAAATCTACATAGAAACAAAGTAACAGAAACAAACTTGATCATTGATTTTTAACTTGTACTTATTGTAAATATACCTAGAAATCTCTGGTGGGCTCAATAATTGACCATCGTGTACCCCATCAAATGCAAAAATTCGACCTTGGCACAAGACTATCAAGTGAGATGGGGATTCACCTTCACTGTCTGAAAGATGAAAAAGAAAAAAGAAAAAAGCCTGTGAGCATGATGCAGTCACTGCAAAATGCCAGGTAAGGTACTGCAACAAATAAAACCAATACAATAACCTCTTTTAATCATTACCCAGTTCAATGGAGAAATGTGTTTCTCAGTCCAACACAAGTCTGCGCTGCAAAGATAACTGAAACAGAAAAGCTCTATAGCATGATGTGACAACACAGCTGAATATTTAGGATTCTCTGCAATGTTTACCTTTGGAAAGGAAGAAATAAAGCATAGCAGGTGTTGGGCGCATTTTGTTTTATCTGGATGAATACTGGAGTGATTTCCAGCGGATGCTTGGACACTTTGATCACAGCAATACATTGGTGACTAGAGTATTTTTTTAAAATATCCTTTTCTTAAATGATATGAGCATTAGCATCCACACAAACAAGCTCGAAATACTGTGTACTCTTATCAGAAGATGGGTAAACAAGTGGGATATTAGTTGGCTAAACTGGTCCAGGCAGCCAGGTGTACACCCAGACAAGCTTTGAAGCACCGAGGCAAATTGACCTCAGTAGCTAGACTGGTTTGTGAGAGTATTTGGCTGGGGTGAAGTGTTAGGGAATTTGGCCTGAGACAAAAGCCACTTAAGAGGCTAGTATGAGGGCCTCTCAAATCTTCAGAAACTGTCAACAAGCACTTTTAAGACTCCCAAATAATTATTTGCATTCCCTTATGTATACAGTACTCCTTTAACAAATCAGCAACATTATTTTAAAATTTATGCTTTGTCTAGTGGCAGAGTTCATCTCACACCTAGGCCTACTATCCATGTTCCTAAGGCATGGTAACACACACACACACACACACACACACACACACCAAAAAACCTGTGTTTATATAAAGTGAGGATGAGGGAACCAGTACCCCTGACATGCTAATCTTCACCGTATGGCTTTCACCAAATGCTGAAGGCCCACACCTTGTTACTCTGTTCTTCGACTGTTAAGGTATTTTTGTTTTGTGGGTCCCACCCATTTTGTTGAATCTATACAGTACTATTTAGTGTTTTGATCATTACAGCACTTTGAAATGCTTCACTTGTTTTCAAAACTATATATTGTGACCGGCCTCAGGACTTTATGGTAAGGGGCAGGTAAGCAATATTACAAATAGACATGTGAGAGAGTTGGCTGGTCCTCGGCCGTTGATGACACGGTCCAGGTTACAGGCTCTTTCCTAGAGATGAGAGGAAGTGGAAGCAACTGCAGATGGACTGAGGGGACAGCTTGATAGTAAAGACGCCAGCCCACAGAAGCAGCCCTTGTGTTGATCTAGAGAAAAACTTCTCACCTTTGAAGAATGGTCTCGCCTTTCAATAACCAAGGAAAGAAAGAAACGAGAGTGAGCCTTTGCTTTCTTCCTAACCACTGCCTCTTCCAGGAGGGGGATGGGAGAGTTCAAAGGTTCTCGTTAGGACATGGGAACATGGATCTGACTTGAGACATCCTTCATTCCTACAGCTCAGTGTTATTGCTGCTAATGGTCTCTGCCCCTCGGCCACAAGCACACAATTAGTGCATACTGCCCTAAGTAGATGGCGCAGGTTTATAAAGAAGCAGGCAAATCATTTTACCTTCAGGAATGTTTCGGGAAGGAGGCATTCTCGGTTTGTACATCGCAACTACCTACGTATTGGCATAACTGAAGAGCACAGTGGCAACAGGGCATGTTTTGCAGAGGCAATCAAATAGGGTGTGCCTATAAAGATTATTATCTCACCAAGAGCTTATTCACCTGTAAACAACATTCATGGTGATTGTGTGTTCAAACGGATGAAGAGAGGCAATTCAGCATCAATGTAAATATAACATTGTCAGTACACTGCTTTACTGTGGCATCGATTCATATTCCCTGAAACCTCTTGCACTGATGGCTGTACTGGTGGGAAAGGCCTCTCCATCAGCTCACCAGAAAGATGAGCAACTTTTGCCTCCTGGTCTCCTTGAATTGTTTCCATTCCAGCTGGACATTGCAAGAACTCTGTAGCTAAGAACTAGTGCAACTAATAACTAGTGTCCAAGTTTGTTTTATATAAAATAGTTTTACAACTAGTTTTATTTTTATAGACATTACAATCATTGCAATTTAATCAACCTGCTAACAATCACTGTGACCAAAGTACAAATATAATTTAAGAAGCTTTTTTACGGTCAACCAAATCAGGCCAAAGGAAATCCACCCTCTTTTCAATTAGATTTATAGATGTGACTGAACCTTTTTGTTCTTATGTAGGACTGCAAGATCCTGTTACTGAAGGTGCTACTGTGCTTTGAAGAGTTGGACAAAATGTCAAATCTTATGGCTTTTTAGTGCCAAGATGCTGCAAAGACCATGCTTACCATATTTTTTGCTCTATAAGACTCACTTTTTTCCTCCTAAAAAGGGGAAATGTGTGTGCGTCTTATGGGGCGAATGCAGGCTGCGCAGCTATCCCAGAAGCCAGAACAGCAAGAGGGATTGCTGCTTTCACTGCGCAGCGATCCCTCTTGCTGTTCTGGCTTCTGAGATTCAGAATATTTTTTTCCTTGTTTTCCTCCTCCAAAAACTAGGTGCGTGTTATGGTCTGGTGCATCTTATAGAGCGAAAACTACGGTAACTGAAGTTATCCTTCTAAGTAATTTTTACATGGGTTACAAAGATTTCACTGGGACTTTTAAGAAATAAGCGACTATTTGCCTCTGGATTCCTATACTGCAGATTAAAGTTTACTATAAGGCCAGAAAATGAAACCAAACAATAATAATAATTCTTAAAACCAGAGCAGCAAAATAAATGTACTTGTGAGCCCTTTTGTACGCAATGGATGTTATATAAACATGCTTTGTTAAAAAAAAAACCTTCTAATCTAGAAAATCATTTTTTTTACCTGTCCTGAAATAACTGGCAATGGAATCTTGTGTAATTCCTGGAATCTTGCAGGTGCTAAACAACTTTCGGAACTGATTCATATCCAGAGGCATATTGCCCTGTTTATGTGCAGGCAACTTTTCTCTGTAATAAAGACAACAATACATTGTTAAGATATTCAAATTCTGTTGAAAAGAAAGTGCAGCAAACCCAAGGATAAGATGATACCAGATTTGACACCAGGAAGGAATCTTTCCCTGATTAAATAGGCTAGTGTTCTGAGCCCTTATACCATTTTTCTATAGCCCATGATAAGAATCGCTTACCTAAGTCAGCAAAGCTATCTGCTCATTAGGAAACACTAGTGAGGTGTCCTCTGTTCTCTCTTTTTATGACAATTACAGCCTCATATTGTGCATGCTAACTTGGATGCAGTGCCGTACAGTTCAGTGGGACTTACTCCAGCCTGCAGCCATATATCCACTGATATATGTTTGAAGCAACACAGGTTTGGACTTCCAAGACACGGACACAGACAGTGCAATCCTATACATGTCTGCTCAAAAATAGTCCCATTGAGTTTACTTACTCCCAAGTAAGCAGGTACAGAACTCCTCAAACAATCAAATGGGACTACATTCAGCAATGAACATTAGCAATATTTACACTCCCACCCAAAAAAGTGACCAGTATCATCCTTATATATAAGAACTAATACATGGTGCTTTTAAGTTTCTTACGTTCTCAATAGTTCCCAGAATTTGAAGGTATGCCATACAGCAATGCTTCCTCTTTCTATCTGAGTCCCTTCTTTGGGTGGCCAGTAATGTTCGAGGTAAGGGCCTGGCCCTCCAAAATTATGATAGATTTGTGTTGGTAAACGTGCATCAAGATAGGCCACATTCAGCCACCATTCCTCCAGCTGAAAAGAAACAGCAGTTAAGAGCATAAGGAGCCTTGAGCACAGCTCTGACAATTAGATTTGTCTTCTGCCGAATGGCCTCAGGGAAAGGATAGCTTCATAACTGGCATCAGCACAAGTAGTTCTGCACATCAAAAGAGGGTTGGGCATACAGTGGTACCTCAGGTTACATACGCTTCAGGTTACATACGCTTCAGGTTACAGACTCTGCTAACCCAAAAATAGTACCTTGGGTTAAGAACTTTGCTTCAGGATGAGAACAGAAATCATGCGGTGGCAGCACAGCAGCAGCGGGAGGCCCCATTAGCTAAAGTGGTGCTTCAGGTTAAGAACAGTTTCAGGTTAAGAACAGACCTCCAGAACGAATTAAGTACATAACCAGAGGTACCACTATATAAGGATCAAACAGCCACCCTCCATGCCACACAATGAACAACATTTGAAAGTAGAGGGAGACTCAGTTTCTGATGTGGCATGGGGGTTTCCTATGCAAATAATCTATATATCTATATATCTATATATCTATATATCTATATCTATAAATGTGCCTAAAGTAGTTATTTGGATAAAACATTTTCCTATTATATTTTAGTTAAATTGCTTTTCGTACTCTTACACAGAGGTCCGTGCATGCTCCAAGCAATGTGCTGACCACATATGCCTGGTCCAACTATCTGAAAATGCAAGTGGGCTTCGGCCCTTGCTAACATTTCTAGCAGTGGAAGACAGGAGGGCCTGGCGTGCTCTGGTCCATGGGGTCACGAAGAGTCGGACACGACTAAATGACTAAACAACAAACATTTCTAGCGGTTAAACCTTACTTGTGGTCAACAATGAACATGTGGACATCAGACATTTATCTCATGTTTAGAATCTATAAATGTAGCACTCTACATAGGATTATCTTACACCTGAAGTGTTTTTTGTTTTGTTTTTAAGTATCAGATGCTTGAATTTTCGGAAGATGTTCAGTATGGCATTTAAAATTTCATGTGAAACGGTCTCCATTTTCTAAACCCTGATATGGGTCTCTGCACAATTAAAATAGGAAAGAAAAAAGGATTTCCTTCTGTTTCTTAGATATGAAATGGTAAAATATCACAAACCAGGAATCCAGTTTAAGAATTATTATGTAACAATTTTTTAAAAACTCTTCTTCAATCAACAAATTTAAGACCAAAGCAAAGCAGCCTGTGCTTGAGCACATTAAAATGTTTGTTCCAGATTGATCCACAATACAATTAAAGTGAAGCATTGGTCTTATATTAATTTAGGCTGCACTCCTATGCACACATGAAGTCCACTGAACACAGATGGACTTCTGTAGAGAGTAAACATGCATTGGATTGCTCTGCGAGACTTATTGACTTCAGTGGGATGGAAATCAAAATACAGTGGTACCTCAGGTTACATACACTTCAGGTTACAGACTCCGCTAACCCAGAAATAGTGCTTCAGGTTAAGAACTTTGCTTCAGGATGAGAACAGAAGTCGGGCTCTGGTGGCGCGGCAGCAGCAGGAGGCCCCATTAGCTAAAGTGGTGCTTCAGGTTAAGAACAGTTTCAGGTTAAGTACGGACCTCCAGAATGCATTAAGTACTTAACCTGAGGTACCACTGTATAGTATTTTTGATTAACTGAACTGGTGATCTGGTTATTATGCATTTGTGCTGGTTTTCCACACATAAAAAGAGGGTTTTGTCCTGAAAATTCTGTTAGAATGTGTGGTTCATCCCACAACAGGAGATGAAGCAGTATAAGTAAGGATCAAAGTATTGAGTCAATGACTGATATTTCTAAGATATGAGCCTTGCACCCTCTTCTTGTCTTTCATTAGAAAATTGATTATCAGCATGAATTAGCAAACCATGCAAGGTTTCTTAAAACATACCCAGTTCCTCTTCACTTTAGCTCTTTCAACTAATTTTTGATGTAGCTCTTTCCCAATCCCATTTCCAAATCTTTTTACTATGTCAGAAGTTCTTTGATATTCTTCTTGATTTAGGAAAGGTCTCACTGCAAAACACAAATGTTTAGTTAAACAAAAATGTTTTGAACCTTTTTATGACTGTACTTCCAAGTTGCATTTATGTTCCAAAGTTCAAAATCAGTGTGCAGAAAACAAACAAAAAAACCAACTGCCATGGCTGACAGTATCTGTAAATAGTTATTTCTTAACAGCTGAATGTTAACGAGACAAACACAGTGCAGGTTCATACATGCAAAGCCATCTCTTTTTTAAAAAAAATAATTTTAATTAAACTTTCCATTTAACAATCCAATCATACCACATTAGTTATTCCAAATTATACCAATACATATCATTAAGTCCAAATATTTTGCCAAATTTTAAATTTTTGTTGGGGGTTCCCATGCTTTGAGTTCAGTAAGGGTCCAATCATCTCATATTTCTGCTGCTTTTGGTCATGCAAACCCATCTCTGTCGTACTAAATGACGGCTTACATGTGCAGAAGAATTGTTATAAATTAATAACCACAAACAAAACTTCCATTACCATCCAGTATCAACTGAAACACAATGTTATTGGAATGGACAGATTTTGCACAAGACTAAGAAGATGCCTGGGTGAATTACGGTAGCCTGCAGTCACTACACTCTCAAAGTAAAATGGAAAGCTCACATTGAGCCTGAACAGTAACCAGTGTTCAGTAGATATATCATAGATATAAGGTATTGTTTTTTTCCTTTGAGAAGGAGTGTCACCACAACTAATCCTGAGAAGATGAAGAGTGAAACGACTTGGTCAAGTCCTTTGGCAATATTTGAATATTTTGCCAAGCCTATATTTTAAGTATAACTGAGCCAGGGCTATTTCTGTACTGTAAAATCTGCAAATTGCTATCTCCTACCCTTTTGCCAAATCAGAATAGAGCCAAATACCATGCACACCCTATTCCCTGGCTTGGTTTCAGATTATTACACCTGAAGAAAAAACAGTGAGCCATGGAAGAGTCGGGCAGCAATAATCACTCAGTGCTAAATCGTGCTGGCAATCCTACGTCCATTTACCAAGTCTGCTTGTTTTCTACTGAACTTCTTTCAAGCCTGCATATTGTCAGAGACTTACACTGCAATTCTAAGGAGCATTCCAACAGGCTGGTGTAGCTGGTAAATTGACTCTTAAGGACACAGTCATTACAGTGCTTGGCTGGAGAAATCTGAAGCTATTTGATTCTTAGGACTATGAAACTTTTAAAAGATTAAACTTAAAGGCACAATGTACAATGACAACTTTATACATTGGCATAAATACCCAATGTTTAGGAAGATATTCAGTGATAGTTGGGAGTTATTTTGATTCAGAAGTGTTGCTTAAAAAAAAAGTATGCAAGTCCTTTGTAACAACCATTCTTTTCTAATAATGTTTCATGAAAAATGAAAACTTACAACAATAAGGGTTGCAAATATTAATCAACTACGGCTTTAGTCGATCAAGCAATCAATGGGAGGGATTTTATTTCCAACCAAGGTATCCAACCCCCAGTGGATACAAACCATCCGATTTTAAATCATGAATATGAGAGTTAAGGTTAAAAGGAACATTTTTTTAAAGCCATATGGTTTGTAACAGGAATAAGAAAATATTCTTTTTCCTTCTAGTAATGACTGCTATTTTTTGGCTTTTAAACTGTAACATCTCATAGTTCCTTGGGTATTTCAAACAGGCATTATAGTTTGAAATACTAGACAATCTAGACAATACACAAATTTATTTACATTTACAGCTCAATCCTACTCAGAAGTAACCCCCACTGAGTTCAATAGCACTCTCTTAGGCTGCAACCCTATACACATTTACCTGATAATAAGTTATTTATTAACATCTTAATTATTGTTTCTAAGCATTGTGTCACTTACAGCTTCAGTATATAGAAATCTGCTGTATTTTGAAGGTTGTTTGTCTTGGGTAGGAACCAAGTAATTTTAACAAGGACACTGTCACTGTTTCAAGCTCCTCCCATTTGACTTTAGAAAGTGCAGAGTTGGATAACACTTTACAACCTTTGCACAGTTCAGTGGCAAACATTTTTATTGTGACTTCATGTGCTTTAAATATTGAAAGCATACTGGTACATTTCATGCTAACTCTGCAAATAAAGTAATGTATTATAGTAACTGTGTTTCAAAATCCTTAGTACTTTCAGACTCTTAACATGCATGAAGTTATTTGACTAAGCAGACAAAAAGCAGGTTATTCTTTCCATGTTACTTAAGTCTTTAGCCACAATAAACATTAACGTTTGTTTAAGACCTGAATCGAGGTACTTCCTTAAAGATTCGTCGAGAGCAGGAACGGGCAGTGAAGGGAGTGAACTCTGATACTGAAATGTACGCTCTTCGGAAGAATCAGTCACTTGGTTTTCCATGACGATCTGCAGAAAACAGTATTTTTTAAAAAAATAAAAATAAACAGACTCCTATGAACTGATTGCACTTCCTGATCTGTTGTTAATTCATTTTACTTGGGTCATTTACAATGTAAACCTCTCCCACGATCCAAGTCGATTTGAATGTCCCTGCCTGTTTAAAAACAATCATACCTTTTACTCCAGAGACTTCACGCTCTCCTTCTGCTGGAGTGCATATCTTCTACAGACCTTTTTTTAAAAGTCAAAACTTCAAAGCTATTCCCTCACAGCAAAGCTTCTAATCTGTGGGAACGGGAAACAGAACTGCAAGTCCTGGGTGTGCCTAGTGAAAAAGGTATTAATCCCGCCCTTCTGAAAGATCATACAGTGGACGCTCGGGTTGCGAACATGATTCCGTGCAGGAGGCACATTTGCAACCTGCAGCGTTCGCAACCCGCGACCTGCACATCTGCGCATGCGCGGGTCGCGATTCAGTGCTTCTGTGCAAACGCCGAAACCCGGAAGTAACCCGTTCCAGTACTTCTGGGTTCGGTGCGGTGCGCAACCCAAAATCGCATAACCCGAAGCATCTGTAACCCGAGATCTGACTGTAATCTAGAGGGGCTCTCAATGACACTGAAGTTGATAATGATATGCAAATTTAAGTACAACCAAACCACCTTGTGCAGCTTATGAATTATAGTAATTAATGTATAGTAATAATACATCATGATCTTAATATCATACTCAGTTGGGTTTACCCAACATGTATTTTCCCTCTGTGGTACATATGACGATACCTCTTTGTGACAACCTTACACTATATTATTTCGATCCCTGCCCTTTGTTTACCACCAGTAGGTTGTTGTGTCACAAGTCCAGAACAAGCCAGTCTTTACTGATTTTTGTGAAGCATCTTGGGCACCCATGGCAACAATGTTCCCTGTGTGCTCTGCCTGCCTGGCACCTTTGCAAAAGGTAATCTAAAATGCATTTATTTTGCAGGGCGATTGAGAAACACACACTTCACTTTCTTCCCGAACCCTGACAACGTTGCTATCATTTCTCGTTCATACGCCCTAAATGCTTCCCAAAAAGTAAAACTACAAACAGAGGCAGCTGACAGCTTAAGCAGGCTGCATATACACACTGTGCGTTGAAAATACATTCCCCCCTCCCAAACGAACCCCAAGAACAGTCGTTCATTCACGGACCTACAATCCGCAGCACCCTTAACAAGCCACGGTTTCCAGGATTTTTTTGAGGGGAGGGGAAATATGCTTGAAATGTGTAGGCAACCCTAGTTTCGCAGTCAGGTGCCCTGCGTTCAAGCTGCAGCTGGGCTCTACAGCAAGCAGTTGCAGGGACAGTAATGAGCTAAAAAAGTTTTTCTGGTGACGTCAGCCCTAACCCAGGACGGCTTATTGCACAGCAAAGCAATAGCACAAAACTCTGTCACGCTCCATTGCGAACTTTGCCTGTTTTCGCGTTGTTGTTGGGTTTTTTTTTCTGAATTCATCGGGTTGCGCTTTGCAAAGTGTCGAGTTTGTTTGGCTTTGGCTGCTGAGCTGCAGAAACAACAGGAGGCGACTTACGGGGTGGGGTGAGGGAAGGAGAAAGGGGAGCAAGCAAGACCCCCAAATAAACCTCACTTGCGGGGCGCCCCCCCTTTCTGCGGGGCTCCCACCCCACCCGGGCACCCTCCTCCTCCTCCTCTTCCCACCGCGCTGCGCTGCCCCCCCCCCTACCTGAGCCCCGGCGCCTGGCAGGCCGCGCTGCTTGCTCGCTTTCCCGTTCGGAGAGGCCTCCGCGTAGCAGTCGGGGTCTTCGCCGCCGCCCGTCCCTCGGCCTCCAGCCCAAAGAGTGAAGCCGGAGTTGCTCAAGCGGGAGCGGCGGGAGGCGGAGGCTTCTGCTTCTTGGCTCGCTTCTCCTCTCACCTTTACCCCACATCCAGGCCTGCTGGGAAGGAGGAAGTGCCAGCGCCTGGCGGGGCTTCTCCGAGGCGGTGCGCAAGGCGGGTTGGAGGCCGGCCTTGGGTCGCCTGGGCTGGGGCCGGGCCGACGCGGAGGGAGAGACCCGGGGCCTCCGGGAGCAGCTGCACGGGGCGGGAAGCAGAGCAGACCGGGCCGCCCCCGCTGTCTGTCGGCTCGCACGCTTTCTAACCCCGCGTCGCCCGACCCACTTGCTGCATTTCTGAGGCTGCTGCGCGCCACACCTGCTCCTTGTTTTCTTTTTTTATTAAAACGCCCTGCTCCTTTTAAAGAAGCGGTGCACAAAAAGAAAAAGAAAAAAACGAAAAGAAAAAACACTTTCAGGCGGAGTTTGGCAACGAACCCCGTGAATTTCGTTGGGTTTTTGAACAGGTTTTCCCACACCCACTCACAGCGACTCTTAAAAGAAGAGCGCATCCAGGTGTCCACAGGATATATACACACTGTAAAAATCGCAATCGGGCTTGCTGGTGCTGCAGCCAGAGGCACAAAGCCAGAATCTTAAGGGGTTCTTACCGCTGCCAAAACTTCTAATTACGGATCACATTGGAGTCCGTGGGACACACCATGGTTTGGGGAGGGTCCCCTTTGGAAGCTCAGAAGATCCATGCTATTTAAACTTTTACACCATGGAACCCCTGGTGCATGGTTTTCCCAGTGCAGTCCATAGGCACTGATGTGATCTGATATGTGATTCTTTTCCCCTAACAATTCTTTCCAGGTGACTCCCTTCAGAACTTGCTTATAGATGTCTTATGTGTAGATTTTCTGATCCTAGGTATTAGAGTTCCTGCCAACCTAGCAGTTTGAAAGCATGTCAAAGTGCAAGTAGATAAATAGGTACCGCTTTCTGT
This sequence comes from Podarcis erhardii, assembly GCF_964252035.2. Classification (NCBI taxonomy): domain Eukaryota; kingdom Metazoa; phylum Chordata; class Lepidosauria; order Squamata; family Lacertidae; genus Podarcis; species Podarcis erhardii. The sequence continues at coordinate 21,891,498 of NC_138513.1, read as the reverse complement.
GCACTGCTCTGGTTCGCCAGAAGCGGCTTAGTCATGCTGGCCACACGACCTGGAAGCTGTATGCCAGCTCCCTCGGTCAGTAAAGCGAGATGAGCGCCTCAACCCCATAGTCGGCCAGGACTGGACCTAATGGTCAGGGGTCCCTTTACCTTTACCTTAGGTATTAGAGTTTTTTGGAAGCGACATTATTCAGAAGAATACAAACATTAACAAATATGCATGATGACTGCAATATAATGCAACCATAATTATTACCACACCTATACTACAGATTGCAAAAGGTATGGAGGTATTCCCATGAACAGTGTACATAAATTAGTCTGCGCATCTCAGAAATTAGTAAGGATATTAGTAGGGCCCTCTACAACATTTCTAATACCAATTATATAAGTAACACAATCAAAGCTAAAATTAAGCCTCAGCTGAAACTGGTGTATGTGTGTGTGAGAGAGAGAGAAATCTTGTTTGCCCCAAACTTCACAATTTTAGTTATTGTTCTGGAGCCTTGCAAAAAGAGGGAAATGTTCACCCATTCAAAGTGAAAGTATGAAGCACTGGCCTTTCTCCAAGCTGGCTTTGTGACATCATCATTTAGCCAAGTCTGATTGCCTGCAAGATAATGTGCTATCATCACATCAGGAAAAGGTAGATTCAAATTAATTTCCAGTCTTCATTTTGTACTATGGTGAAAGGCATCTGCCACATATAAATAAAATGTCTTGATAGCTCATCTGTTTCTTGGAAGTGTGGGCCACAAAAAAATGCGTAGTTGACAAACTTTATGACAATTCCGACTGCTGAGTTTTGCATCTTGCCTGTTTCAGATGACCAGGCCATCTTTTAAACATATTTGTATCCATATTAATGCATAGCATTTAATATTTCTTAAGGGAACATGTATTTGTTTTTATTTAAAGCACAAGCCATTTTTAATACTTGCAAAATAGCCTTGGGGCAAGGCTTTGAATTTCAAAGATAATTTTTACTATGTGGTTTACCTAACCATTTATTTACTTAATTTATATACCACCTTTATCTTCCAAGGAGCTCAAGGTTATCCTACTCCCCATTTCATCCTCACAACAACCCTGTGGGGTAGGTTAGGCTAAGAGATGGTGACTGGCCCAAAGTCACCCAGTGAGCTTCATGGCTGGGTGGGGAATTAGACCCTGGTGGTCTCCCAGGTCATAGTGCAATACTCTTAACCATCATGTCACACTGGAAGATTCATACAAACTCTAGTGAGTTCATTCCCACTGAGACCCCACTGCTTAAATAACATCTTGTTTCTGTACAGCCTGCAGTGCTTTGAATTGTTCAGGAAATGAAGTTCTGGAACCCAGCTTACCTGACATTGACATATATAATAATTGTGTCAATGTGGAAACCCCATTGTTTGTTGGGCCATTGCCACCCCCAAACATGGCTTGACTTAGGGTGTAGCTAGGCAGGGTGGCAGATCATTCACATGATTCGTATGTTGTGTTAAGTCTATTCTGGTTTTTGTTTTCTCTTTTTCTACAATATGGACCCACTGGTCTGCTGTACAGTGTTATATTTCTGCCAGTCAGTCATAAAAACATTGGAAGCTGACTTGTACTACACTAGTTTAGAATTGTGTGGCAGGATTTCAAACAACAGTCCCTTCCAATCCCAGCCCTACCTGGAGACACCAGAGACCTCCTGCATGTAAAATAGTTGCTCTACCAAATGAGCTATGGAGGTTCTTCTCAGGTATTTATCAAACTGTGGCTAATTGATCGGTAATTAGTCAAATGTGAGGTAAAGTAAACAAACCAAGTCAGAAAATCAGTCTGAAAATCTCCAGTTTCTACACTCCCACCAACTTCCTTCATTTTAGATGTGACTTGTCAATAGTTCCAGCACCCCACTCCAAATCTGGAAGCTTGTGTTTCTTGGATTAGATCTTCTCATGGTCTTCCAACTGCAGATGGTCTCGCATCCAGTCTCCCATATCTGTATTTCCAGTACTGGAAGTTTATTCCATTTGCTTCTGGTGTGGCCTTGCCTTGCCTCTTTTTTGTCCTTATGACAGACGTGACTTTAATAGGATTGTAGCACTGACACCTACTATATCCAAATTGATTCTGGTTTCTACTTCCTTTGAAAAAGGATCTACGGGGAGTGGGGGGGGAGGCTTTCCACAGGGGGTGTTTCAGATCTGTCTGCATTTCCAGCATCCATCAGTTGGCAAAATGCCTAGGTGTTTAAAGTTCACTGGTGGTCCAGCAGACCTGATGCAGTATTTTTTTGTTGAATCAACCTCAGTATATCACATCACAGTCTGCCCTCAACTAGCCTCCACCTACCAGCCAACTTTACAACCAGTCAGGGAGCAGCTGCACCTACTGTTGGTCTCCCTGCCTTCCACCCCACCAGTCCCAATAAGCACCAGCAACCACTGCAGGTATGGTTCAGTTAGTTCCAGCTCCCTGTTGTATTTCCACATAGTTAAGCAAAGGTACATGTGGTTTAAGTGAAGCACGCAGGAGAACAGCAACCTCTCACAGTCAGACTGTAGGGCATGTTGCAGCTGGAATGTCCACAAGATGGCAGTGTTGCCCACAACAGTCGCAAGTACTGTACTTTGAAATCCTTTGTCCTTACCAGAGTTTCAGCAGAATCTTATACTATGTTTAGTTTGTCTAAAAGATGTAGTTGTTTTCTTTCAAACTATCCTCTGCATTTGACTTCTTTGCCTACTTTAAAAAACAAAAATGTGTGTATTGACAGTTTCTGAACTTCTAAGTTCTGTCTGTTGGTCATAGCTGCAACAGTGGACATCATTTAGCGCACTATAAATAAATCAGGATGTTTTGCCCAGCGAGTTGGATGAGTATTTGTGACTCCATTAGAATATAATACCTGCTTGCGATAGCCAGAAAGAGCATAACTGATATTGTAGAATGCCGAACTTGCAATCTAAATTAGTGACTTTTAAATTCTGAGCGTTCAAGAGAACGAGAGAAACAAAATAGAAATGAAAACATATATATTCAAAAGCAAGGTGCGGAGTCAGATTTATTTTGCTTTTGTAGTTGGGTTGCAATATTGCTGTATTGGGCTAGGAGAGACCTACCTGCTGAATACCATCTCCTGCTATCAGTACTGTTATGACATCACACTCCCAGTAGCCTCATTTGGGGGGGGGGTGTGAAGTCTTTAACCATATTTAAGGGAGCCTTTAAACATTCAGAAAAACTTGAGTCACAAATGGCCCTAGCAGTGTGACCAGTTGCTGCTGCACAGCCTTGCTACCCATAAAAAAAAAAAGACTCACAAATGCGACCTCGCTGCTAATGAACTTCTCTCCCAGGCAGTAAAGGTAAAGGGACCCCTGACCATTAGGTCCAGTTGTGACGGACTCTGGGGTTGTGGTGCTCATCTCGCTTTATTGGCCAAGGGAGCCGGCGTACAGCTTCCGGGTCATGTGGCCAGCATGACTAAGCCGCTTCTGGCGAACCAGAGCTTCGCACGGACACACCATACCTATTGACATGCTTTCGAACTGCTAGGTGGGCAGGAGCAGGGACCGAGCAACGGGAGCTCACCCAGTCAGAGGGATTCAAACCACCGACCTTCTGATTGGTAAGTCCTAGGCTCTATGGTTTAACCCACAGCGCCACTTGCGTCCTCTCCCAGGCAGTAGCAATGGTATATTTACCAGAGTTTTCTTTGCAGGTGCTGATGTTCACTGCAGCCCTTAAGGTGATGGCATCATGGCCCTGGCCAATGAGAATTTTTGCCCAGCCTGGGAATGTAACTGCTAATGTAGATTATCAATACTGCTATTATTACACCAGGTAATACCTAAATTAAAGATCTGAAATAGAAGTGGCTCTTATGAAAGACTCAGTGAATTTTATTTTAAATGAAAGCATCAATTGGTGTTTTGTTTTGTTTTTAAGAAAGGAAAAGATTCGTCTGCCCTGAAAGCCCAGTGTTATTCAATGGTTTATTTGTCTGCTTTCAAGTGGCAGTGAAGCTCCTCATATTGCACATGGTGAGACAAAATGGACAGTTCAATAGCAGGTGGGTAAGTGTTTCTCAGATTAGAAGTACAATTCACTGCAGTAATTTAGGTAGATATCATTAAGTAGGCCAGAAGAAACATATTATTAGAAAGCAGAAAATTATTTTAGGGTTCTCCCCCCTTTTACAATCCATAAACAGCAAGTCCATTCACTTGAAGACCTTTTACACCGGAAAATTCTCAGCTTCTTAAAAAACAGTGAACTGCAATTTTCTGTCCTGTACAAAGGGCAAAAAAATTTAATTTTGAAACATTTAATGGTTTTGTAACAATGAAACAGCATCCAATTACTGAGTAAAGCAATTCCCATGGCTATCGTGTTGTACTGGCAACTGGAGTTTCCAGACCCTTTTCAAGGAAAAAGACCAACCAGGCATCAAATGGGCACATTATCATGAATATAGAGTAGGTCCCTGAATGGCTCTATTGAATTTGTTGTGCAAGTCACATCCAATTTCGTTCCAAACTTGTAAACTAAACTTGGAGAGGAAAGCAAGTGTTGAGACAATTGAATCCTTTGTTCAGTAGATGTAAGAACACGTTCAGTTAAAGAGATTCCTGAACTATAGAATAAGGTTCACTGTGGCCAAAGAAATAAGCAGGGTGTTATAGCAGTTTAGTTCAGAACCAAGCTTGGAAGGATGGGAACAGCTCACTGCAATTTGTTGCATATTTGTATTGCTATGTTGTTTCTGAAGGGCTTACATAAACTTGAACCTCTTGCAATTTATCTGGAATTAGGTCAGTCGTTCCTTTGGATTTTTTTTTGTTCCTCTGGCAGAGGTCCAGGCTAACCATTTCCATTTTATCCCAAACAGTTACAGCTCATGAAAAAAACACTGAGATTTCAAGAACTGGCTAGTCCACGGAAGTAGTTCAGCATGTCCCACTTCCTACATGGCAAGAAGTTCCAAGGCACTGGGCTGGGATAACCCAGCCAGATGGGTGGCAGATAAATATCACCATCAGCAGCAGCCTTCTTCAATGATTTACCCCACCCGGAACACTCAAAGAGCATTCTAGTTCCCTCCCACCGCTACGTGTTCAGAATCATTAGTCAGCAACCTCCTCAGCAAAATAAATGTATGTCCAAAAATTTAAGACTCTAAAGCTGCAGTGAAATGAGGTAGCATAAAGGCATTTGGCCTTAATTGATCCTTGTTCTAATTAGACATTGTTCAGTCATGTACATGAGGCCAATGGAGGCCTGTCTGGGTATGACTCCACATGCTTCCTCCAAAACTCAAATATATCCTCCTAAATCTCAAGATGTAACAGCGGTTGATAATCTGGTGTGATGAAATCTGCGGAAGCAGAGATGATTACTTCACATTTTAAGGACTGTGTCATAAGTTGCAAATACGTTTTGATTGCAATCAGTCTTTATTAATTTTTGCCTGTTAATTGGAATATTTTGTTCTTTTAAAGAAGAAAGTGTTTCGGATAATTAATAGGTAAATTGATTTTCGGGCAAGAAAATTGTATGCAACCAGAAGCAACGTATCACATTTGAGAATTTTGTGTGTGGTTTTGTGTTTCTTTTGCAGTGGGTGTGTAGGTGTAAATACAGTACATGATTTCAAAACCTTATGCCATCTGAAATGGTCCATCAGTGCAAGACAGCTCCTATCACTGCCAGCACTGGCAGGGCTGATGGGAGTTGCACTACAGGTTCCCCATCTCTGGTGTCACTAGTTGGAATAGAAGTGCTACCAGTATTTCCTGTAAGCAGAACTAATCAGATGTATTATAATAGCCTAACATCACTGCCGTTCCCAAAGTTGTTGAATTATTATTTTTCTACAGTGTGAGTGCAAACTTTTATATTGACATAGGCAAGGAGAAGATTGCTGTGAATATTTAAGTTGCCAAAACCATGAATATTACTAGCTTAAAGAGGATCCAAACAAGCCATGTCCAAAGAAGAAAAAAGTTTATTGCAAATAATGATGTTCACATCAGTCTGAAAATGAGTAGTGCCCTTGCCTTTGAACTAATTGTCCAAAGAAAATCTACAGTCCATATTTCTCTATCATCTCATTTGCTTTAGAAATGTAAGCCTTCATGGCATCTTCTTTTGACATACCTGTAAAGGGGGAAAAATCAGCTTTATTACTATGCCTTATTTGTTATTTTCACATGACATTATTTTGAATCAGAATAATAAAGAGCTGTAATAAATCCATCACCTTTCTTCTGGTTCCATGCTTCCCATTTTGCTTTGCCTTTCAAATCCAGCATCCCAGGACACTCTGCCAAAAGACAACAACTAAGTTTCAATAAAAACCCACGCAAAGTATCTTTGAAATGAATATATAAACATGTAGGTATCATGTAGGTATGTACAAAGTTACCAATATTAATATTTCCCACGGTCGACTGCTTGTAGAGTCCATACAGTTCTTTTAGTTCATCATCAGTTGGTTTGGTCTTTAGTTTTTTTACTTTTTCTGCCACAGTGTTGAAGTCGGCCTGAAGAGAGGCAAAAATAAATAAATAGGAATTTCACTTAAAACAGCCATATATTGCTTCCAAGGAGTGTGATGCTTCAGGGAGGAGTCTCTCTTAGCCCCACCTGGTCATGCCAGTTCAAACTTGAGACCTTCTGAAACACAAGACAAATGCTCTACCAGCGAGTTATGCTAAGAAGCTTCCCATGCAACCAGTCAAGTTGCATGCAGTCAAGTTGTAGCATCGCTTGAATCTCACTCTCTTTCTCTGTGTGAGCTGCAATGCAGATACTGAAGACACTGGGCATCTTTCCAGCTCTGTTCAATATCAGCTCTCTCAGCAAGCTGGGTTGTTTTTTGTTTGCCTTGGTATTTTTCTATTCTTGGGTATAAGGTTTCACTTGAAGTAAGGTTTCAGTCTGACATGGCTACAAGAACGTCATATTATACTACCAGGCCAGAATATGCTCGTCTGCGATAGGACCAATATTTAAAACCACTTACATCTCAGTCCTATGCACGTTGGTTCAAAAGTCCCAATGGACCTGCTCCCAGGAAGGCGGTATAAAATGGCAGCCTTAATGCAGGTTTATTTCTCTGTAACACTTTAATGATCAGCAAGGGGCTAATTTGGCTCACTGATTTTAAAGCATGTTGATAGACTGGAATTACCTACCCAAGTTTATTTTCCAGTAAAAGGCATGGGGTTTTATTATTTCCATATCAGTATCACAGTGTTCCACCACAAAGCAGGTTTATGCTCATTTTATCCTAAGATTTCTGTCAGGTGGGCTAGGGTGAGGCTAGCGGCTTGCCCAGGAGTCAGCAAACTTTTCCAGCAGGGGGCTAATCCACTGTCCCTCACACCTTGTGGGGGGGCCGGACTATATTTTTTTGCGGGGGGGGGGGGATGAACGAATTCCTATGCCCCACAAATAACCCAGAGATGCATTTTAAATAAAAGCACACATTCTACTCATGTAAAAGCACCAGGCAGGCCCCACAAATAACCCAGAAACACATTTTAAAGAAAATGACACATTCTACTCATGCAAAAACATGCTGATTCCCAGACCGTCCATGGGCCGGGTTTAGAAGGCGATTGGGCCAGATCCGGCCCCCAGGCCTTAGTTTGCCTACCCATGAGCTTGCCAAAAGGCCTCATTTTGGGCTTCATGGCTGCCATCTGTTCAATATTCTGTCAGCTCTACTGATTTTCGACTACACTGAGGTCAGAACTACATTACATGTGAAACACAGATAAGTTCAGATAAAGTTCTGCTCCCCTGTTTCTCCATAAAGGGCATGCTCAGTTAGCTTGCATTGTCATATAACCACACTAGTGATGGAACCACATATTGCACGCAATCAACAACCCAAGTTCCTCTGTCTTTGAGCTGAAAAAAGACAGTTATCCCAAGTTAAATATTATTTTTTATAGGAAAAGGTTTCCTTCCCATGGGTGGTGGGAGAGAATGGTTTTTGGCTGCAAACAACTTCTTCCACGCTAATCCTCTCAAGACCAGGTGTGTGGCTTTGATATTTGCACTAATGACAGCTCCCAAGAGCAGGAAGCTCTGAATAAGTGAATCTAGTAACTCAAGGATAGAGTGAGTGTACATTTTTGTGAATTAGCTCCTACAACAGACAATGATGTTTTTAAAAAGAGAAACGTATGGGACTGGAAAGGCTGTTTTTCAGTTCTCTTTGTTAGTCTCCAAGAATCACAGATCATGTTTCAAGAATTCTAAATGAAGAACTTGACTAGTTTTACATATTCATTTATATAACACATTGGCCACATTTCCCACACAAAAACCCCTTAAAAATAAAGATGCTAGTCTAGAGTCCACATGGTTTAGCAATCTCCTTTCCCCTTTAGAGCAGAGCTAATTTTACAAAAAGCAAGACATGCCCAGCATCTTTTTATTCTGCTACTTCAGGGTAACCTTGAGTCAGTGTCAATAATTCTCTCATCTGCCTTTGCTATGATTCTAAGTCACAAGAGACGCATTACAGTGATGCAGGAAAGGAGATACTGCTCCACTATACGTAGTACAGCTCTTGTATTGACCCTTCTTTGCCAACAACTGACATGCATTACCTATGCCCCAATGGCTACATTGCTAAGTTATTTATTTGATTAGCACTGTGAAATCTCCAGGCAGACCTGCAGTTATATGCATGAGCAGTAGGATGCGTATTTTGCACAAAGCTCATGACACAATGATCCTGCCAGAACTGAATGCCAGCCTGTGGCAAATCAATCGGGCTCTTTCCTCACAAGTGCTCTAATGTCTGTTATGAGAAATAAAGGTCAGGTTAAGCATCGTGACTATTTTAACAAAGGTGTCATAAGGAACCTGTCTCTCCTATCAGAAAGTAAAATACTGTACTGCAAAGAAACAAATAATTCAGTATGAAACTTTCCAAATAGGCAAACAGCCAGCACTAAAATCCAGACTCTTAATCAACTCATCCTTGGCTCACAAAGATGCAGTCGTCAGCTCTTAAATTCCCATAACGTCTCCCCCCAACAAACATTCATTAGATGAAACAACTATAAACCTCACTGAAATTAAACAATGAGCTACTGTGTTCCATTACAGAGCAGTTTTAACAGGGCACCCATTCATTACTGTGTCCACTATGTGTAACCATAGTATCCATTCATTCATTCATGCTATCCTGTTTTAGACCCACTGATACAAATACCGTTACAAATTCAGAGTTGGTTTCCCACCCTTCTGTTGATTAATTCTCACTATTCTTTCTTCCCACATGCTTCTATTAATATTAGAATAGTAGATTTAACTACACCTAGCCATAAAAAGCTTGCCACAAAATTATGGTGAACTGTCCAGTTCCAGAGGGATGCGGGTGGCGCTGTGGGTTAAACCACAGAGCCTAGGACTTGCCGATCAGAAGGTCAGCAGTTCGAATCCCCGCGACGGGGTGAGCTCACATTGCTCGGTCCCTGCTGCTGCCAACCTAGCAGTTCGAAAGCACGTCAAAGTGCAAGTAGATAAATAGGCTGGAAGGTAAACGGCGTTTCTGTGCCCAGCTCTGGTTTGCCAGAAGCGGCTTAGTCATGCTGGCCACATGACCCGGAAGCTGTACGCCGGCTCCCTCGGCCAATACAGCGAGATGAGCGCCGCAACCCCAGAGTCGGTCATGACTGGACCTAATGGTCAGGGGTCCCTTTACCTTTATCCAGTTCCAGAGAATATGAATAGCCAATAGGATTATTACAAACTTGATCACCAGGAGCTGTTTTTCAAGCAACAGTAAGGAGCCAAAGAAACACACTTACACCTAAGTGCTTAAGTTAGTCCAGTAGTTGTTTTTTTATATACTTTGAGCAGCCTGCCCACCCCCCAGCATGCACATCATACATTTAAAAGACATTTCCCCTCCCTAAAGAATCATTGGAACTGTAGTTTTTAAAGAGTGCTTCATGTTGTAGGCCTGTGAGGCGTAAATTAGTTCTAGTGATTTTTCCAGGGGCCAGAGAATGCACTTTAAACCCAATGATTTATACACAGCCTAAATCAGTGGCCTTAACAGGGCATGGGGTCCCATACTGGTGTTACAAGAGGAGATGTCAAGTGTGGTGGGAAGATTAAAGGACAATCAAAGAAACATTTTAAAATTTCAGTGTAGTATAGTATAAGATAATATAGTATTAAAATATGTTTTTCTTATTTGCAGAATATGGGTATATTTTCAAAATCAAGCACTGCTCGGAGTGCTTCTTTTTGTTTTCCAATGTATTTCTTTTCCAGTTTCTTTTCTTATAATTTTTTTTTATTATTCTGAAACTGTGGCCTAGAGGGGAAAAGTTTTAGAACCACTGGCCTAAATCAATGCTTTTAAAAGTACCCTTTGGCTGCAATGCTATACTGTATACTTAGGAGTAAGCCCCATTGATTACTGGGACTGCACTACTCATAGGACTGCACTGTCAACTCAAAAGTGGTCTGCCAGGGGCAATAGCATGGGGGGGGATTGCTATTGTGCAATGTAACCCTGGCGTCCTTTTCAGCATGCAGACCTACCTGTGCTTTTTAAAGGATAGCAACCAGGGTGGCAATGGCTTTGTAAAAATCCCAGTAAATTCCCCCTCTAGCTAAGAACACAAAATCTCATACTTCTTAGTGGGGGTGCTTTGAAATTATCTGATAAACTATATTCAGGATTGTTTGCCTAAAGTCACTTATGCACTTACTCTGAATAGGAGAAAGAAGATCTGTATTGTCACATGGGCACTGAAACAATAAATTTTTTTTCCACGAATATGTAATCTCATTAGTTATCCCTAAATATTCTGTAATCACCTTGTGAGCTCTTTTGCAAATAGCGTATTACAGCTCACCCAGAAGGCATAGCTTGATTGCACAATATAGAATTGCCTAAATAAATGTATAAAATAGGTTGCGATTGACTGACTGCATGCTGCAGCATCCTTTCTGGAATGCCAAAACCGAGAAGAAAGCCCCTACATGGCCATGCACTTTGGGGAAAAGACATTTATGGGGGGGGGGGAGAACCCCATTAAATCACAAAGGTGGCATACAAATATTATTAAAGAAACAAAAAAAATCTTAAAATCTATTTACAGTTGCAACTGATGTGGAAAAACTATTGTATTCTAACTGGATGCTAATCACGTCTGAATACAGTTGTGTTTTTAATTCTAAATTGCTCCGTTGCTTTATTACATTTCTACATCTAGATGGCATTATAAGAAACAAGCTAGCAGCCATTCATTTAAATTGGAGCGGGCGGCTGTGGCTTGCATGTGTGCAGAGAGTCACAAAGACTGCATGTTACACAACAATCATCTGTAGTCCTCAAATCCCCCTTGCGAAAGATTCAGCCAAAATCCAGGCAGTTAAGCAGAGCTGCTGTGTGCAGAGTTTGAGTACTTCTGGGGGAGGGATTATGATGCTGCTGAATCTGCCTTCACCAGCTGCATCACTTTAGCTCATCCTAGCCTTTCTCTGCATGATGCTAATGCTGGCCCAGCAGAATAAGTAGGAAAGAGCTGAGGTCTGCACATCAGAAAGAGAAGAGGCTGCGGCTTCCGATCCTAGCATGCAAGTGGAGTGCTGCAGTCCTCAAACTTTGCTGCTCCCCGGCCATAACTGCTCCGATGGAGGAAGCCGTAAGTGTTTGTGCAGTCACACTTGGAGTGGAGACTAGCTAGCACATGAACAAAAAATGAACATGCAGCACCCAAATCCTGAAAGACAAGACTCTCCACTGCTCCCCTATAATTCTCTAAAGCTGAAACCCCAAACCAGTCTATCAGGCAGGTAGGTCCCTGCCTTGTCCCCAAGCAGTTACACAGATCTTCTGCAACTGTGCACGGAAACTTGCCCAAGTTTATGGTTTCAACACTAAATGGATTGCAACTCCCATTTGTGTGGTTGAGTGGGGGTGGAGGGACTCATTTCATCACATTATACTTCATGAATCAGTACAGTGGTACCTTGGGTTAAGAACTTAATTCATTCTGGAGATTCGTTCTTAACCTGAAACTGTTCTTAACACGAGGTACCACTTTAGCTGATGGGGCTTCCCGCTGCCACTGCGCGATTTCTGTTCTCATCCTGAAGCAAAGTTCTTAACCCGAGGTACTATTTCTGGGTTAGCGGAGTCTGTAACTTGAAGCATCTGTAACCTGAAGCATTTGTAGCCTGAGGTACCACTGTACTAGCTGGAGGAACTGCAAATGCACGGCTATAACTGTCCAGGTTCTAAAGTTTTAAGTCCTCAATTCTGCACCTATATACTTCGACATGAGGTGCAATGTTATAGTGACTTGTGGGGGGCGGGGTCCAGTTGATCACCGCAGTGCTGACCCCTGAGCCAAACAGCTGGGGGGGGGAATTCCCTTCCAACCAAAAGGTGTAGGAAATAGTCAGATAGGGAAACCCAAGTCACGCACTCCTCTGTACTTTGTTAAAAGAGTGTATTACACAGCAATTCTATACACGTCTGTTCAAAAATAAGTTCCATTGAGTTCAATGAGGCTCAATCCTTCCAGATATAGGATTGCACGGTGCAGGCATAGGGTTTGCCTAAGAATAGCTTCGCTGGATTGGATCGAACCCAGCAGCCGATCCTGCACAGCACAGGAGGTCACTCGCCGAATACTGCTGCAAAACCTCAGGACCAGCAGCCTTCCCCCGCTGCTACTCCTCCCCAAGTTCCACTCTCGGCGCAGTCCGGGTCCCTCGGGTGAGGCGCCAGGCGAGCCCACCTTCTCCAGAAGCTGCGCTCACGCCGCTGCTTCAGGCGCCGCCGGGCTTCCCCCCGCCCCGCTCCTTCCCTCGAGGTTCCCTTACCTCCAGAGTCATGGTGCACAACCTGCGACGGCTCCTGCGCTCTCAGCAAAGCCCCGCCCCGTCCGGAATGAAGCCGCTGCTCCCTCTCGCAGCCCTTATTTATAATGCCGTCGACCCAAGCGTCCCCATTGGACAAGAAGGCACTGTGACGTCGCACCAGAGGCGCGAGCTCCCGAAAAGTGAGCCAAGTAGGTGATGCTACTGCTGCCGCCTCGCTGCCTTGGAAACCAGACCAGCTGCGGAGAGGCAGCGCGCTTTGGTGATTGGCGGCTGGGCTTTGCGGCAGCAGCCCCTCGAGTCGCTAGGGGGCAGTGGTGAGCAGCGCGCGAGAGCGCCGAACGCTGTGAGCTGCAGACCCGCTCGCAATGGGCTGATCTTCAAGTACGACCTGCAACAAAATGTTGCAGTGTACCATTGATTCTGACGATGGGGATTGGGGAACTGGTCTCCTCCAGATTTTGTTAGACTGCAGCTCTCCTCAGTAGCATGCCTGCGGAATACTCTCCCTGCAGAAAGCCACTGGATCCCCTTTTTAATAGCTTCAAGGTGGTTGCTTAAGAATTTCCCCCCCCCATGTTATTATTGTCTTCCAATTAGGTTGACTTATTTTTCAGCTGCCTTTTGTTTATTGCTGGTTTATTGTTCCGCCGTCTGTCATATTGTACATTTTAGTCTATGGTTCGTTTTATTGCATATGTTTATAAGCCTTGTAAGCTGTGTTGCATATCTGTTGGTTTAAAAACCAGGATATAAATAAAAACAACATTACAACTGCTGAGAGTTGTTAGGAGTTCCCTATTTCCCTCACAGAGCTGCAATTCCCAGAGTTCCCTGGTAAGAAAAAGAATTGATTGTTAAACAGCACTGTGAGGGGAATAATTGTCTCCTAACAACTCTCAGCACCCTTTGCAAACTTTCAAATCCCAGGATACTTGAGGAAAACTGTCCTGAGCTCTATGGATGAAGGGCAGTATACAGATTTACTAAATAGTAATAATAACAAACCATGATTTTTAAAAGTGGTTGATAGTGCTTTTCAGATAAATTAAACATTTCAAAAGGATAAACAGAAAGGACTCTCCATGAAACCTTCAAAATTAGAAAAAGACTTAATAAGCACAAATAAAAAAATGCTCTCTAATATGTATAAGCTCCTTCTTGACTGGGAGGTCAAGGAGGAGGAAGTGAAATGTGTTATGGTGCCGTGAGCTGGAGACTTTGGCTAGAACATCCAGATGGAATCATGGGAGAGGCTGTGGAGGGAGGACCTCAAGTTCACAGCATGCTATGACTTGAAGGAGAACTGCATGAAGATGCTCTACAGTTGGTATTTAACACCTGTAAAATTTGCCAAAATGTATAAAACTAGATCAAACATCTGTTGGAGATGAGGGGAGGCGGAAGGCACCATGATCCACATGTGGTGGAACTGTAAGAAAATCAAGGATTTCTGGGAAACAATTTACAATGAAATTTTTAAAAAATGTTTAAATGTACCTTCCCAAAGAAGCCTGAAGCCTTCCTACTAAGCATAATGAATAATGAAATCCCAAAAAGATTAAGGAAAATATTTATATACGCGGTAGTAGCAGCTAGGATCGTTATTGCTAAAAATGGAAAGGGGACTCTGCGCCCACAAAGTTAGATTGGCAAAGTAAAATGTTAGAATATGCTGAACTAGCAAGATTAACAGCGAGCTTCCAAGACCATACAGATCAAATATTCAACAGAGAGTGGAATATTTACAGAGATTACTTAAAAGAACATTGTAATATTATCAATTCACTGGCAGGCTTGGATTGCGTTTCTGCTTGAAAACAGCAGACTGTTACAGAACAAAATGATAGAGAATCTAGGAGAGATAAAATTAAGTGTGCAGTGAAAGGGAACTTAGGAACCACAATGGAGGGGACCGGAAATCACATTAGAATTAGTAAAGGATGCAATTAATTCTGTGTCTTTCTTTTGGGTACGTAAGCAATGCCACTACCGATCCTCAGGAGGGGGTGGAGTTGCGGGCTCACGACCCCTCCCACACTCCCGCGGGGCTGAGGTCAGCCTCGCGGGATTACAGGGTTTCCCCAGTCACCCCCCACGTTCCGGCGAGGCTGGGGTCAGCCTCGCGCGATTCAGGGATTCCCCAGTCACACCCCCGCGCGCCAGCCAATCGGCTGGCGGCAGGGGCGGGCCTCCTAGAGGCCACATAAGGTCGGGGCAGCCACCGGCTCGCCCCTTTTCTCCCTGGCAGCGAGCTCGAATACCCCTAGCCCCAACTGGGGACGCTCTCCCAGCATCTTGGGAGGCCTCAGGAGAAGCTACGGCAGCTCGCCCCCTAGCCCCAACTGGGGACGCTCTCCCAGCGCGGCTAGTCGGGAGCTGGGCAGCCTTATTCCTACACCCCTAGCTGTTAATTTATATTAAGCTGATACACAATTCATATTGCATCACTTCTGCATTTGCCAGTTACTGTTATTTGGTGTGTTGTGTGCTTTAAATTTTATTTTATGTGGCGTGCTGAGACTTAAGCTCCAGTTTCTTGCGGGGGTTTTACCAAACTCTTGGTGGACATTGCCATCTAGCGGCAGAAAATATAATTGCAGCCCTTTTCTCTAGCTCAATTTAGATCCTTATTTTCAGTTGCAGCCACTGATCGCTGGTAGACGCAATTTTTTTTTTTTTTCAAATTGTCATTGCTGGGGCTTGGTTATAAAAATAGGTAAATAAATAAATAAATAAAACTAATAAAAAATAAAATAAAATAAATAAAAAATAAAAAATAGAGATATAATAAAATAAATAAATACAATAAATAAATAAATAAATAATTTTTTTTTTTTAAGAAAAAATTACAATAATAATAAATATATATATATATATAAAATAAAATAAAAATAAATAAATAATAATAATAATAATAATAATAATAAAAAATAAAAAATAAAATAAAAAATAAATTTATATATTGATATTCCTTTTACCTTTATTTTGTACTATATCACTTTAAGATAGGCCAAGTGGACAAGCACGCCCCGTCACGTTTTCGAGCCTGAAACAATCAGCTTGAGATTCTTTCTAAATATCGTTCTGCCTCTGGTGGTGCGCTAATCTAACCCGGCGCGCCGCGCAGCCTTTTGGCTTTGCCTTCTTGTTTGCGATGGAGGGCAACAGTAACCCTCAGGCACCTCAGCCCGGTAATGTCCTGGTGCCAACAGGTCCGGGCAATCCTCAGGCCATAGCCCAGTTACTTTCCGCTCTGCAATCCTTTTATGCCCAGTGTAGGGCACCCATCACTCCCTCTCCAAACATTGTTGAGGTGACTCAGGATATTATCCCGGATACTCTCCCCAGTCAGCAGGATCAGGATGGGCCATCTACCAGCGCAGCTTCCACGGCCCAGCAGGCCCCCAGCAGGCCTCGTACACGTCAACAAACTGCGCGTACTCAAAAGCCTAAGTCTGGCCCGCAAAAAGGCAAGGCACCTGCTCAGAGGCCTAGGGCTAAGCCAAGACCCCCGGCTGCCACCTCTGCAGGTCCAAGTCAGGAGATAATGGATGTGCCTAGTGTTTTCCAGGACAACCAAGTGCGGCAGAGCTCCTCGGAGGGTTCGTCATCGGATGAGGAGATACCGCCACAGCAGGCGACCCAGGTCACCAATGACCCCGCCCCGAGCGATGGGGTCTCACGGAATCGTAAACGGAAGTCGAAGAGGAAGCATCGGTCGAAGAAGAGCAGGAAGGGAGAGACTTCAGATTCTGACGATGGGACTGGCACTTCTTCTCCGGAAGGGGATAGTGATGGGGTCTCACGGAACCGTAAGCGGAAGTCGAAGAGGAAGCATCGGTCGAAGAAGAGCAGGAAGGAAGATACTTCAGATTCTGACGATGAGACAGGTACTTCTTCTTCGGAAGGGGATAGTGATGCTCCCTTGGAGACATATTGGGGGGAGGGCGAAGACACAGGTCTTCCACGGTGGATGCATGAAAGGAGGGCCAATTCTCACAGAAAAGCCTTTAACGGCACCCTTGAATGGAAGGATGGCGCTCTGGTCCAGGACGTTAAAGTCTCAACCCATGCAGCCACCGACTTTATTCTGGGGAATCTCCTCTCTAAGAGGAAGCGGAATAAGATTTTGAATGGCGATTACGTTGACATGTTTTCATTGGTACCCCCAGCTCAAGTTAAGGGTAAGGGTGAGAAAAGAAGGTATTACGGTAAAAAGAGGTACAGGGCTCCTCGGGTTGAACGAACGTTCGAGAATTGGCTTAACGGGTATCAAGTTTTTATGGCAGTAGTGGCTGGTTGTTATCCGAAGCGAGGCGTGCATCTCGCGGCTTATCTCGCGCACGTCAGGCGGGCTCGGGAGTTGGCAGGCGATGAGGCCGCCTTGGCGTATGATGAGGAATTCCGGAGGAACGCCTCAACGCTCTCCTCGACGCGCTGGGACCAAAAGGACAACAACTGCTGGTTGGAGCATGTGGGACCGAACATCGAAAAGAAATCCTCTGAGCAGCCGAAGTCCGGTAAGGTTGAGTCGCAACGCCGTAGACACTGTTGGGACTTCAACAAGGGTACCTGCCTGCGCACAGCTTGTAAGTACATGCACGAATGTGACAAGTGCTTGGGCAGCCACCCTGCAATCAACTGCTACAAAGGGAGGCAGCAGCCCTTTCGTGGAGGCAGGGGTCACCTCACACGGGGTAATCGAGGTGCCCCCGCGGGACCTGCTGGTACCGCCCAAGGACCATCTGGGGCCCGGTACTAACGTTTCCCTCAGCCTGGCGTACTCCCCGATAAAATTACAGCCCCTGAGAGCACTGTTAAAGCTTTACCCAGATAGACAAGCGGCCTGCTTGTTAGATGAAGGGTTCTCTAAGGGGTTTAGAATCCCAGTTACCTTCACCCCTAACGCTAGTTGTCCTCCTAACCAGAAGTCTGTGCTTGAACGACCCGACATTGCCGCAAAAAAGATCCAAAAAGAGATCGCGGCTGGGAGGGTGGCCGGTCCCTTTTCTTCCCCTCCCATTGAGGGTTTGCATATTTCTCCCCTCGGTATTGTCCCTAAGAAGGTTCCCGGCGAATTTCGAATGATACATAACTTGTCTTATCCTAAGGGTGCCTCAGTCAATGACGCCATCCCCCAAGAAATGTGCACGGTGAAGTATGCATCTTTCGATCAAGCTGTGCGGTTGGTGAGGAGTTTTGGTACGGGCGCCTTTATGGCAAAATGCGACATTGAGTCGGCATTTCGCCTTCTTCCAGTTCACCCAGATGACTACCGCTGGTTGGGATTCAAGTTCCAGGGTGATTTCTTCATCGACAAAGCCATGCCTATGGGTTGTTCTATTGCCTGTGCTTCATTTGAGACCTTTAGTACATTTTTAGAATGGGCTTTGAAGTTCAGGACTGGCTCCAAAGGGGTAGGGCACTACCTCGATGATTTTATTCTGGTGGCAAGGAGCGCCGGCGAGTGCGGGACCCTGCTCCATGCTTTTGAAGCCCTAGCCAGCGAATTGGGTGTCCCCCTGGCGAACGAAAAAACTGAGGGCCCAGTCACGACCATGACTTATTTGGGGATTGAACTGGATACATTGGCCCAAACTTCGCGGCTACCATCCGAGAAGTTGGCTGCCTTAAAAGAACTTATTGGCCAAATGCTCCCCTTAAAGAAGGTTACCTTGAGGCAAATTCAATCCCTTTTGGGGCACCTCAACTTTGCCTGCCGTGTGGTTTCCCCTGGCCGCCCCTTTTGCGGCCGTCTAGCTAAGCTGTCAGCGGGTTTACGGTCTCCGCATCATAGGGTTCGCCTCTCTAAGGCTGTGAAGTCTGACCTGCAAGTCTGGTTGCAATTCCTAGATGGTTTTAATGGCATATCTTTATGGCAGGATACTTTGGTGCTGCAATCGGACTTTCAGGTACATTCGGATGCAGCCGGGTCCCTAGGTTTTGGCGTTTACTTCAGGGGTCAGTGGTGCGCCCAGCGCTGGCCTCCCTCGTGGCAAGGTAAACCAATACTGCGCGATTTGACATTCCTGGAATTCTTCCCAATAGTTGTCGCAATCCACATCTGGGAAGAGCAGTTTAGAAATCATAGAGTTTGTTTCTGGACGGACAACCAGGCGGTGGTCTCGGTCTTAAATAGGCAATCCGCGCATTCCCCAAGGGTTGCTTCGCTTTTGCGGTATTTCGTTCTTTCATGCCTGCGGTTGAACCTCCACGCTTCCGCCAAATTCGTTCCTGGTATAGACAATAACATTGCGGATGCTCTATCTCGTTTCCAGATGGAACGCTTTCGCTCATTGGCGCCGGATGCGCAGCAGCAGCCGCAACCGTTTCCGGAGCACCTCTGGAGTATTGGGAACGAGAAGCAATAAAGGGAGTATTGTCTGCGCTGGCGCCTTCCACCCTTAAATCTTACAATAAGGCATGGCTAGACTTTACATCTTTCCGCAGGAAGAAGGAGAGGTTTAGGCCTGGCAGGCCGCCATCTAAGTCAGAAGTCATCGAGTATATGGTTAAGCTTCGCGATCTGGGTCGGGCCCCCAAAACCCTCAACATCCATTTGGCAGCGATATCTTTCTTTTCTAAAGCTTTATTCTCTGTTGATCCCTGTTCACATTTTGTAGTTCGCAAAATGCTGGAGGGCTGGCGCAGGGCCAGACCGCAGGGCCAAGATGGTCGAAGGCCCATAACGCTTGACATACTTACCCAAATACGCAGGAAGCTTAGGGTCCTTTGTTGGTCTAGGTATGAGGCCAGATTATTCTCCGCAGCATTTTCCTTCGCATTTTTCGGGGCGTTACGCATTGGCGAGGTGGTCTGCGAACACCTTACAGCCAATAGGGGCCTGTTGTTGGGGGACGTAACAGTTGCCAGCTCGCACGTGTTGCTAAAAATCCGCAGTTCCAAAACTGATCAGCTTGGCAGGGGAACCTTGATCCGCCTCCAGGCAACCCAGAGGGCTGGCCCTTGCCCAGTAAAAGATGCTAGAAAATATCTGTGCGTGAGACCGAATTTTAATGGCCCTTTCTTCGTTCATGCTGATGGCTCCTTTCTTTCCAAACATCAGTTCACGAGAGTCATGCGTAAGGCAGTGGCAGCCATTGGTCTTCCACAAGAGGAGTACGCCGCACACTCCTTTCGCATTGGGGCAGCGACTACTGCCGTACATATGGGCTTCCCTGCTGAGAGGATTATGGAAATGGGGCGCTGGAAATCCAACGCATATAAGGGCTACATTCGTAAGCCCTTTTAATTCCCCGCTAGTCTTTACTCTCCCCTTACCCGGCTCTCTTATTGTATTCTTCCAGGTGCTGCCTTGGTGCAACTGTGGATTATCGGTCACAGTATCGTTCATTGGGCGAAACGCCGAGCGGAATTTAGGCGTTGGGACGCTGACCTCAAGCTACCTAACTATGTTAAAGTTTCATGGATCTCTAGGCGGGGTATGCGTTGGGAAGAATTCTTCCCAGTCATATCCCAAAAAATCGCGGATGAGGGTGCCCCGGATGCCTTGGTCATACAACTGGGTGAGAACGACCTGGCATATAGGAAAGGGGTGAACTTAATGTGGAACATTATAAATGATTTGGAACGGTTACAGGCGTCTCACGCTAACACTACATTAATTTGGTCTTCCTTGCTGGAAAGGCGGCATTGGCGGGATGCGGTGAAACCCGCTGCGGTGGATAAAGCCAGGCGAATCGTGGAGCGCAACGTCGGGCGCAGGGTGGCCGCGTTGGGCGGACGAGTTATCAAACACCCCGAAATTCAATATTTCAAAGATACGCTTTATCGCTGGGATGGCGTGCATTTATCTGATGCCGGCAACGATATCTGGCTTGCGGACATTTTTAGGGGAATTAGGGATTGGTTACAGGTCTGAGGGTATTGGCGGCGAGCCTGCTCAATGCGGCTCGTGTGGCGGTAGGCATTGGCCGGGGTATTGTCATGCAAATGAGGTCGGGGGGGAGGAGCGCCATCACCTCCCCCAATGATTGAAGGGTAGTTCGTTAAAGGACTCCGAGGGGCGACGCCTCGTCCGAAACCTACGGAGGCTAGGGCCTAAAGCGCGCCCCCGAGCGGTAACCCCTCGGGGAGCGCCTAGGGATACGCATCTCAGGTAGCTCCCCCTGTTGGTGTTTAACCCTTCCCGGTTAGACCGGATAGTCGGTTAGGGGCCAATGCCTAAAGCCAATACCTCTCTTACCTGTAATCAATAAAGTTGTGGCCATTTTCGCCCATTAACTTAAATTCTTGTGTCCTGTGTCTTTATTCTTTACACCTGTGGGGGGGGAGGGAATAGCCACGCAATTTTTTTTTTGTTAATTGCTATATATAGTTTGATTTTGTTTTCTGTTTTGTTAAACCAATAAAGCAATAATAATAATAATAATAATAATAATAATAATAATAATAATAATAATAATAATAGTGCTTTATATGTATGGTGTTGATGTGGGCAAAATCTAACAGCAAGGAGAGGCAAGAAAACAGAATGGAATTGCTAGTCAGCGACTTACTGGCTGCCAACGAAACTTGTCAGTATTTTGAGGGTGGGGTTCAAAGGCATATTGGAAATTTAGTCTATATGCATATTGGCAATTTAAAACACAGCAGGGTTGCTCCCCCTGATGCATTTCAAGTTGCAATTTAACTTTGCTCTGTACACCAGAGCGGAGAGAGGTATGTCATCATCACCTGATGCAAATTACCTCATTTGTTTCCCAGCACCCTGTGACCTCCCAAATCCAAGGAAGCTTTACTCCGCCAGTGTGCAAGGGATCTCTTCGCTTAATGTCTCAAACTTCAGCTTACGCCAACACTTTTTAAAAAATAAACAAACTTGTTGCAGCAGTCCGACACTAATCCTTGCCTTTCTCTGTGTCAAACCTCCCCCCCCCCAATGCAATTTAAAGCAGGCCTCTTGCATTTGCAGTTTAAAATGGGAACAAAGCAAACTGAAAGAAAAGACTTTGGTCACTGGAATGTATTGCTTCCTTCTGAATATTATGTTACAGTTTATTTCTATGTTGTATGTCAGCCAACAAAGGTTTTGCACAGGAATACAGTACAGTACATTGAATTTCCGCCGTGCCCTTGGAATGCACTCAAGCGAGAATGATTGCAATGTGCATCCCATTGTACGTATCGCTCGTTTAGTGCCACCTAGTGTTTATTTCATGCAGTGCTAGTTCGTTCTTGCCCCTTAGGGCTGATGCGTCATGCACACTTGCATTACATCATTGATCCTAAATGGGCAGGCATGGGCAAACTCCAGATGTTTTGGGACTACAACTCCCATCATCCCTAGCTAGCAGGACCAGTGGTTAGGGATGATGGGAGTTGTAGTCCCAAAACATCTGGAGGACCAAGTTTGCCTATACCTGCTAAATGGGTGCCTTTTTGTGCTAACAGATTGTACAGGTTTGAAGAGGAGCTCTCTCCCCACCTCCACCTGGTCTTGCCACACATTAAATCATTAAGTTAGCAATGTTTAATGTATTTCAAAGTTTATTGTAGGAGGGTAATATGTGGTTTACGTGGGGGAGCAACAGTTTTGTTTTTGGTGCGCGCGCACACACACACACGTCTGTTCAGACTATCTCAAAGTGACTTTTTGTTGTATTTATAGGCTTTAAACAATAAAGTTCATTCAACTTTATTCATTCAGTCATTCGGCAGATGAAATAGGGCTTATGCCACCATACAGCTGCCAGCCTTTAAACCATGGGTGTAGCCAGGATTTTTTTTGGGGGGGGGCAGGATTTTTGGGGGAAGAACCAATGTGATCGGTCAGTTAGTTAAGAGTATTTCTATTGTTTTACTTGATGGGGGGGGCAGCTGTCCATGCTTTAAAGTGTTATAAGACCCATTTCCTGTTTTTGAATAAGGACTTGGTGGCCCTCTTAGATCGTATGCTGCTGGGTTTTATTTAATAGCAATCTAAGAACTGTTACTTCTCTCCTTCAGTAGGACTCCTGTCCTTTGTCTCTAACAGCAGAATAGCAAGCAGATATTCCACTACAGTATTTTCAATTTGCTTACCAAAGGAGAAAGCTGTACCTGTTGAACTACCCAGATCTGCATTTATATATACAGTGGTACCTCTGGGATCCTTTCCGGAGCCCTGTTCACATCCTGAATTAAACGCAACTCGCGTCTGCGATTCGCCGCTTCCACGCATGAGTGCGCATGCGCGAGCGGCAAAACCTGGAAGTAACATGTTCGCCGTGGAGCATAACCTGAAAACGCTCAACCAGAAGCTACTTCAACCCGAGGTATGACTGTACACTCTCACTCTCTCTCTCTCTCTCTCTCTCTCTCTGTAGCACAGGAACCTCTGCCAGCTGGAGGGAAACGGTGGGAAGGTCTCTTGGTTGATATTATGCAGTGATGGGAATTCTATGCCTTGCCAGCTGTTGCTGGACTTGGTTAGAGCTGATAAGGCCACAGTTGCAAGCTCAATCCCTGTATGTGACAGCTGCATATTCTTGCACTGCAGGGGGGTTGGACTGCTAGATGATCCTCAGGGTCCCAACTCTACAATTATTCTATGACTCCAGCCCCATCGTCTCTGACGATGCTTGCTGGGGCTGATGGGAGCTGGACTCCAGCAACGCTTAGAGCAGGGGTCAGCAAGTTTTTTCAGCAGGGGGCCGGACCACTGTCCCTCAGCCCTTGTGGGGTACCGGACTTTGATTTTTTTGGGGGGGAGGGTGAACGAATTCCTATTCCCCACAAATACCCCAGAGATGCATTTTAAATAAAAGGACACATTCTACTCATGTAAAAACACGCGGATTCCCTGACCGTCCGCGGGCCGGATTTAGAAGGCGATTGGGCCGGATCCGGCCCCCGGGCCTTAGTTTGCCTAACCATGGCTTAGAGGGTTCCCGGGCCCCCTTCCCCTATGTCCTGGGTTGTGGGGAGTCCGAGGGAACGCTCAGCCAGGAACTAGTACGGCAGAAAGGCGTGACCTTTTCCTCGGAGTAAAGCCCCGTCGAGCACAGCTCGCACGAAACCTACGCGAAGACTGTGCTCGCAGCGCCCTCTGGCGGCCGCCGCAGGAGCAAACCGCGGCTTGCGCGCCTGCCTTGTGCCTGGCTTTCCGGGCGCAAGCTCCGCCTGGAAGGAGGGCGGTCCTGGGCCAGGCGAGCCGGGCTCTTCCGCTTCCCTCCGCGCACGCAGGAAGGTTTTGGAGGCCGCGGGAAGGAAGCCGGGATCGCAGCGCGCTCGGCCGCCGGAGAGGAGCCTGAGAGCGGACGCCCACGAGGGTCGGAAGGAGTCCTGCTGTCTGCTGTAGTGGTGGGTTGTTGCCACGTGGGAATGGGGCGGGTTATGGCCAAGTCTACACGTGCAGCGGCCAGAGGTGGTAGCAACGTTTCCGAATGCTTCTTGCTGCCGGAGAAGAGAGAGCAGGCCGGGATTGAGCACGTCTCTTTAACAGGGAAGGTTGGGCTTCGTTGTTCAACTTGCAGAGAGGTGCTTTTTTTTTCCTTTTACGCTTAAGGAAGCTTTCAAAGAGGCTCATCTCAGCTGCAACCCGAAGGAGTCCTTGAATTTTAAATTCTCGGAAGTGATTTAGTGCAGGGATGCTCAAGATGTCAGTGTCGGTAGATCTGCCTATCAGGGCCAGGTATAAAGAGCAGGGTGCGCGGCCCCGTATTCTGAGTCTGGACTTCCGTTTTCCGTTCCAAATCCGAACGAAGATCTTTTTGCATAAAAAAGTACACTCCTGGTTAGCTTTCTGCAGTTCAGCAACATATTTGCTGTGGGAAAAGCCATTATGTTTCTGCTGCTGAAAAATTGGGAGTCAGAAATTATTGATAAGCTATTGCAAATTACCCAGCGATACTAATCCATGGGTAGGCAAACTAAGGCCCGGGGGCTGGATCCGGCCCAATCGCCTTTAAATCCGGCCCGCGGACTCAGCGTGTTTTTACATGAGTAGAATGTGTCCTTTTATTTAAAATGCATCTCTGGGTTATTTGTGGGGCATAGGAATTCGTTCATCCCCCCCCCCAAGTCCGGCCCCCCACAAGGTCTGAGGGACAGTGAACCGGCCCCCTGCTGGAAAAGTTTGTTGACCCCTGATAACTAATAAATTTTCTGCCCACTGTCTTGAACTAGTGCAGTCCCCTATTTAGTGTAGGAGTCATGCAGCCACAGTTTGCCTTGCAGCCTCTATCTCAAGTGCAAGCGACAGATGTTGAGCAAACAATCAGCCTTCCTAAATCTACTGTTTAGATATTCTTGTTACTTTTTATCTATTATCCTTTATATGTTTTTAGCTTCCTGTTTTACTCATGTTTGTTTTTATTTTCATCAGCTGCTGTAAGTCCTGCTTCTGGGGAGAAGAAAGCAGGGTTTAAATAAGTAAAGTTGATGATAGAACAGACATGGTTTAACATCGAGAGACGTTGCACTGATACATTGAGACAGGAGTCAGATATACAGATGGGTTGTGACATGTCTTCTTGAGAGAGACAAGGGAAGCTTAAATATTGAACTTGACTAGATAGTGCACATCGTTGGCAGAGTCCAGGGTAGTGTTTTGTTGTTTTCATTCATTTGAATGGGGCTAGTACAGGGAACCCCCTCCTGAGATTGTAGCCTATATGCAGAGATCTCACGAAATGCAGAAATCGAACTGAATTCACATATCAGAGAGCCCAGTGGAAAGACACATTTCTGAGATTTCTTTAGGAACACTCTTTTTTAAAATTTAGGATTTAAATGTCCTTCTAAACGATACTAGCTTTTCTTCCTAGACTTTTCATTGTTCCTAGTATATTGTGCATTATTTCCAAAATATAATTCCAAAATATTTCAGCATCAAATGGAAACACATTTGTCGCTTACAACTTTTAGATCCTCGTTGCAATTTTTTGCAGACTCCCCTTTTTGTATGGCTAAGCATGTACCGCTGGATATAAGCAACCATGCTTTGTGCAAATGAACAGTTTATTTTGCAGTTTCAAGGCTAGGTAGAAGTTAAGAACCTAGCAGTGCCAAATATGTTAGAAAAATATATATTAAAGAAGCAAGAATGTGTTGGGATGGGGGATGCATGCCTATAGATGTTGTGTATATCTCTGGTTTAGTTTGCAGAATTTTTTGCTGCTTTTTCATTCGCAGCTCAGGTTGGCAAACCATACCAAGAGCATCAAAGATGTCCCTTCAGGCAGCAAAGGGATCGTCAGCCCGTAAATCGAAGCAAATGACTGTAAAGACATCTTTGAGCAACCCGTATACTCTGCAGTGGAGCCCTGTGGATGGAGCAGACATGCACTACATACTGGAAGCCTTAGGAGATGTTATGAAACAGACTGGGTTAGAAAAGGTAGAGACTCGGAGAAGGACGAAACCCTCTTCTGGAAAGAAGCAGGAGAAAGAACAAGGCGATGGCCAGACCAACAGACTTCAAGACGAGAATTGCCCTGGAGATGCTAAAGCACATGGGTGGACAAACTTGCAAATCAGAAACCAACTCGCTATCGGGATCAATGAAGTAACAAGAGCGCTGGAAAAAAATGAGCTGCTTCTGGTGCTTGTTTGCAAGTCTGCCAAACCTGCTATGCTAACATCTCACCTTATTCTGCTCTGCGCAAGCCGGGCCACTCCAGCCGGCCAGGTTCCACGTCTCAGTGAAAGCCTTGCACCGCTCCTCGGGTTAACGTCCGTCCTAGCCCTGGGATTTAAAAAGGACACCGATGCTTTTGCAGAGGTAGCCAAAACCATTATCCCGCGAATACCACATTTGGATGTGCCCTGGATTCAGCACGGGACAGAACGTTTGCTGGCCACTGAAGATGCTCCTCCGGCGAACTTGCAGGCGGGTGAGTGCACAGAGTCAGACCCGGAAGAGCGCTCTCCCAACCACAAGCGGAAACGAGCAGATTGCAGCAGGATTGCCTCTCCTGCTACAGCTCTGCAAGCACTCAAGGTTAAAAAAATAGTACCCAATCCAAACAAGCGAAGGAAGCTTCCCAAGACTAAAAAGCGCATTTCAAAGTAATCAATTATATTGGCTTGTTCCCACATTTCTTATTTGCCTGTGTGTGTGTGTGTGTGTGTGTGTGTTTGTTTAAGAAGCCAGTAAAAGCTATGTAATATTAACTAGGCTTGCAGTTAAGAATATATACCAACATTACAAAATTCATATTTGTGGCAAGATATTCAAGCTAATAGCTTGGTACTGGACACGTCATTATATAAAATCTAAAAGTGCTTGGAACAAAGCCTTTTTCTGGATTAAATGTAATTCAAAACAAAATAGTATGGAAGTGATAACGTTTATTCAAACATCCATCTGTGCTGATAGATTCAATAGCTAGTAATCTCTTTAAGATGCCGGAATCACAAAACATCTGCAAATTTGATAGCACAATGTTATCCATTGGACACTTGCATTTGGTCAAATAATGCATGCAGAACTGACCCCAGATGCATTTGGCCTTTAATAGAGGAGTATTTTCTTTAGCATGTCAATCAGCCCAAATTTCTGCAAGAAGAAAAGCACTTCAGATTTGGATTTTGGGATGCAGGTCGCAATTGTTCTTGCAGATCCCACAATGCAGATTTCCTAAACAGAAGTTACAGCCTTGCCACGTTCAGTTTAACAGCATGCTATTGAATCTAAAAACTAAAAATGCCCCATAACAGCTAAAACGGGGGTGCAACTTAAAATGGCTGCTCAGAGGAAACTTGTTTCAATCAGCTGCTATTAATATATTAATACTGAAAACAGGCAAGTTGTAGGGACAGTAAGGAGGCGGCGGCAGCAGCAGCAAGAACCGGATATAGGATGTGTAGTTAAATTATCTATTTAGTCAGGTGCAAAACTTTGTGCTTGCAGTAGTCTGTGCTTAAAGGGTTATGGAAAGGCGAAATCACCACATGTCTACACCAACTGTGCTTTGCTTTCTTACCTTTCCAGCACAAATATTTAATTTGTTGTAATTTTATTACATTTCTATTCTGCCTTTCCTCTGCCATGGAAACCTAGATGGTTCTCTGGTGGTCACCCATCCAAGCACTGACCAGACCTGCTTGGCTCCAGCAATTTATTGGATAATAATTGGGAAGATTGTTCTCAGTTGTCTAGTGAAGGAGAAAAATGAAGGGTTATAATTAATCTTATGAAGTCTTGCGTAGTTCTGAGGCTTTCCTCACTCATACTTCCACACTAATTTCAGCTAATCAGTGCTATTTTAATGTTCTTTCTCTCACTCTCACACACTTGTTTAACCATCATGTGAACTTATCCAGATGAACATTTTCACCTTTGATTGAATCATGGTGCATCAAATTGAAAGCTTAGAGAAGCGTGGACTCATTTACAAGAGCCGTTCAACCTATACCAACTCACTGAGAAATCAATCTGGGGTGAGTCTAGCTTGGGAAATACCTTCGTTTCAAGCAAGCAATGTCTGTGCATGGCATTTGCTTTTTTTTTAGGCTGGTTGCTATTATTAGAATTAAAGAACAAGGGTGGGTGGGAGAAAGAAAGAAAGAGACACATTATGGCATATTAGTTAAGGCTGGTAACAACCAAAAAAAGGTACTCGCAGGGTTCTGAACATTTGCTTATAATGAGCACAAGGGACAGTGAAATCCTTTGCTCCAAAATCCAGGATATACTACTGCTACTATAAGCAAATTTTACTTATTTACACAAACATACTTTTTGTTTAAAATGGACATTCCCCCCCTTTTAAAAAAAACAACAAGTAGACAAAAGGAATATGTGCAATTTTGCAAAAGCCTTGAACACATTCAGTCGTAACATCTTGATAACAGTACTAAAATTCTTAAGTTTTTTATGTACAGGCTGCTCATAACTCTGCCACCGAAAGAAACCCCCGAAAGGTTTTCCTTCTTCATAGCTGCAAGATTAATAGAGTAATATATAATTCAGGCAACATATAAACACACGCACTAAACAGTGCAATACTCTTGAAGTCAAGTCAGTGATCTACTGAAGATCGAAGTACAAATCTGTAATTTTTTTTATTTTATTGATTTGGCAGCATTGCTTATGGAGAAACAAATGCACTAGTCAAGACCAGCGCATTTCCCGTACCACTCCACAGTTACAAAATACATCCAAGGTTTTCCATGTTTCCTAACAGACAGTCATAATACTCCCCAAGGATTTCCTCCTTCCGACGATGACATCCACGTGATGGAAAATAAGCAGAAACACTCAAAACCGGCTCCTTCATTTTGTTACATTGATAAATGTACACTACCACTTAATAAATAGAAATGCAGCAGTTCAGTCACATTAACAGTAAAGAATTTGTACTCTATTCCACCACTGCAATCGAGTTGGTTGTACAAAAAAACAGTCTTTTACGCAGGGGAAGGGAAGGGGGAAAAAGAGAGAACCCTTTTCCATCAAGATGCGAGCTAAGCGTTGGAAATTAAAAGAAATGTGCTTTTATTTCGTTTCATCGACAAAACAGTAAAAGGTTCATGAGCTTTTCCTCTCTCTGGTCCGAGCTGAGCTGAAGGTGTGAAGGACTGGTCAGGCATGGATCTCGTCACTTCCCCTCTGCGTGGCCCCAAGGTTCAAAGGATTATTTTAAAGTTCACCAGCCTTTGTGCTTCTCTCCTCTTGAACGGTGCCGATCCAAGAGCTTCCATCAGCCCAGATGATTACGTCCGAGAACTATAAATACAAGTGTCCTTCCTCATTATTGTAATACAAGACCGACCTAGAAAGACAACAACGGGTTTGTTAGTGCAGGTAAGGGTAACGAAAACATTGGTAAGGAAATCTCCAGCCCATTGGCTTCATTAGGCCCAGCACAGGTGCCAAGTTGGCCTAGGAGACAGTTCTTCAGAAACCATCATTGCCTGCCCTCCACACCGGGAGCTCCTATTGGTTCCTTTGCAAGCGGAAACCCCTGGGGAGTTCTCCCTTGGGTTTCAATACAAACTGATTTCTACTGATGGAGTATGCCCCTTTAAAGGCATCAGGTGATTGGCACTGGGAGCTGGCCCTTAAAGGAGGTAGCTGTAAATGCACTCCAGCTGATCAGTGGTTCAAGTGATCCTCTTTGAACGCAGGTGTCAATCAGCTGACATCAGGTGAGTAACAGGGAGGCAGTCCACGGGGAGTGAGAGATAGGGACCCACTGGACGGATCCAGTTCCCCACCCGTTTTATGACATAGCGCTAGAACGGGCTTTGTCAGACACACCTGTTGCTAACTTCTGGCCCTCCAGATGTTGCTGGACTCTTAACTCCCATCAGCCCCAGCCAGCATGGCCAATGGTTAGGGGTGATTTTACATGAAGTCTAGGGACATCTGGTGAGCCACAGGTTAGCCTCTCCTGCCACAAGGTACAAGAAAGAGCAAAGTCACAGGGCATCTGGGTAATTCAAATCACTATAGACAACTGAGCTTCTGTGAAATGTGTTACCTTTTCAGAGTCCATGCCAGGACACCTCCAGTTATACAAGTAATACTGCAAGTTGCCGTCTCCGATACCAAACTTCAGTTTTTCCAGGAATGTTTTGTTTTCCATCAAGTCTAGTGCATTGAAGACATCAAATCCTTTCTGGCAATATGAGAAAAAATATAATGATTTTTTTTCTAGTAGCGTTTGCATCAATGTTACCTGTAAAAGCGTGCTGTGCTTAGAATGTGATCCCATCATTTGGTACACATCCTGAACAGTAGGTATAGTCACCCCTCCATTTCTTGCAACCCCCCTGCTGGCATGTCTGGGGGTTAGCTCCCCAATTCTGTTGCTAGTCACATGTATGTTGAAGCATGCAAAAACTTCCAAGTGGTGGGCAAGTGGAATTGAACTGATACCCAAACTTGCTTTGATTCAATGCACCACAGGCAACATTCAAGGTTCTGTGCCAAAGGAGTCCAGTTTGCAGAATCCTCACCCTTGACAAACAGGAGGAACCAGCTTACATGTGACAAATGGCAAAGAGTTTTTTTTTTTTTAACGTTTGCTAGCTTCTGACCAAGACAAAGTTGTTCTGGACAAACCTGAAGCACGCTTGGCAAGCCAATCTATTGTTCATGAAAATTGAAATGAGACCAATACGTCGAGACTTTTAATGATGGCAGGGGGTATAAAAAAACAACTGAGAGAGACCAAGAGCTGGATTTACTTTAACCAGAACTAAAATGACATCTACTGATGGAAAGTGTTACTTTATCATTAGTTTATATTTCATTTAGAGCTCTCTCTTTTTTTAAAAAATAAATAAATTCTTGAGGTTTTCAATTGAGTATTGACAAAACAGATAATGTGAGAAAACAAGGAAGTTCTGTTGCACAGCCTCAAGTCTTTGTGCTGACGGGATCAATGTGTCGAATACCATCCCATGGGCTCATTGGAAGGTACAGTGGTACCTCGGGTTAAGAACTTAATTCGTTCTGGAGGTCCGTTCTTAACCTGAAACTGTTCTTAACCTGAAGCACCACTTTAGCTAATGGGGCCTCCTGCTGCCGGAGCACGATTTCTGTTCTCATCCTGAAGCAAAGTTCTTAACCTGAGGTACTATTTCTGGGTTAGCGGAGTCTGTAACCTGAAGCGTATGTAACTCGAGGTACCACTGTAATAGGGTAAGAGCTCTTCTCTCTCCAGAGCCCTGCAATGAGCCATTGTTGCTGTGTCTTAAGTTTGGATCAAGACAATGATACAAAACGGGGAGAAGGAAAGCTGCAATTTTACATTCAGTTGTTTCTTCATCCAGAAATAGCAGCAGTAGCAGCAGCAGCATGCCGGCAAAAAAGAGGTCTCTCTCAGAAAATAATAGACTTGGAATATGTGGGTGTATTGTTAATCCCATGTCCCTCGGAAGGTGGTGGACTCTCCTTCCTTGGAGGTCTTAAAGCAGAGCCTTGGGTGGCCATCTGCCATGGATGCTTTAGCCGAGATTCCGCCATTGCAGGGGGTTGGATTAGAGGACCTTTGGGAGTCCCAACGCTACAATTCTATGATTCTGTCTGAGAGCTGTTTCATACAACCCAAAGGCCTCCTGGGAGTTCAAGCCCATAAGCAGAGGCTGCCCTGTTCTCTTCAGTGCCAAGAGGTGTGTCACACCAGGAGTTGTGTTCTCCCAGCACTCCTGGCCATGGAAGACTTGGGAGAGGCAGCAGCCCAGGTGACCTGACGATGCCAGGGCTACTTACCAGCTTTGCTATAATGAGTGCATCGTTCATGAGATCCAAGAGAGGGGTTTCCGTATGAACATTGTAGAAGGAGTAGGCTGCTTTGAGGCTTTTGTGAACGGGATGGTGCATGACCGTCGAAGGTAACGTGTAGAAACTCAGAAAGTCGGTTAAAACACCATTTGAACTCTAGGAAAGGAAGGGGAAGAAAAAGACACTACTGAGAAATCAAAGCGAAAAGACTATAGCACACTGGAGACATAAGCAACTCAAGCTGGCTGGCTGAACTACAGGTCAAGAAAAACTACTGCAGCCAAAAGGTATTTGATGTGCTGAGAGTTTACAGCCAGCCAAATAAATACGGCCAGCAGCTCTGGCTTATTTTAGCCCTGTTAAACTTGTTTCAAAACAATCTCACGCTGATCACAATCTATAATGCCATTACTTTAGGCCAGTGTTTCCCGAACTTGGGCTGCCAGCTGTTTTTTTTGGACTACAGTTTCCATCATCCCTGACCACTGGTCCTGTTAGCTAGGGATGATGGGAGTTGCAGTCCAGAAACAGCTGGAGACCCAAGTTTGGGAAACACTGCTTTAGGCCAAGGGGTGGCTAACCTGTGGCTTTCCAGATGTTATTGGACTACAACTCCCATCATCCTTGACCACTGGCTATGCTGGCTTGGAACGATGGGATTTGGAGGGCCAAAGGTTCATGCCGCTAGAACAAACATTTATGTCTCATCTTTTTCCAAGGAGCTTAAGGTAGCATACATGGTATGCCACCCCATTTTAAACCACATGACCACCCAGTGAGCTTGGTGACTGAGTGGGGATTTGAACCAGGGTCTCCCCAATCAATGATCACGCTGGCTCTCACTTCCTTCTCTAGTGTCGAAGTGCACAGCCTGCCATTTAAAAAGGCAGAGCAGCAGCCTGCATAGCACAGCCAACTGTATTAACAGCAAGGCTCAAGCCCAGCAGCATCAATCCATGCTGAGTTATATCATATATTGCAAAAGAGTGATTTCAATTGTATGAGTGTCGGTCAAATTGGCACCTCAACACACAAGAAGGAGGTATCCGCATGCTTGGGAGAACCCCAAGTTTTGCATACGTATGAAAAACCCAGGCAGGCACCCCTGCAAACAGTCCAATGAGAAGTACATATGCTTAGTGTACATGTAACTCTGTAGAATGAAATACCTGGAATCCTCAACATGACCAATCTACACTGCAACATTTTGTTGCAGATCCCAGATACATTGTGCATATTTATCCTTATTTAAACAAAAGAAGAAGAGCTCCCAATTCCAAGTGGTGGAAGTAATCATAATTATTATCAGGCCAATGGAGGCCAATCTGAAATCACCCAAGTTTTAGTATAGGCATATCCAGTTTTACTTCAAAGGAGAGAAGTTATTATTGCCCAGCTAGGACATAATGCTAAATCATAGTTTAAAGTTTTACATGCACATGCAGCAGCAAATATTGGGATTGCACACTTCCCCTGCACTGGTGAGAAATCAGAAGCACCTGGTTTGCTTTTAAACTACGCAGTGTCTCTCAATTACATCTACACTTGGGGAATTACGGTTTGATATGGGCTTCTTTGAACAAATCCATAGTTTAATCAAGTTCAGATGTAAAAAGAAACTGTTTAGTTTAAAAGCAAAAGTGGATGCTTCTGATATCCACACAGCTGTGCTGGAGGAGAACAAGAAAAAATCTGAGCTTGAGGCTCACTGCTGTTTGTGCCCATAACAAAACTGGATTTTAATGTTGCACCTGAAAAGGACCATTGCTGGTTTTCTGGAAGAGACTTTATTATTTATTTTGAACAATTCAACACTGTCTTCCAGAACAAAGAGTTCACAAGTCAGCTAACAACCAGCAACTTAAAAATAATAGATTAAAATGGAGATACAGGAGTTCCTAACATAAGGGAAGAGCTTCTCACAGGCATCAGGTCCATCACTGTGAGAAATGGATGATGGACTAGATTGGCTTTTGGTCTGATGCAGCTGGGCCTTTCTGGCATTCTCGATGGAGGCAGGGGACAGATTCTCTCTTACCTCTACAACAAAGGTATCAATAATGTGATCCTGAGGCAGAAACCAGTGGGCCACTTCTTCTTCGTCCATAACAGGAGCGAGCTTAAACTGCTTCAAGTAATTGTTGATTAATTCTTGCACCGCTTTAATGTCTTTTCGTTCCATTGGTCTCAAACCTGAAGTTTTTGTGGCCTTGTTATAACGAAAGAGGTCAGAGATTAAAAAGAGAGAGAACTTACACATTAAGCAGAAAAACAATGCTAGGGCATTCAGTGAGGAAAAACTACTGTGCCTATCCTCTAGATTACTCAGGTAGGCAGAAGACAGATCGGGATCTTCCGAGAGATCTCTGGGTGTTTTATGGTGGCTTGGCAAGAGAACAGCAACAACTAAAACACAGTCTCCGCCATTACGTTGCTGATAATGCTGGGGTGGGCAGACCAGAAGTGAATTT
Organism: Podarcis erhardii; assembly: GCF_964252035.2. Classification (NCBI taxonomy): domain Eukaryota; kingdom Metazoa; phylum Chordata; class Lepidosauria; order Squamata; family Lacertidae; genus Podarcis; species Podarcis erhardii. Next base: position 21,856,990 of record NC_138513.1, on the reverse strand, counting down.
TTGCGTGAAATTGCTTGGGAGCTGGGTTCTGGCACTGTTCCGAAATTCCTGGCTGAGCTTGCGCATGGAGACACCCTGTTCCTTAGCTTATGTCCACCCAGCAGAGCTGCTATTTTGCATCATGCTTTGGGTGGTGGATCTCAGGTTACCAGTAAAATCCAAAGCACATCCTGTAAGCCTGAAGTTTGCCCACCCCTGCTGTCAAATGATGCTTTGCATAACTCCCAGCAAATTCAACACCTTCAAGGAGACACCAACCAGGCAGGAAAGTCATCCTTCATGAACTTCTGCATGTGTACAGATGTTTGGGCAGCAAAAAAAATGACCCCGGTCTTCTGAGTACCAAGAGGGACTTCATAGAAAACAAACAGTGGCTTCAAGAGTACTGTGTTCTAAGTCTCCTTATGGCCTCATCAGATTTTACAGAAAAACACAGGGCTCTGTGTTGTCACAGCATATCTGCCATGTCTTCTCTAACGCTTAATGGGGGCATAATGAGTATGGAACAAAGCCTGCCTTTAAAACAGGGATGGGGAACCTCTGGCCTTGAAGATACTGCTAGTGTTATAGTATTTTAAATTTTTTTTTTTGAAGCTGCCCAGAGTGGCTGGGGAAGCCCAGCCAGATGGGCGGGGTACAAATAATAAATTATTATTATTATTATTAATATTACTAGACTTACAACTCCCATCATCCTTGAACACTGGCCAAAATGGCAGGACTGATGGGAACTGGAGTCCAACAAAACATCCAGGAGGTTCACAGGCCATAGTTATTTCCCCTTAATAAACCAGTAGATTGTGGGGTGTCTGTGCTAGATTGCGGGACCCCTCCCCCACAAAAAGCTCAACTTTGGTAGATCACTGCCAGTTTTTTTATAGTGGGAGTAGATCACAGTCTCTTGAAAGTTGGACATGCCTGGTATATGCCATTAGTACATTCAACTCTACAACTCTCTGAAAGCCTCTTCCTAACCAGAGTTAACTATTTCCACATCTCTCGAACAGTCCTGCCTTCCCAAAATGAAAACCTGCCCTGTCAAGGATTGACAGAAGGCTACTTGGGGCCCCACTGTGAGAGTGAGGGTGCTGTGAACAGACACAATGCTTACATCAGGAAGTCTGTAAAGCTTCATCGTTCTCTGTAAAGTCATATTCCTACTCAAATGAGAAAATTTCACCTCTACCAATTTTCTGGGATTCAGGGATCGATGCCAATACCTAGAAATGTTAATATATATACATATTAATTTTATTTATTCAAAATATTTATTACTACCCCTCTTCACTGTTACAAACAGGATACAGTGCATTTTTAAAAAATACAACGCCTAATATAATAAATAAAATTTATCTCATTTGACCTCAGTCCCTGAACTGCAATCCCTGCGTTTCATTATAAGTAAAATTAAATTCTTAAACTAAATTCTCCAATTTAAGGCAAGTTATTGCTCCACTGCTTGGGACAGGACCTAGAAAAGAACCGAGCAGAATTTTTATATGCAGAAATCTCATGTCGGTCTTTGAAATGTGTTTCCATGCAAAGCATCCACCAAATTTAACATACTGACAGCTAATATCGTAAGCACAATCTACCAATCTACTGAATTAATTCGTTTGTTTAAGGTATGTGCCCCCCCAACTCCCTTGACACTGTGACTAGTCCAAGGTCAGCTGTGAACTTTATATATGGCCGAGTGGGGATTTGAACTGTGCTCTCCTAGGTCTTAGCCCAGGGGTCAGCAAACCTTTTCAGCAGGGGGCTGGTCCACTGTCCCTCAGACCTTGGGGGACGATGACTATATATATATATATTTTTGGGGGGGATGAACGAATTCCTATGCCCCACCAATAACCCAGAGATGCATTTTAAATAAAAGGACACATTCTACTCATGTAAAAACACACTGATTCCTGGACCGTCCGCGGGCTGGATTTAGAAGGCGATTGGGCTGGATCCGGCCACTGGGCCTTAGTTTGCCTACCCATGTACTAGACCAACACTCTAACCGTTACACCATGCTGGCTGTGGGCAGGAAAATTTAGGAGGACAGTGCATTCTACTTCATCTTCCATTAACAGGAAATGACAGCTGAACATGCAGCCCACTAAATCTCCCTTTGCAGCCTCACACTGACACCCTAAAGTGATTCACCTGCAAGCTGGTTTCTCTTAGCGGAAAGATGGAGAAAAAGAAATGGATGCAATAACATATACTGAGGCAACACTGACCGTTTTGAACACTGGGCATGAAAAGGTGCTTTCACTGGCTCAAAGTATTCTAAATCATATTTCCCCCCAATGCCAGTTCACTGTTCCAGCACCAATCCCCTCTTTTAGGGATGTTCCTAAGCCAAGGGCCTTTGCTTAATAATCCATACTGTGCGTGAGTTATGGGCTGCACATACAGCCTGAATGCTCCCGCTTTGCATGAGCAGGCAAACAAATCAGTAAGGAAATGGCTTAGTGTTACAGCCAAGTCTGGGATTGTGGTTGTTTCCTCCCTAACAAGCCAGGATCACTAGTTAAGACTTAAATCAAGGCTTGTGGTTGGCTTACCAATCCTGGCTTATAGAGGGATAAACAAACCACAATCTCTGGGTTAGGACGCCACATAAAGCTATTCATTCCTCTTGCTGAATTATTTTTACCTGCTTGTGCACAGCGAGGGATTTATCATTAAACTGGAAACTTTCAAAACACAAGATGTGTTTTGAAAGCTGCATGTATAAACCCCATACCACCACCACCACAACCTGCAAGCTTTTGGAAAAGCAACCTTATCTCAGGAAAACCCTTTGCTTACCTGCAAGTTGCTACAGGTTTGGGAAGTACCACTCCTGCAGTGTAAACTGCCTGAAAAATCCCTTCCAAGTTTACTCTCCTGGTTATTTCGCGAATCAGGACCGGTGCTACTCGCTTAGATCTCAGTTTTTTATGGACACACAGAAAATTAATTTCTACCATTTTCTTTTCACTGGGAATAAAAAGTTATAAGCCACCACTTATTTTTTAAACAACAACAATCCAAATATTCTCTAATATTCTGCCTGTGGTGCAGAAATGTAATATAAACCTTTGCAAAGATAAATAAATGAGAGGTGATGTCTGCAAGGCTCACTTCCTCTTATGCTGCCAGCGTAATGCAGGGATTTGCAAGGAGGTGAGAGAGAGAAAGCGAGGCCATAAGCCTCGCCTCCTGATTCTGGGCAAATCAAAAGAGCATCCCAAGTAGGCTGTTGCAGAATGTAAGGGAGTTGAGGCCTCTTTCTGTAATTCAAGCACTGATGTAATGTGCAAAAGATGCAGCTGCAGAACTAGGAATCACAAGCTCTTCTCATGATTAGAACTTCCCATGTAACCTTCTGGTTTTTTTTTATATAATATTTATTGGTGTTTCAAAGTTACATGAATAAAAAAGAAAGAAAAAGAAAAACAGAAAATACAAAATACAGAAAAAAATAAAAACAATTAAAAACAAATCCATCTTTCCATATCTTATCTATCATTTGCTTGTTTCCTTGACCACCTCACACCTCCCTTTTTTGTATTCTAGTTCATTAGTTGTTTCAGCAAATCCTTTCCTTCTTTGTTTTTATCTTACTAATTTATCTTAATATATTGTAACTTTACATTCTGACCTGTTAACAATCCATTTTTCCTTAATCCTTTATAACATTACTGCTAAAACCACATAGCTTCATTCCAGCCTCCTTCTAACATTCCTTAATTTTACAATGTTTCTGTAGATAAGACTTTAAATTTCTTCCAGTCTTCTTCTACCGACTCTTCTCCCTGGTCTCGGATTCTGCCAGTCATTTCCACCAGCTCCATGTAGTCCATCACCTTCATCTGCCACCCATGTAACCTTCTGCAAAATGCCCTTTTCACATGTTACATGGGAAGCATAATTCCCTTGCACTCCCAACTTTCACTGCCTCTCTCCCGGACCCTGAGATCAACCTCTGAGGCCCTTCTTTGCGTGCCTCCTCCACGAGAGGGTCCAGAGGGGGGCAACATGAGAAAGGGCCTTTTCTGCAGTGCCTCCCCATTTGTGGAATGCTCTCCCCCTAGAGAGCATCAGGTGTGGGGAGCCCAGTGCCCCACTGAGGATGCAAATTGCCCCCTCCCTGGTCATCCAATAGGTCACTTGATAAGTGGTTAAGAGGGCAATAACTTCCCTCCTCAGCGGATCTGCACAGATCTGCTGAGAAGGAAGAAGCTGTGTGCTATGTGTGTGTACCTGTAAGTGTGTGTGTACAAGTGTGTGGGGGTGACAACCTCTAGCCTGTAGTACAATGGCTCTCACAGTAGCTGTTGGTCACACCTCACGGGGTGGCCAAGGGCGAACGCAGGACCTTTGGACCAAAGGAGTTGAGCCACCCCTCTTTTAAAACAACGAAGAATTCAAAGCTGGCTCCGTTCAGCAAAAGGAATGCTCAATTATTTCGAGAGAGAGAATATTCCAATGGTACGTTGGCTGTTTCTTATTGGAAGGAATGTGTTCTTTGCAGAACATGTACCACCATATACTATTTAACACATTTTTAAAATCCTGCCTTCCTCCAGCTGTATAAACAAAACATGTTTTGGAAATAATTTGCCAGCAACTTCTCTCTGGAACCCTCTTTCCTGGGGAGGTGCACTTGGGACGATTCCCTTAAAAGTTTTTTCTTTTTTTTTTTTTTTTGCACGGCTAGACAAGTTCTTCCCTTATTAGACAGACCTTTGGACTGTAAACATCTGGGTTGCTGCTGCATACTGGGGCCTTCTGACTTTCAAAAACTTTTTCGAAGAGCTTCATATTGCTGGCTTAACAGTTTGTGTTTTTAAATGTAGGGCGTTTTGATTCAACCTTGCTTCTAAGCACTAGCCTGGTAGCTCTTGGTGATCCTGAATTCCACCCAGGTGGATATGTGGAACCCCATAGACCAGGGCCTTGATGGACATCTTGGTTTTTGTTCGGAACTATCACAAAATAGAGCAGTATCCCACTATTTTGAATAGTAAGAAGTTGCCGAGGTGGACAGACTTGTATCGAGGACATTCCCAATAAACGCCAAAGCTGGAATCTGTAAATGGGACTTCAGCTAGTGTAACTGAATACAGGATTTCGACCTAAGAAAACAATGAACATCTTTCCAACATGTCCCTATCTGCCATTGATGAAACTGATTTTTAAAAACATGCCTAGCCAAAACTGACATCAGGCACGGTCAGGACTTACCTCTCATAAATCCGTATGTGTGCAGGAATGGCGCTTATGAACCCTACCAATTTTCTATTGGATGATACTCTGACACCACAATGCCATTGCGGAAGCCAGCCTGGAGGCCGCAGAGCCCTGGAAAGAAGAAAACCACAGGTTATTATTGTTATTTACAAAGAACCTAACAGCTTTCTAGGCACTGTTCTGAGATAAACATTTTTTAAAAAAATAAATAAATCCCTGCCTGCAGACTTGTTATGCAACAAGACATGACACAGAAGGAAAAAGAGTTGAGGAGGGACGAGGAAAACAAGTACAGTCAGGTACTAATTTTTTCAAAGTTTGCTACTTGGAAAAGCATGGAATTTTGTTACTCACCACAAGAGAAACTCTGGTGAATAGTCAAATCTAAACATATTATCATCATCTTCTACATAGTTTTCATTTAGCAGCATGTACAACTCCTTGAGCTGAAAAGGCATTAAGGGGAAAACATTAATCCCAATGCGCTAACTAGAACTCTGCACTGGACTCTGTAGTCCAGTGGCTCCAAGTCCATAGTAGTGCTGCATTTACTTCCACAACCTGTGCAAAACTGCCCTGGTGCCCAAGTGCATCTGTGCACATAAAACATGCCCAGTGGCGAAATATATGGGCCTCCCCAGCTTGGGTTTTAAGGACTGTAAGTAGTTCTACTTACAACTTCAGCGTTGCTCAGGTCCAAAGTGTCCCATGTGAAACCCTGTGGCAAAGAATATGGCTCTAGGCGGATGTTGTCCTTATCAGGCTCAATTGCGCCGTGAGATGTAATAACTTCACCTAGTTCATAAAAGAAGAAGAAGCAGGGAAAGAGGGGAAAATTTGCATTGTGTGTAGCTTACAGGCATGCTTCTGAAAATCCCCACTTTTAAGGGAAAAGGGGAAGATTTACGGAACGAATATGAAGTGAGAATATTACACGTCATAGTAAAGTAAACTTCAGGTTGCATTCTCCCAGCCTGCCCTCAATTGCTCAAGTCAGTCCAATGTACTGTATCTTGATTGGTTACATCAGCATAATCACACTGAGTACACAATTTCCCTGGATGTCACTGGTCAGCCTGTCACTTTTTGCCTCTTTTTGCTGAATGCTATAATGCATGTTTAATTGTTTTTTTAAGTTTTTTCTATTTTAGCTGTAAGCCGCCTTGAGTGCCTGTCAGGGGAAAAGGCGGGATATAAACAAAATAATAAGCATGACCGCTCTTCAAGATCACTTCAAATGCATATTCAAACCCCAACAGCAGACTCATGGCTCCCAATTAATGGAGTAATAATTTTCTACGGAATGGTGGAGGCTGGGAATTCAACACCCACTGGTATGACTCCTGCCTGTCTGTCAGAGAAAGGTTCCCTTTGGAAATTATATACTCTTTAAAAAAGCAGTTTTTCTTTAACTGGTTTTATACTTCTCATTTTACAGTCCATACTCATCCCTTTTCTCCTTTGACATTTCATCACAAATCCAATTAAGCATAAAAAAGACCGGACAGAGGAAAGGGTTAAAAAGCAGGGGTGGGACCACAGAGCTACAGTTTCAGAGTGGTCTAACAATTGATCCTTCTTCCCAGGGAAGTCTGGGAATTGTATTTCTGAGCTGGACCATAAAGAAGGCTGATCGGCGAAGATTTGATGCTTTTGAACTATGGTGCTGGAGGAGACTCTTGAGAGTCCCATGGACTGCAAGAAGATCAAACGTATCCATTCTTAAGGAAATCAGCCCTGAGTGCTCACTGGAAGGACAGATCCTGAAGCTGAGGCTCCAATACTTTGGCCACCTCATGAGAAGAGAAGACTCCCTGGAAAAGACCCTGATGTTGGGAAAGATGGAGGGCACAAGGAGAAGGGGACGACAGAGATGGTTGGATAGTGTTCTCGAAGCTGCCAGCATGAGTCTGACCAAACTGCGGGAGGCAGTGGAAGACAGGAGTGCCTGGCGTGCTCTGGTCCATGGGGTCACGAAGAGTCGGACATGACTAAATGACTAAACAACAACAGGGGGAATAGAGGCCTCCCAACTGCTCTCAGTACCCTTAACGAACTCCAAGGATTTTTTGGGGGAAGCCACGACTGTTCAAAGTGGAATAATATTCCTTTAAATGTTTAGTGCAGAGGAGGCCTGTGTCAAAGGGCCCTAAGTAGGCAGATATACCGTAAGTTGTTGTTTTTTTAAGCCGTGACTATATCTGAGGAGCAGCACCTGATGTTAAAATCCATCTGCTGTTAAGCTTGCTCTTTTCCCTTCTGCCTCTCCTTTGTCAACTCCCCCAGGATCCCACTGCAAGCTCGCAGAAATGAGTCTGAGCGCTCACCTTTCTGCTGCCCCCTTTGCTTAGATTGCTCTATTAAGTTCCATATACAGCGAAAGGATGATAGGGGTCGTAGAACTGCTAATGGATCGTAGGTATGTATCGCACTTTCTGACCAGCGTCCCCCAAAGTGGGGCAGAAGGGACAATGCAAACATGCCTGCCCTCCTCTCTCTCTGCTGGTTCATCAGGTGCCTTTTTGCCATCCTTCCCCAGAAGTTTCAACCTCCGATTAGACTGGGTTTTAATGCTGCCGATACACTTGCTTCTTTGTGTTGACCTTTAAAGCCCTAAATAGCCTCGGCTCAGTATACCTGAAGGAGCGTCTCCACCCCCATTGTTTTACCCAGTCACTGAGGTCCAGTGCCAAGGGCCTTCTGGTGGTTCCCTCACTGCGAGAAGCAAAGCTACAGGGAACTAGGCAGAGGGCCTTCTTGGTAGTGGCACCTGCCCTGTGGAACGCCCTCCCATCAGATGTCAAAGAGATAAACAACTACCTGACATTTAGAAGACATCTAAAGACAGCCCTGCTCAGGGAAGTTTTTAATGTGTGACATTTTCATGTATTTTTAATCTTTGTTGGAAGCTGCCCAGAGTGGCTGGGGACCCCCAGCCAGATGGGTAGGGTACAAATAAAATAATAATAATAATAATAATAATAATAATAATAATAATAATAATAATTTCGTTCTGGTTGTTGTTGCACTAGGATTTCACACGGTTGCTTCACAAGGCAGGCTGCAAATCGATATATTCAATCAGTCAGTCAGAATACTTTCATTATCCCGGTCCCGGCTACAGACTTACTAAGCTTGGGTACAGGCTGTGTATCCCAAAACTGGTATTTACGTTTGCTCGCCTCGTCAATGTTCTTTGCTGGGCCCTGACATGCTGACAGGAGCTCCATGGCTCTCTGAATATCTTGCAGTTTATGCATTGGAATGGCTGGATTCTGCAGGGAGAGAGAAAGAGAGAGAGATATGCAGAGTCAATTAGGGTGCATCCAGATGGGAATATTGCATTAGTTTTCCTGATTAAAATGCTAGGACTTCTGTCCTGTGTTCTAAGGCCCCGATCTCACTGCACACTACCTGTTGTGCTATGGAACTGTGGCTTCCTGACCGATATATCATGCTAAATTTCACTCGCACCAGTAGGTGTGGTGTGACACAACAACAACTGCCATTGGGCAATGTCACTACCCCTCCACCCTTTACACACATGTGTGTGTTTCTCTTTGTCCGTGATAACAACAGGGAACAACAATATATGCCGGGATAGAGCTCCAAATTTCATCACTTCTCTCCTGTGATTTTCCAGGTTCAAGGGGACTACAAATGGATCCCCCACCCCACCCCTTGGAATCAAACAACAGGAAATGAGTAGTAAACACATGCTATGTTGCCTTAGCTTTCCGGAAATGGCTTTTAGGATTATGTGAAAGCTCAAATATATTGCAGGAATTAACAGTTTTACTTTTATCACATGGTAACTTTTATTATATATGAATGAATTAATGCCATGTATTGCACTTGCTCTCGTCTAGATAATTTCTAACACTGCCTGCAGGTTCCCCATCCAGGAATGGCTGGCCTGTCTTGAAATTATTCTCCTCTTTCACTAATGTCTGGAACACTCTGGAGCAGAGATGGCCAGTGGGGTCTCCTCCAGATGCGGTCAGACCTCAGCTCCTATCAGCTCCACAGTCATGGCCAATGGTCAGAGATGATGGGAGCTGTGGTCCAGCAACATCGGTGGGTGGGGGTACTCCACTGGCCACCCCTGCTCTAGAGATGCATTGGGTTTGATCCAGATTTATGATAAGACTTTTCCTAGTATCACAGAAAGAGTGTGTGTGTGGGGGAGTGGTTTTGACCAATGTAATCTTCCCCCAGAAGCCCCATGGAAAGCTGCTCTGGAGGGTCAGATAATGCCCTGGAGCACCAGGCGAGGTGGGCTTGGGGGATGTTTGGGTGGCTGCTGTGACAGGTAAAGGATAAATGTAAAGATAAAGGACCCCTGGATGGTTAAGTCCAGTCAAAGGCGACTATGGGGTTGTGGCACTCATCTTGCTTTCAGGCTGAGGGAGCTGGTGTTTGTCCACAGACAGCTTTCTGGGTCATGTGGCCAGCAGGACTAAACTGCTTCTGGTGCAACGGAACAACATGACGGAAACCAAAGCGCACGGAAACGCTGTTTACCTTCCCACTGCAGCGGTACCTCTTTATATACTTGCACTGGTGTGCTTTCGAACTACTAGGTTGGCAGGAGCTGGGATAGTTCACTCCACAGTTTCTGCTTTCTTTTAAACAAACTTGCCAAGCCTTTCTATTTTTGAAATTTTCAGCTCTTTTTCTTTGCATCTACATTTGCCCTAAAGAGATGTTTGCAATACAAATATTGCAGCACTGGGTTTACAATACAAAAACTGGGCGCAGGAGCATTTTATCACCTCCCAACCTCCTGCTTTCCAGCCGCTGACCAAAGCAAATAAAGGTCAAATGGAAAGACAAAGTAAATGTAAAAACAGATGTCAAAAACTCTCTTCAGTTTGGGCTTATTAAATTTATATGACTTCTCATGACAAAAAAAAAAGACCTAAAGTGATTTACAACCAGAATAAAAATACACAAGCATATTAATACTGTAATATAAACTGATTTATGAGAAGTAGTGATGGCTACCACCTTGAATGGCTTTAAATGAGGAATAATTAAAAAAAGGTAATGGTAATGGTAAAGGAGCCCTGGATGGTTAAGTCCAGTCAAAGGTGACTATGGGGTTGCGGCGCTCATCTCGCTTTCAGGCCGAGGGAGCCGGTGTTTGTCAGCAGACAGCTTTCCGGGTCATGTGGCCAGCACGACTAAACCGCTTCTGGTGCAACAGAACACCGTGATGGAAACCAGAGCACTCGGAAATGCCATTTACCTTCCCACTGCCGCAGCAGTATCTGTTTATCTACTTGCACTGGTATGCTTTCGAACTGCTAGGTTGGCAGGAGCTGGGACAGGGCAACAGGAGCTCACCCCGTTGTGGGGATTTGAACCGCTGACCTTCCAATCGGCAAGCCTAAGAGGTTCAGTGGTTTAGACCACAGCATTACCTGCGCCCCAATAATAATAATATGCCGCCCATATCTTATTTCTCAATACCATATTATTTAAAAAGAGCCATTTGAAACCAAACACCATTATGCAAAAGGCATCAAACGAAGACAGCAATCTAAAACCGGCAGTTAAACATAGTATAAAAAGCAAATACGAACAACCCAACAAATCCAATTTGGCTCCCCAATGTTTTTTTTAAAATGTCAACATTCAAATGTCACTATAAGCCAGGATTGCTGGGCTCATTGTGGTTCACTGTGAATAAGTAATCTTTTGGTGCATAATGTTATAGAAATATATGGCACGACCACATTTGGAATGCTGTGTACAGTCTCCTCCCTCACTTCAAGGAGGACATTGCAGAGCCACAACTGGCCAACTCAAGGGCTATGGTTTCAACTCAATCATACAATGATGCTGAAGCACTCGCAGTGGACCACCAGCTCATGAGCCACCAACTAGGATGGCTCACTGAACTTAGTCCACTAGCACTTGGTCTTCCATCTCATAGCTCTCAGATGAAGCCCCAAAACAGGTGAGCTGGGACTTGGTACCCACTTACAACATACCTCAAAATGTAGTGCTGCCTCTAAAAATCTGAATTCCCCCCCCCCCAACCCTGAACTAGCAAACTTATTCTGTTCTGCAGGCTTTAAACCAGGCATGGCCAAACTCGGCCCTCCAGATGTTCTGAGACTACAATTTCCAACATCCATGACCACTGGTCCTGTTAGCCAGGGATGATGGGAGTTGTAGTCCCAAAACACCTGGAGGGCAGAGTTTGGACATGCCTGATTGAAACCATATGGAACAGAAACTGTTGCACTTGTCTGCTTGTACATGACCTACCACACTACGGAGCTAGTTAAAAGTTAAATTGTAATCATATGAGAAGCCCTCAAAATGATGCCCGGGAAAAGAGAGACTTCCAGGTTTCAGGAAACCTCTGTGATGAAAATTGTAACGTGAAACAGTCCAATAATCATGGCCTTTTATTTGTCAACTACTGGAATAATAAGGGAAAAGACAAGATAAGTCACTTTTCTTTTCTTTTTTTAAACGCTTTAAATAGTGATTCCCACACTTTTTCAATTCACAGAGCACCTGGACTTCGAGGTGCTCTCAGCAGGAAACTTCTGCTCTGAGATGTTGGCTGTCATCTTTGCCATCAATACAGGTGTTTAGCCTGAATGAACTAGAATTAAATACTTTGAAGAGCTGATTACAGAAACATTGGGCTGTTGGCAACGATGGCACAACAACTCCTACAGATGGAATTAGCTGAAACTTGGTCAGATGGATGGTTTTTATGTAAGAGATTGCAAGACAATTAAAAAAAAAAAACCTAGCCACTAACTTAACCCTCCCCCCGCCCCCCCCAATTTGGGAAAAGTCTACCATTACTCCATTTCCCAGTTAACAATTGTGGTACCACATTCTGTAGCAGCTTGCAGATTTCTTAGCTGTTTTCAAAGGCGGCCCCACAGACAATGCATTGTAGCACAGGTAACTGAAGTCAGGCGATCATCAAGTTTGGGAACCACTGCTTTAAATGAACTTGTTTCTTAAACTATTGCCCCGACTGACTTGCGAATACACTTTATGGGTAACAGATTAACTCAAACATCCTGTCTGCCAGCCTTGTTTGTTTTCTCTGCTGTTTTCCAATATCATATAATAGGTTGAAACTTTGTTAATCTATCTTAAAATACAATTTAGGAAAGAAATAGGGGTGTAAGCACAGGCTCATTTCCTTCACCTGCCTGAGAAAGGGAACTGCACCAGGTGAGGTAGAGGTTTCAGATGCTGTGGTATCGTTTTAAAAATACAAGAGATCAAACCCACATTTGAATAACCACCGACAAATCCCTCTACACCAAGGACCAGTTATTCAGCCACCTCTTTTGCCAAGTGGTTTCTGTACACACAGCAGCTGGAAAATATCCTGCAGCACTCATGGGAATCAACGCCACCCGAAAATGATCTGGGGGCGCGCTGGATCAGACATCACTTCATCTGCATGACAGCAATCTTCGGAAAGGAAGTTGTATGTAAACAGCAGAACCTGATCCAAATCTTAAGAAGACTAGCCACTGAAAGTTTCTTTTGATTAGGTGCATCTAAGCATCAGAAGGAGGGCAGAGCCACTATGCTAGCTGTGTGGCAGGTGGGTTGCAGTTGCTTACTGGGAGGGAGGTGGGAAGGTGTAGGGAGCAGGGCTGGGGGGGGTGTGGTCAGCGCAGTGCAAATGCACTGGCAGGAGCACCATATTGGCCCTGCTGGTGCATTTGCAACATGCTGAGCTCTCTGCCTTTTCCCGCTCCCTGTAAGCAAATGCAACCCACATGCCAGTAGCTCTGCCCCACCTACATCTGCCAAACATGGGACAGAAAGCCATGAATTTGAAATCCATACTGCATGACCAATCCACAGCACATAACCATAGCACAGAGGTTTTCAACCTTCTTGAGTCCATGGCTCTCTTGACCAAATACAGTGGTACCTCGGGCTAAGTACTTAATTTGTTCCGGAGGTCCGTTCTTAACCTGAAACTGTTCTTAACCTGAAGCACCACTTTAGCTAATGGGGCCTCCTGCTGCCGCCGCGCTGCCGAAGCACGATTTCTGTTCTCATCCTGAAGCAAAAGTTTTTAACCCGAGGTACTATTTCTGGGTTAGCGGAGTCTGTAACCTGAAGCGTATGTAACCCGAGGTACCACTGTACATTCTTTCTGTGGCACCCCTGTGGGGCTCAGGTGCCCAGTTATGTCACCCTTTGCCTGCAGAACTGGCAGCCTCTCACCCTTTTTTCAAACACCCTCCCTTGTGGAGAGTTCCCTTAGCCTCCTCTCCTTGGGAGTCCTCTGGGCAGCCGCTGCTCCCACTCCTGGTCTCTGGGCTTCCCACCACCTGTCCCAAAGATAGGTGCCATTTGCCTACAGAGCTGATAGCCAGGGCTGCTGCAACAAACAGCTGTGCAAGCCTTTGTCAGGCAGAGATGTGAGTGGGCATCAGAGGAAGGAGGGAAAGAAAGAAAGAGGGACAGAGGCCAGTGTTGTCCACAGCACCCCTGACCATCATTCAAGGCACCCCAGGGCGCCACAGCACACTGGTTGAAAACCACTGCCATAGCACATCAAATATACCCAATCAGCCATGGCATCCACAGGAGGATTTTGATGAGGCCTGTGTTCTGTCAGATTTGCCCGAGATATCAACCTGAGGTGGCACTTGTCTGAGGGGAAAACCAACTACAGAGGAAATGCACACGGAAGCGATGTACTGGCAATCAGAAAGCATTTACTTGGAGAAGAGGCTTTTGAGATTCAGGTGGAACTTACTTCCAAGGAAATCGGTTTAGAATCGCTGCCCTCAGAATAAAGTTGAGGCAACAGAAGGCAGCAACAGTAAACAGTTTCAGTCTGAAGCCTCAGAACTTACGACAAGCTGCAATCGTTTGTAAATGGAATAAAAATAACCTCAACCCGACGCTACGGAGAACACAATGGGTCACAGGCAGGCTTGAGTTTTGCTGACATACAAAGTAGTACTTGGTCTTTGTGATTTAGCAGAAAAACCTACAGGCCCTTTCTGTGTGGGTAGGTATGCAATTATATTTCTACAGCACTGCGGGAAGAGGTTTAACAACCTAGCAGTTGTTATGCTCAAGGCAATCTGGTGGGGTGCGCAGAGCAAGACAGAGAGTTGCTCAGAGAAATGGGTTCACGGAGGTTCTAAGAAATGGGTTCACAGAGGTTCTCGTATTTGAACTCTCTGTCACTCTGTCCTGTGGTATTCACTAGAAAACACTATGACTAAGTGGTGTTATAAAGCACCTACCGTCTCATGCCCAGTGTTGCCAGGAATTCTAAGAAATCAAAATATCAGTGTTTTCGTAATCCCTGGTCAAAATCCAAGATAGCTTTGAAATGTTCAGCCCACCATCAGTGATTCTGAATGGCATCCAGTTCTATCCAAACATAAGACAAAAGACTGTACCTTGGACCCATCGTGCAAAAATTTGGCTGTGATACCTTAACAGTTATTCAAATGCAAAGCAAGCAAACAACTTTTCAAAATACGCAGCAAGAGATACATGCAGAGAAGCAGCAGAACAAACACCAGGCAAAACCAGAAAGCAGGTAATTCAAAGTAATTTGTGCTGTAACTACACAAAACGACAACTGAATAAAATGCAGATTTGTGTCGAAGGCCTCCAACTATAATGGACGTTCTAATATTAGATCCACTTTCCTTAGGAGTAAGGCGCTTTGAACTCATTGAGCCTTACTTCTGAGTAAACACATACAGGATTACACTGTTAGATCTTAAAAAAAAGGGGGGGGGGAATCAAACCAGTGATTCTGAATGGCATCCAGTTCTATCCAAACATAAGACAAAAGACTGTACCTTGGACCCATCGTGCAAAAATTTGCCTGTGATATCTTAACAGTTATTCAAATGCAAAGCAAGCAAACAACTTCCAAAATTTGGAAAACTACTTAAAATACATTTTGAAGATAGAATAGTAATTATAGTGCATCAAAATAAGACAACAAAATTAAATGAAGATTTCTTACATTTGGCACATATGAACCTTTCCGAGATAGGAGTCCTACAAAATGGTTGGTAACAAGGGTAATGAATTTTAGGAGCCAAAAAGAGAGATGGAAAGGTTCTAATTTTGGATTAACAGGATAGTAGAACCTGACATTTAGACCTTGAAACGTCTATTAAAGTAGCCTTTTTTCTGTCGGACAGTTGCGTTTACCTGCAATTGTGACAAGCAGCCCATTCAGCGCGCCCTTCACCTAGCACTGCCTATTACGATTCTCACACTATGCTACCAAAGTTAAAATGAAGCCCAGGCTCTCACTTTTGAAGGTTGCTGAATTTTAATCTCCTGGGAGTCAGATGCAGAGTCTGATTTGGTACCTCCGGAATTTGGCTTTTCCTTTTTTCGCTTCTGTTTCTTTTTCTTCTTTTTCGCTCCCAAGTCTCCTCCAGGACTTCTGTAAAGAAATTGAGAGTGGGGAAAAGATGACCTGGTGTTGTTTTTAAAACACATGCACCCCTCCAAAAATGTACCAAAAGTAGCTCAGGGTGGTTCTTTTTGTCATATTCAAAAATATTCCCCAATTCTGCTACAGAAGGAAAAATAAAATTAAACCTTGGAAAAGAGGCGCATTCATGCAGTCTCTGTATTTAAAAGTGGAGCTAAATTACCGTACATCATCTCCCTCCCCAAAACAATTCCATCCCCTGTCCCCAAAATGCAACCCTCACATGGAAGTACCTTCTTTGTAGTGAAACATAATAGAATGAGGTTCTTTGGGAAGAAAAAAATGTAAGACTCAGCTATCTGAATTGCACTGCATACACTCCCAGCATCCAGCAGAACAGATCATATTTGAAAAATGCTGATACCTGTATCCTTCACAGACATCTATGATATCATTATTTTCTGTATCAAGTTTATGTGGCCTCGTCTGCTCTGCACAGGACTATTTTTACCACACCTCCACAGAATCACGAAACTGCTTTGTGGTCATCAGCATATAACCTAATTTTAAAATGTCAACCTAGGGGGAAATGTCTTCATTTAAATGTTCGCGTCACACCATGGAATGAAAGAGAGATTGCAGTCGTCCCCTCCCTTGAAGCTTGAGATCAAAAGGGATTGTGTGCTCAGTACCACAAAAGCAGGAGATTCTAAATACAGCAAGGAATTTGACATGATCACATCTTTTAAGCAGCATTATTCGCTTGCAAACCTTTCTCTGCACATCGGTGCATGCAAAAAATGGCACCGGATACTGGATAAAAAAATTTCCTGGTAGTTAACAGCAAAAGGCTTTCTGTGTTGCTGGAAGATACCTGTTACTGTTATGCTTCCCAATTACTCACACACAGAGCAAATCTATTTTGGTTTTCTACCAGTTTAACTGCTATGGCTTTACCCCTCGCAACAAATTCTGGGAAGATGAGGGTAGGTTTCTTTGTTTTGTTTTGTGCAGTGGGTGGTGATGAAAATTTCCACTGGTGCTCCCGAACCCTAAACACAGAACTACAGTTAGGCCTCCTATTTCATTTTGAAAGTAAGCCCATTTTATCTGAAATTTCCATTAGCTAGGTAGGCCTACTATCTGGTTCCTTGAAGAATTTATGATGGAGCCTAGGAACCTAACCCTGCCCCGCAATCCTCTATCACAGTGTTGCCTTCGAAATGTTGTCAGACTATAACTACCACCATCTCTGAGTCATGTCCTCTCTATAACATCCTCTGCTGTGAATTGGTTTCCTTTTAAACATATTGACTCTTCATATAGCCAGGGTGGTGCCCTTGAGATGTTGGTGGTCAGAGATGGAGGGAGTTTGGAGTCCAACGACATCTGGAGGCCACAGGTTCCCATTCTGATTTTATGGTCCTCCCCTTAAAACCAGGATGGAGAGCCTGTGATGTTGTTGAGCTCAAACTCCCACCATCCTAGACCACTGCTGTGCTGACTGGTGCTGATGCGACTTTCATTTCTACAGTATCTGGAGGGCACCAAATCTACTCTTACTTAATATGTCAAAAACCCTCAGCAGCAACTCAAAATATTCATACAATGTGCTAGTTCTTGCATCCAGTGTCAGAAACTCAGATATATAAGCTAGGGGCCAAATGGCTCCTTAAACCAAGGTTGCAGTCACCAAAACGGAATGTCTAGTTGCCATTTTGGGGCCAGGCAGCTCTAAAGTCTTATTTTCCAAATGATGGAACGGCTGTGATTGATTCTCAGTTAAACATCTGACTAGTTCAGATGACAATCTTAAGTTAGGGTAAGAGCTTTGAGAACTTAAAAGCAGAAAAGGCACTTTATCCAGGGATAGCCCACATGTATATTGGCTTATTCCTACAGGATATGGTATTTGTGTGTGAGAGCAGTCCAGATCCAATGATCCCCTGGCATGTACCTCCAGATGGTGGAGATGTCAGGCGCCATCCTGGCACCCAGGCACCTTCTCAGGTGCAAAATATGCCTGGCTAATTTTGAATACTGCATATCGCTAAGGTAAAGGGACCCCTGACCATTAGGTCCAGTCATGACTGACTCTGGGGTTGCGGCGCTCATCTCGCTTTATTGGCCGAAGGAGCCGGCATACATCTTCCAGGTCATGTGGCCAGCATGACTAAGCCGCTTCTGGCGAACCAGAGCAGCACACGGAAACACTGTTTACCTTCCCGCCGGAGCGGTACCTATTTATCTACTTGCACTTCATGCTTTCGAACTGCTAGGTTGGCAGGAGCTGGGACCGAGCAATGGGAGCTCACCCTGTTGCGGGGAATTGAACCGCTGACCTTCTGATCAGCAAGCCCTAGGCTTTGTGGTTTAACCCACAGCGCCACCCGTGTCCCTAAACATGGTTTCATGCTACATGCATAAGCAAAGCTCATGGTCCCTGTGCTTTGCCTGCTTGTTCCCTCAGCACTAAATCATGGTTAGCATTAAATATGAACCAGCCCAATAATTTGTTCCTTTTCATGACATACAAGGTATACATTTTTCTGCATTTTGAGGAACGAGAGGCAATCAATTCCATTGTGCTTTTATTTACTGAACCCCATCCCTCATTAGTAATTGCTGATGTATTCCTGTCATTTGCTTATTTACTGAGGATGCATCGCTATGCTCAACAAATTTCAACAAGTGAATGGTATGATTCACTGCCCCGTAACACTAGGCAATTGATGGAACAAGGCACCTTGCTATATGCATACTGTAGAAGTGACAGAATCAACAGCCAGGATCCAAAGGAGCTACAACATCAATTCCATGTGCCCATATAGTGGCTCTGGACTCCTACTGTGGCAAGTTGTTATCAAGCCCAGTGATTATGAACCAACCTAATTCTCATCCTTGGGCACAGGTGTGTATACGAGCTGGACCTAGAGAGTAGCAAAGCACAACTTTTGCGAACCTGGTGCCACAGCTGATGAGTTGCAGTACAAAACATCTGGACAGCATCAGGCCTAACAGCATGCAATTGTGTTGCACTTTAAGCAGGTCTGGGTTGGAGACTGCCCCAAACCCCATGTAACCCACCCTGAGCATATAAATGCAATTTTTTAAAAAACCAGCTGAATCAGATTTGTTTTAAAATATTTGTGCAGTCGCCATAAGTGACAAGGAATTGCATACGAAGTTGTAAGGAGGCTCGTAGAGGAAAGATGGTCTCTCCTCTGTGTCCAGCACAAAAACAAAGTGAACTGGGTTTTTTTTGGGGGGGGGGGAGGGAAGGTTAGTAGCTTTTAACAACTTCTTTACAAGGCAGACGAAGTGTTCATAACTACTTCTGCTTGCAGCCTACTTGCACATTTATTTCAGCAGTGAACTTTTCACTCCAACCAATACATTTTGCACTTCTGTTTGCAGAAAGGAAAACAGGGGTTGAAAACCTGATTTGTCTTCATGACAAAAAGAAAGCCGCAGCTATGCCATAGTCCCTTGCGTTAAATTAGGATGAGTGAACAAGGCTGTCTTAAAAAATTGTATCTGAGGAAGTGTGCATGCACATGAAAGCTCATACCAATAACAAACTTAGTTGGTCTCTAAGGTGCTACTGAAAGGAATTTTTTAATTTTTTAAAAAAAGAAGAATGAAAAAGGGGGGGGTGTATTTTAACCCAACCTAATTCTGATCAGGTGTACAGAGTCTGGCCCTCAGAACTTTGCACACCGATTATTTCAAACACCCCAGGGGAGAAACTGCTGGCAGCAATTTAATTCCAAACTAATACTGATTTTTTAAAAAGCAGACCTATTGAGAGGCAGGGACATAGCCAGAGGCAACTCCAATAGTTACGGTAGAGTCAGCCTTCCTAGATGAGCTTTATAAATAAATTAAAAAGCAAGAATTTTTACAAGCCCTTACATACATATACATTTTTTTTAAAAGGAAGATGGGACTTTATTCTCTGAGGGAATGTTCCCTCCAATTATTAGGTAAAGCTCCCTAACTCGGCTTCTATAAATTATTTTTCACCTAGCTAAACTGATCTGCAGTTTTGTTGATGTGAAAATTTGCCTATTTTTGCTGTCTTCCATCTGTCAAGGGCCTATGTGTATTGCCTAAGGATGGAGACAAATCTAGGTAACAGCTGGATTTTGTATTTTCAAAACTGGGACATTAACTATTGTATGTTTCTTCCCAATACAACTTGAAACCTGTAACACACCAAACAAGAGCCTCATCTGAATGGCTGCTACCTCCTCCCACATTCCATCTTAAGACTGTGACTAAATGCAGATTCTACCCACAGCTCCTGCATCAGCCAACTCCCCCCACAATCGTATACCATCTCGCCTGGTGAACATGAAAGCTCGCACACCATTTTGTAATGCTTCGGTCGACCTAATAAAGACATTGTCCTAATATGGATTTTTGAATACTGTCATTAGTTATTTGGAGCACACCTATGGTCCAAAAGAAGCATAGTTCAAATGTCCATATGCTTCCATGGGTTGTTGACTGATCACCTGGAAGCAATTTTTCCTTACCACCAACAACCAGGCTAGTGGCTATTTACGAGCCTCCTCGGGTCTAGACTGCCTGGCCTCTCTTACTACTGGCATTGGGCTCCTTCATCTGAATTACACCCATAGAAACCAGAGGTCAGTAAGCTGTGCTGTCATCTACACACTGAGAGAATAGCCTTATGGGAGATATTAAGCCAAATACTTTGATTACAAGATGAAGCCTTTGAGTGGGGCCTTTTTAGAGTGCCATACCTCAGTGTTAGAGCACACGTTTCACATCTAGAAATTACTGGATTCAGTCCTCTGCATCTTGATTTAAAAGTACTGTTCCCTGTGGCAGCAGTCAATATTCAGCTAAGTGGATTTATGGCCTGACTCTGTATAAGGCAGCTTCATGTAGATGTCAGGCACTGTGGTGCAACCTCAGGATCCCAAGCCCATCCAGTTCCTTATTTGGATGGACTTCAGCTGACCCAGGGGCCTTGTGCATTTCAGCTGATTTAGCACAAAGGAGGGGCATTCAGTTTAAGCAACTGCATTTCAAGAAAATTGCGAAGCAAAGCATAGAAAAGAAAAGCTGGGGAAAACTTTGGAGAGATGTTTGGCCCATGGGCCTTAGGTTGCCTACCCCTGCTCTAATTAGTTCTTGTTATCTCAGCAGCATAGTGCAAATTGAATGATACAGCTGGAGTCTATGGAGAGCTGAAATTACCCTTTAAAGAGGATACACACAGCATACTTGTAAAATGTTTGCAAAGACAGTGGATACCTAGCAGGTCCCAGGCTTTCAAGACACCAGTGAGCTTCAGAAATCCTTTAACCAAAATGAATAAGGAGCCTAGGGGAATCATCATCCATTACGGTTTTATTTATTTAACTAAATTTACAACAGTTCTATCTAATCCCCAAAGCTGTTTAAAGAATAAAAACAAAACAGGCATTACTGATGCCAAGAGGCAATCTTAAAACAGAACAAAAACCAAACAAGCAAGATAAAAAAAAATGGAAGCCAAATAGCCACAGAATCCATCAATTCTCAAATCTGCCTCTCCACACAAGCCAGGTGTGCCATGCTTCTGAAGTCCAGCTGGTCAGTCCAGCTACCTTTTGACCTGGCAACGTCCAATGTCATGATGTCCAATGACTGGCAGGGGCTGTGGCTTGGCCAAAATGGGTCTGCCATGCCAAATGGGGAGGACTGGAAGCCATAATGAGACCCACGAGCCAGAGGTTTCCTCGCTGTCCTAGGATATCACTTCCAATTAACAGAGGCCTTACTACCAAAGTGCTTGTGGAGCAAAAATATTCCTCCATTGCCAGATGTTATGGGGCCAAATGCACCTCCTTGAAGCAAAGCATTCCACAGTTTGGGGGCAGATACTGAAAAGGCCCTGCTCCAAGTAGATGCTGATATTAACATCCACAGAAGATGGTATTATCTGAAGCAGGACTTTGCTGACAGATCTTAAAGTGGATGGGGAGAGAGCTGTGTGGGAAAATACACCCAGGACATTTTAGCAATAAATGTGAGAGTGACAAACATACTTGTAATCAGGGTGTACTAAATCTGCAGCTCACCAAGTGTCTACTCAGTGGGCAAACCCCAAGTTTGTCTTGTATAATCTGTGCATTGGCCAGAAGGACGCAGAAGGCACCTGCTAAGATGATTCGATACACCTCTAAGCATCATCTAATACTTTTGCTTCTGCCACAACTTAACTTCTTCTTTCAACAGCAAAGCACATTTATTCCCTTGGCAAACATTTTACGTCTGCTGAGCAACAAGACAATCTTGTTTTCCAGCCCTCCAGCTTTATTTGTGTAGTTGCCTTTAATTTTAGACAATTTATCTGAGTTAGGAAAATCTGAATGCCTCTCTTTCAAACACTAGAAGCTTTTTTTAAAAAATAAAAAGAAACCAACATATCTGAGAAAAAGAAGGGGAAAGTGTAAGAAGTGACTTCTCTTAAAGCCCATGAATCATACTTCCCATTTGCGAGACACAGGGTTAAATAGTTTTGGGTTGCAAAAGGGCTTTCCCCTGATGAAGTCAAACTGAAATGAGGTGTTTCCCATTATACACTGGACACAACCTGGGTCCAGTGGTTGGGCACATGCTGCCAAGTTCAGTCCCCGCCTTCTCCAAACACAGCTGAAAAAGACTCCTGTGTAAAACCCTAGAGCAGAGGTGGGGAACCTTTTCCAGTGGGCAAGTTTCTGCACATTCACACAGCCCTCTCTATTCATCCAAACAGCAGGAAACATTAGCAAGGACACATTATTATTATTATTATTATTATTATTATTATTATTATTCTACCATCCTTCATCTGAAGACACCTCCTGAGAGGTTCACAACAGAAAAATGCAAAATAAGAATACAACATATCAGCCAGGCAAAAAAAAAAGCCACAATCAAGGACAGCACATATCAGGACTGATGAGGGGTGTGGCTAGAGAGGCTGTGTGGCCTGGGGAGAGGCCACAGAGAGAGTTCTGGCACCCAGACTGAGGTTCCTCATACCTGCCCTAAATAGTCACTGTTTATTACTTTTGGAAATCCTAAGATGAACCAAGGTACGAGGCACCTTCCTATGTTCTAATGTCAATACCACAAGATGCAGTGATGGCCACCCAATTGGATGGCTTTGTAAGTTCAGACAAATTTATGGAGGATCAATGGCTACTAGCCATGACGGAGGCCATGGTCTGCCCTCTATGGCCAGAGGTTGTCTGCTTCTGAACACCAGATGCCGGAAACTACAGGAGGGAAGAGTGTTCTTGTCCTACTTGTAGATCTCATACAGGCATCTATCAGGCTGGCCACTGTGGAAAGAGGATGTTGGGCTAGCTGGACCACTGGTCTGATCCAGCAGGCCAAATTAGACACAAATTTGGCATGTGGACCAGAGGCTCCCCCAATTCCGCTTTAGTTGTTGCTTGTTGTGGCACCAATGTCAGAAATAAGAAGATGCACCAGCCATAGCTATCTGCCCTACACCTGGCATCATGTATGAAGGCAGGGTTTGCAGGTGCCACCAAAGAGCTCGCTGGCAGTGCCTGCAAACCCACCGTTGCACACAGTTTGAAAGCAGCGCCAATGAGCTGACCAGTAGCTCCTGCAGATCCCTGTGACTTTGCCAGCAGAGCCTAATTTCCTTTGCCCGGGCTCAAAGGGTTTGATCATGAAGGTGAGGGTCTGGCTCACCCATGATCTAAAAACACAGCTCCTTCTTCATATAACAGATCAACCCTAAACAGGCAGATATGGTGGTACATCCTCTATATAGAAGATAAGCTGCATCCTAACTGTGTTTCCTGCCCTTTCAAAGACCTCCTAGGTGCTGAATTTAGTGAAACCTGCATTTCTGGTGGTGCAAGTTATGCCATGCTCTGTGAGCGAGACCAGGGAACAGAGGAAATTAGAAGGCAGTGTAACTTTGTTTATCTCTCTACGTATCTCCAACATGCCCCTTCCATACCCTTTAAATGCCCCTTTTTGGTCCTGGACCTGTGCAGCTTCCACTGGCTTAACTTCCATGAGCTGTCCCTCAGCCGGCCTAAGCAGAAACATCAGGAAAAGTTATTTATGCCAGCTTAAGTTCAGCCAGTGGTAGGAGGAGATGGGACAAGATTATATTGCACATCCTAAGCTCTCCCAACCTGCATACCTGGAAGGAAGGATTGCATCCTAAGTCTGACTATCAGATTCAGGAGAGTCTGCACAGCAACACAAGCGAATTGGTCAGTTAGCACCCAACACATTTCCCATGATAGGTAGTTACTAACCTGGGAAAACAACTACTTTTCCCCTCATTGATTTTTCTAGTTGGAACCACTCAGCTTGCTGACTGTACAGTGGTACCTCAGGTTACAGACGCTTCAGGTTACAGACTCCGCTAACCCAGAAATAGTACCTCGGGTTAAGAACTTTGCTTCAGGATAAGAACAGAAATCGCGCAGCGGCAGTGGGAGGCCCCATTAGCTAACGTGGTACCTCAGGTTAAGAACAGTTTCAGGTTAAGAACGGACCTCCAGAACGAATTAAGTACTTAACTCAAGGTACCACTGTATATGTATGCATAGCAGGTACATTTGCAAAAAGAAAATATCACTGAAGCAGAAATCTCCCTAGGTGCTTTACACCTGACTGCAAGTTCAGCCCTCCCGAGCCCTTTCAACTTAAATGAGGGCTTGATTAGTGAATCAACCATAATATTAAAAAGCACTCTGTGCATGCTCAATGTGTTTACCGGCTTTTACCTCTATCTGCATCAGAGCTGAGCTGCGGCTTTCAGAACCAACCACACACTGCATATAACTCTTTGATACAAGTTTTCTCCTCCAAACCCTATTTATTATAGATTACAGTTTTTTTCTGGCTAGAGAAGTCACACATTCTTTGCTTTACGTGCAAGAAAGACTTTGAGGGATGGGGGATGTCAGCAGGGCTACAGATAACCCACTGCAACCTAATTTCCATGGGAGTGATGGAGTGGACCACATCCCTGGGTTCTGCATCAATCCATCAGAGACTGGTACCACTCCCAGACACTTTAGCGGTGCAAACAGCCCTTCCCTCTCCCGGGGTGGGGGGAGCAAGCGAGGGGCCATATCCTTGCAGCCGGATTTAGCTCTGTGTGTATGTAGGTGTGTGTGATAAAAGGCGTTCAGGGCCAACTCGGTCTGCACTGAGGGATGTTGACGGCGCCCTTCTGAACGGCAGACAAACGGCTGCAAAACACGAGAGACTGTCCACAAAGGAAGCACGCGGGAAGGTGGGGGAAGAGAAAGAGGCAACCGCGGAAGGGGGGCGGCTGCTGCTGCGGCGGCTGCGGCGAGTGCAGAGGGCGGCCAGGCCACCTTCCCAAGCAGACTCCCTTGCTCGCCAGCTGCAGCAAATGCCAGGCCAAGGGCCGGGCGAGGGAGGCGTCGGGTCCGCGTGGAGGGACCCCGGCTTGCACCCTGCCTCCTCCGCGGCCACCCGGCAGCTGCAGCAGGAGCCGCCGCCGCCGCCGCTGGGCCCCGCGCCCCTCCGCCCGCCCAAGGCGCGCAGGGGAGCGGCTCGCTCTGCCTTCCCACCGCACACAAAAGCGGCGGCCGAGCCCAAGGCGGCCGCTTGCACCCGCGTGGCCTGCGCGCTGCCTCCCGCCTGGGCCGCCGCCGCCTTCCCCGGGCCACGCCGCGCGCCGCCAATGCCGCAGGGAGCCGTCGGCGGAGCTGGCTGCCCACCCACCGACCCGCCCGCCAGGCCGGGCCCACCCGGGCTCCGGCGCCGGGCTGCAGGCGAGGCGAGCGCAGCTGCGCCGGGCTGGGCGGAGGAGGGTGGCGTCCCTACCCTTTGGAGTGCTCCGTCTCCTCTTCATTGTCGCCGTCGATGCCGCAGGTGTCCTGGTCGTCCAGCTCGAGGCTCTGCTGGCTGGCGGCGGACTCGCTGTCCTCCGCCATCACGGGGGGAAGGTGGGGGGGGGGGAGGGAGGGAGGAGGGACTCGCCGGCACAAGCCTATGAAAGGCAACCAGCTTGGGCGCGCAAGGCGGCGGCGGCGGCGGCCGGAGGAGCTCCCCCTAGCTGCGGGCCTCCCCCCGTCGCTGCTCCGCCTTCGCTCGTCGCCAGACGCAGCCCGGGGAGCGAGACGCCCCCTCGCCGGGAGGCCGCCCCAGCTGACCAGGTGAAACACGGGGGGGGGGCGCTCCCTGCTCTCCATCCCCCGGGCTCAGGATTGCAAGGCTGGCTCGAGCGCAGTCGACTCATCCGCTCCTGAAGTTTGCTAAACCTGCACCAATTTGTAGTCAAAACAAAATAAAAAAATTCCTTCCAGTAGCACCTTAAAGACCAACTGAGTTAGTTCTAGGTATGAGCTTTCGTGTGCATGCACACTTCTTCAGTATCTGAAGAAGTGTGCATGCACACGAAAGCTCATACCTAGAACTAACTCAGTTGGTCTTTAAGGTGCTACTGGAAGGAATTTTTTTATTTTGTTTTGACCATGGCAGACCAACACGGCTACCTATCTCCAATTTGTAGTGTTAACGGGCACGTGCGTTTTAAGACTGCTGGCTTTGCTTATACGTTAATAAATGTTATATTCGCAATCGGCTCTGTCTTCTCATTCATCATATATATGATGAATGAGAAGACAGAGCCTATACAATAAACAAATTTGCGCAGGCTATATGTATATCTAAAAGCCTGCACACATTTGTATATTTTTAACGTGGAATTTTATTACGTAGATGCGTTTTAAAACTGCTGGTTGCATTTTAATAAATTTTATGGCGACTTGTTTTTAATGTGTGGGTTTACCGGGGTTAAATGAATATTCCTTATTGTTTTATGTAAATAGGTCAGAGGCACAATTAAAAAACATTCTAAAAGTGGGGAGGATGAATAATGTACATTGTTTCCTTTGGAGCTATGCATGCCTGTGTGGCAGCACCTCTTCAACTTAGCAGAGGTGTTTCCCTGTTTTCTCAAAGTGTTGGTGCTGATTTTTAAAACCCTAAACGGCCTCAGTTCCCTGTATACCTGAAGGAGTGTCTCCACCTCCATCATGCAGCCCAGACACTGAGCTCCACCTCTGAGGGCCTTCTGGTGGTTCCCTCGCTGCGAGAAGTGAAGTTACAGGGAACCAGGCAGAGGGCCTTCTTGGTGGTGGCACCCTCCCTGTGAAACACCCTCCTTTCAGATATCAAGGAAATAAACAACTATCTGACTTCCAGAAGACATATGAAGGCAACCCTGTATAGGTAAGTTTTAATGTTTGTTGTTGTTGTTTTTCCTGTGTATTTGTTGGCAACCCAGTCAGATGGGCAGAGTATGAGAAATAAATTTATATTAATATTACCCATGGTTTTTATGTTGGGGAAAGTCCTGTGCAGGCACCCATTGCATGGGTGGTGGTGTCCCCAACCCTGAACTCTGTATGGTTAACAGATGGGGCTTCATGTGGCCATCTGCATGTGTACTGGATCCACTGGATTGGGGCCAAAACATTCCATCCATTCTGTGAAATTAAACCCACATTTAAATTAAACCCTCTGTAGCCAAAGGATGCACACGTTCTTTAAATAAGCCTGTTATACTAAAAAGCAGTGTGCCCACTGTTTACGTAAGGGAGTGAGGAACCTATGGTCCTCCAGATGTTGGTGAACTTCAATTCTCATCAGCCCCAGCCAGCATGGCCGATAGGGATGGAATTTGTAGTTCCAGCAACATTTGGAAGGCCACCCCCCCCCCACTGTTGGCTTACATGAATAGAAGTTTTAGAGGAAATTCACAAGGACGAGGCTGGACTAAGAAGAGCCACTAAGCAAAAGCCTATCAAATTCCAGCATCTTGTCCCGTCCCCCCCAGTGGAAAGCCACAAGCAGGAACTGAGTGCCCTGGTTCTCTCCGACTGCTGCTATTCAGCAGCTATTCAGAGGCACCTGGTCCTGGAGGTAACATAATACAGCTACTGTGACCAGCATCCATTGATAGCCAATGGATTTACCCAATCTGCTTTTAAAGCCACATAAGTTGGCCATCAACACACATTGTGGTAGCAAATTGCAA
This sequence comes from Podarcis erhardii, assembly GCF_964252035.2. Taxonomy (NCBI): domain Eukaryota; kingdom Metazoa; phylum Chordata; class Lepidosauria; order Squamata; family Lacertidae; genus Podarcis; species Podarcis erhardii. The sequence goes on along the minus strand of NC_138513.1, from coordinate 21,829,250 downwards.
CATTTAACTGTGCAGTGGCTAGCCAGATCCATTCTACCTCTCCCCAACCGCCCACACGATTGACTGTTTTTTTCTCCTCTAGCAGCTAGCCAGTAATCTGCCCCTGCTTCACATACCCTACTTAAGTGCACACCTACAAAGACTCTTAGGTTAGTGGGCACACGGAACAGGGCCTTCTCAGCAGTGGCCCTACAATTACGGCACTCAATTCTGCACAAAGTTAGGCAGGGTCCATTCCTTAACAAATTAAAAAGGGTGTGAAGACCTACCTTCTGACTGTTGCTTTTAATTGCTAGTCTGGTGCTAGTTTATGCTGACCTTAGTCATATTCTGTAACAGTTAAAATGCAATGACATGTCTGTTTTTAATCTGATTTTAAAATTATATTATGGTTTTCTTGTATGCATTATTATTATCATCAATTAAATTTGTATACTGCCCTTCGTCCGAAGATCTCATGGTGTGGTTCACAGCATAAAAATACAAAATACATAACAAAACCAAGAACAAAACAAAACAAAAAACCCAACCCAACACATGTAAAAGGCCATAGAATGCTAATCAGCCAAAGGCATGGTTGAAGAGGAATGTTTTCACCCGGTGCCTAAATAGGTATAATGAAGGGGCAAGGTGAGCCTCCCTGGGGAGAGGATTGTGCAAACAGGGAGCCACTGCAGAAAAGGCCCTTTCTCATATTGCCATCCTCCAGATCTCTCATGGAGACAGCACATGAAGAAGGGTCTCAGATGATGGTTGCAGGGTCCAGGTAGGTTCATAAGGAGAGGCAGTCCTTGAAGTATTGCAGTACTGAGTCATTTAATTGGGCCTGGAAACTAATTGGCAGTCAGACCAAGATTGGTGTAATACGCTCAAACCATCTTGCCTCACTGAATTTTGCACCAGCTGAGGTTTCTAAACTGTCTTCAGAGGGAGCTCCACATATAATGCATTACAGTATTCTAGCCTAGAGGTTATCGGAGCATAGACAACAGAAATTAGGCTATCCCTGTCCAGATAGCGGCACAGCTGGGCTAAAGCTGAGCCTCAAGTGACAGCAGTGGATCCATAAGTACCCCCAAGCTACATACCTGCTCCTTCAGAGGGGGCGTAACCCCATCAAGAGCAAGCAAACCTCCCATCCACCTGATCTTGGGAACCACCCACCAACAGTGCCTCATCTTATCTGGGCTGAGCTTTAGTTTGTTGTAAACAACATGTTTGTAAATCACTTTTTTGTTTGAAACGCGGTCTATGAATCTTTTGAAGAAATAATACGTGCTTCTCTTAGTGACTCTCTTATTGTTATCAGGTTTTTGTGTTAAAGAGATTTGATTTCTTAAATTAGGATCATTGCTTTTGTTTGGGTAGCTGTTTTATCCCCGAGAAGTGCCTCATTTGTACACACTAATTACATCCTGTTCGTTAACAGCCTTTGCTTGAAATTAAAAAACTGCCAGAAATAAGCTCACGAAAAGCACAGTGGAGCTGGTGCCGCCGTTTATTGAGCTATAACCTGGTCCTTGGTGGGTAACTGAGGGTTATTGCCGAGAGTTACTATCAAAAAGACTGCTGGCCCAATTAATTTCAAGCACTGCTTCTTGTGCAAGCATCTAGGTCAAAAAGACAACAGTGGCACTTTCAAACGGCTCTCTGGAGAAGCAGAATGCCATCGCAAGGAAGGAGAGGCAAAGTTCAGATTTGTTTAGGTGTTGTAGGCATTGCATCAATCAATCAATCAATCAATCAATCAACCAACCAACGATTACATCACTTCTGTGTGATTAACAGGGGAGCTGAATTTGCCATTGAGGGTTTTCTCTACTGGGTGTGGCCTGGCTGTCTTCTGGGAGTCATCTTCATTATTGGCCTAGCCACATACTCCATTCAGCTCTTCCTGCCAGTACAGCTGACATTTCCAGGAGCTGTATTTGCCAATAATAATAATAATAATAATAATAATAATAATAATATGGTAATCTCTCTTTTTTTGTGGGGAGGTGAGTTTAGGAAGACAGGATTATGTCGTATTCATTCAAATACCCGCATTATTATAAAGTACCAGATCTCTGCATTAAATATATTACAAAGGAACACATTTGTCCTAGAACATTCTTCACATTTGGACTCCACCCTCTTTCTCCACTAAGCTCACACAGCAAAGAGGAATGTTAGGTTACTTCGTTTCGTTTTGAATACAATCCTGCAAGGTCCTTCAAACAGTGACCTGGCCCAAGGTCAGCCAGTGAACATGGCAGAAACTAATGCCGCTCTGGGACAGCAGTGGCCCAGAGTTGCTGGTGGATAGTTGTGTTTGTTTGTTTTTTGTGTATGCCATGGTTACTACCAAAATTGTGAGCGGTCTGCAGAGTCATATGAAATTGTTTTGTGGGTGCCACATCAGGTCCCTGGGCTAGGACTTAGGTACCCCTGGTATACATCCACTAGTATAAATGTTATACTATGAAGCCTGTAGGACAGGGTGCAGAGTAAATATGCATTTCAACACCTCTTAGGGAGGACAAAACCATAAAGTGTCCCCTTTTTGCAAGATGATGGTGAGGGAGAGCGAGGAGCAGCGGCTGAGGTGTGGAGTAAGGGAGATGAGGAAAAAAGCAGGATTCTGAGAGAGTAGTTTGCCCCAAGCAAATGCCAAAGGTTTCCTGATACCACAAACGGGTCCTTTGCCCTACCAAGGTGTGTGGGGGGATTCTTGAATATGTTGGCTGAGGGAAGTGCCATCTAAGTTACACCAGGTACTCTGGAGAAGAGCTGGAGAAAGTTTTCCTCCGAGTATCTTCTTTGTTCGATCCCCAGGATGAGAAGAGTAACTACGTATCAGAGACCTTTGTTTCCTTACCTGCTAAATGTTTACATTTTATATGCTCTTTCATCACATGATGTAAAAGCCACTTCTGGAAATGTAGCGGAATTTGAGGAAGTTGACTACTGCTCATTTCCATGCTGTTTCCAGAAAATCGCAGTTTTGCATTGCTGTTTTCACATGGTTTTTCATGATTCCAACTCAGCTGCTCATGCGATGAAATCTGAAGCGGTATGCCAACATGCAGTTCTTTCCTGATGTTTAAAATTTAGCATGGGATTCTGGTAAATTAACCAGAAAGCCAAAGTTCTGTAACGCAATAGGTAATTGCAGTGTAAAAGGAACATTGCAAATTGGGACAGAAGCTCTTTCATTATAACCAGTAAAATGAATGTAATAAACCCCATGTATGAATGAAGCTTTAGTTTCTTTTTACAGGAATTATGTATATTATAATATGCTTGCAGGCTTCCCATAAGCATATGTTGGACCACTGTGAGAACAGGACACTAGGCTAAATTGTCCTTTGGCCTAATCCAACAGGCTCATCTTATGTTCTTATTTAATGTACTGCAATACATCCATTATGGATCTCCAATCCTGTTAGACCACCCTTGCCCTTGAAACATAGCAAGAACGTTAAAGATGTATTCTTTAATACAAGCATTCCCAAAGGTCTCAAGTAGTGTATGCATAATAGCTTTCTTAATATTTGTTGTCGACAACAGTAGAACAAAATATACAAAACAAATTGTGTAACATCTGTGAAAACCACAAGAATTATTATGTTCTTTAATGATACACTCACCTTTGCCCCCCACCCCCAGTTTAGGGAGCCATTTAAAACAGATGGCAATGTTAATTTTAATTGCCTTGAGTTTTCTTTCAAAAACAACACAACAGGTATTAAAATTGCCCCCGGGGAAATGTACAGGATTTATATGGCTGCACTGCATTTGGGGTTCTGCATTAGAGCTGTACTTTGGCCTTTGAATCACTGTCAGTGGACTTTCTGTGTTCAATTATCTCCTATGTCCACAATGTTTTCCGCAACAGTGGCAAATGGAAAGCCGGGTGTTTGGCATTGCCCCTCCCTTGCCATAGATGAACCAAGGAGGGCATTGAGATTCCATGAGAATTAAGTGATAGAATTCAAGCACACCAACCTCAGCAGCCACTTTGTAGAGTTCAAATTGCTAGTAAATAATAATAATGCTGCAACTAAAAGGAGGAATTAAAAAAAATATATCCTAAATTTTTAAAAAGTTTATTTTTCAATTATAATTTTTGGATAACCAAGCAGCTTTATATAGAGAAAGCACAGAAGTGTTTATCTGGCACTTTTGGATAGTACATAACAACTTTTGCCCGAACTCTCTAAAACACACATTCAGTCCACTTGCTTGGTCCATAGTCCATGTTACTTCAGCCTATATACACCATATTTACAGTCATTGCAACTATCTTCTTGGCTACTTTCGGGTTTTTGCTTTTCCAAAGATGTCCTCTAGCCTATCTTTGCTAAACAGAATCCACAGTACACACCATAACTAGGGAACACACTGCGGTGAAAGGAGGAGTCCCATCAGCACAGACATTTGATGGCATGCAGTTCTTAAAAGAAAATGTAAAGCTTTAGAAAGAGAAAGAAATCTGAATATTCAAGGCGCTAGCAAAAAGAAGGGGCTGTTCATTGTTCCTGTAAAAAAGGCACTTGGGAGTGGGGGATTGGAACCAGAGGAATCGCAGCTGACTTTAAAATTCAGTTTGGCTTCGTTAAAAAAAGGCTCTTCAAAATACCAAGAGATTCTACTCAGGCTTTTGTGTAGGTAAAAATCAGTCGCTGAGCAGACTTATCGTAAGGACATAAAATGTTTAACAACTATCTTGTACATAAGTAAGAAAAGCATAGTTTACGCAAAAAAAGGTTACTAAAAAGCAGCAATGCATAGCCTTCCTTGGAGATAATGCATATCGGTAGACGTCAAGTGTCAAAAAGTCTAATGAAATATACCCTTTCAGTAGCACTGTCATGATACAATTGAATTTAAGAAAACGCAATGAAGTTTCACATAGATCCCTTTCCGGGGAAATCTGAGGTCATAATCCGCCATACCACATGCCAAACATGTCCAAACGTCCTTGATGGCTGATGTCAAGTAAATGGAATCAAGAGTCACACTCTTAAAAGCTCTCTCGTAGGAAGCGTCCCTCGTGCGGCCTCTTCAGAGCAAGTATCTGAATCTGCACAGTAATTCTTTGCACTTCCTCCATTGCCCCCCCCCCGTGGGTTCTCCCCCCCTTTCCTTTTTCCACAGACAAACTGAGAACATCCGCCGAAAGAAATATTTGGCAACTTTAATACTCCCCTGGGTCGGTGGGGGAAAAGATGAATGGACCGCAGCTCATTTTAGGTTGAACGCCATCAGTGGCCTCTCCTCTCGCTTTTGCCAAGGACTCTTCTTATCTTCTCCTTGATCGTCATCGTCATCGTCATCCTCGTCGTCTTCATCATCTTCAGCTTCGTTATGGACAGTCATTCCGTGCTCTGGGCTCGTTAAGGGCTCTGGTGAACTTTCCACTGTTCGTTTTAGCGTCTCCTCCTGCAGGCTGGGCAGCTGGCTGCCTGTCCTTCTGCTCCCTGCCTCCAAGAGGCACCTTAGAGTACTGTCTTCTGGACTGCAAACGGCTGTACCGCATTCGCTGCCACTTTGGTCCATATCATCCAAATACACAAGCTGCGTGTAAGCTGTGCTGTCGGGAGCTTTCTGCTCCTTTTGCGGATGTACCTGAACTTGCAGGTGGGGTTGGTGCAGGGACAAATGATCTCCCCTTCCCCTCCGGGCGGATTTGGGCTCGTTCATGTCCACCCCAGAATCCAAGCTGGCGTCGTTGCTTCCGTTCCTCCCAGCTCTTTGAAGATCGATGTACGAATGTCTAACATGAGCGTTGGAACGCCCGTCGAGAGAAACAAACCATGCCCGAGGATGAGGTAAAGGCTTGCCTCCTCCTAACTCCATGAGAGCTTTCTCCGTAAGAAGCTGCACTTCGCTATTCATCTGCGCCAAAGAGGCGTCGTTGAGTGATGCCGGAATGGATACAGATTCAGACATTGAGACATTCTGGGTGCTCCATTCGCTTGCTCCAGCTTCTTGCAAATGCTGCTGAGATATTGCTTGAGCGGCCAGCTGCTGGGGCTGCATCTGTTGCTGCGAGTGTGGGAAGAGCTGAGAATGAGGGCTCGATAGTTCCGCCTGGAGCCTTTCTATGTCGATCTGCTGATCGGTGGGAACAACCAGAGGCTGGCTAATGTAAGGATGTTCTCCGGGAAGTTTCATATAATGGCCTGGAATAACCAGCGTAGGCAATACTTTTCTGTAAACACTGTCATTAACCTGATCAACAGAATTACAGCAGACCAGCTGACCTGGCCGAGGGAAGGAAGTGGGTCTCTCGAGGTGGTCAACAGAGCGAGACATCATACATTCACTGGGCCTGCAGTCTAACAGTTCTGTTTCGGGTGCTGAAGGGATGGGGTACAGTTGCTCCTGGAGATTGTATTTACTTCCTGTAGAAATATGGTTCATGGAGGCCTGCTCTGGCTTCTCAAATAAAGGCCGAGTCAACATTGCACTGTAACTCCTCCTGTGATCTTCCTTGTCAGGGGAGTCATATCCTTCTGATGCCTCCATAGATTTCCTGGGGTTTATAGGAAAGCTATCCACTGATTTAAGGTAGTCTTTTCGCAGAGTGTCGCTAGAGGCCATGTTCTCCAGAGACATACGGCTCTGATCCTTCTCCTTATGGGAAAGCAACTCTTCTCGGGAGCTGAACTCTTGCGAGGTGCTGTATGTGTGCTTGAGCATGGGAGTGCGCATATCTGCTTCTCCCCCCGAACACACTTTCTCCATGCGCACAGCTCCCATCAGCTCCTTGTGGCCAGAGGATTCTGTGTGTCCATTGCTGGCAACGGACAACCCACCAGGGAATTCTGACTCGCGGCGCGAAAATATCAAGTTGAGGTGGGACATAGAGGTTGACTGATCCTTCTTAGCGCCACTAAGCGTTGAGGACAGCTGCAGTTTCTTATGACGTGGCTTCAGACACTTTCGCCTATCGTAAAAAGAGAACAAAAATAGTTAACAAAAGACAATATCTTGTTGCAGGTGCTAAGTGAATGGTCCTATTCAGGGTTCCAACCTGACAGCTCTGTAGAGAACAGGTTTTCTTAGTGGTTGGCTCCCCGTTCATGGAATGCTCTCCCTAGAGAAGCATGCCCATCACCATCTTTATCTGTTTTTGGTTGCCAGGCAGAAACATTATTATTTACCCAGGCATTTGGCCCTTAATTTGTATATTTGTGGCCTATTTTTGTGCTCATCTTTTTAGTAGGGCAGGTGAGGCTGGATTTGCCTGTACATTTTATTTCTATATGCAGTCGTGCCTTGGAAGTCAAACAGCTTAGTTCCCAAATGTTTTGGCTCCTGAATGATGGAAAACCAGAAGTGACTGTTCTGGTTTGCAAACTATTTTTGGAAGCCAAATGCCTGACGGGGCTTCCGTGGCTTCTGATTGGCTGCAGGAGCTTCTTGCAGCCAATCAGAAGCCACACTTTGGAAGTTGAACAGACTTCCGGAATGGATTCTGTTCAACTTCTGAGGTACGACTGTATATATATATATATATATATATATATATATATATATATATATATGCAGGTTTTGGTGTCCTCGGGTGTCTTCCCGTGTAAAAGTTGGGGTGTCTAGGCGACGTTTCGACGAGGTCTCACTCGTCATCTTCAGGCTGGTGCTTTCGGCTTCTTGTTACTGGAACAGAGCAGGATCTCAGTGTTTGAGTTCCTATAAATACTGTAGAGGGGGTGTGGTGTATAGCCTCCAATGTTCTGGGCAGAGAGGAAGTTCCCAGGCTAGTGTGCCTTTTCTTCTTTTGTTCCTTAATTACTTGAGAGATATCTTGAGTGATTTCTTGAGTGATATCCTGAGTACCACTTAGGTGGGTCATTAGGTGTGGATTAGTTGCTAAAGTCTTTGTGTCTTGACCTCTTGAACTTTGTGAAGAGTTTTCCTGAGCCATCTTCTCAGGAAAACTCTTCACAAAGTTCAAGAGGTCAAGACACAAAGACTTTAGCAACTAATCCACACCTAATGACCCACCTAAGTGGTACTCAGGATATCACTCAAGAAATCACTCAAGATATCTCTCAAGTAATTAAGGAACAAAAGAAGAAAAGGCACACTAGCCTGGGAACTTCCTCTCTGCCCAGAACATTGGAGGCTATACACCACACCCCCTCTACAGTATTTATAGGAACTCAAACACTGAGATCCTGCTCTGTTCCAGTAACAAGAAGCCGAAAGCACCAGCCTGAAGATGACGAGTGAGACCTCGTCGAAACGTCGCCTAGACACCCCAACTTTTACACGGGAAGACACCCGAGGACACCAAAACCTGCATTCCTGTACCCGTGAAAATCTACGAAAGCATATATATATATATATATATATATATGAACATTTTTATTTTATTCTCCATTCTTTTACTTGGTTTTAATTCCTGTCCCCCCATTTAAGTTGCTGAGTCACTTTTGTGAAAAGAGACATAATGATGGTGATGATGATGATGATGATGATAATAGAATTCTGTCAGGGAACTGACATCGGAGCGAGAGGTGGAGGCAAGGCTCCAAAGCGATGCAGGAGAGGGGACCAGCAGGGGGGAAGGAATTCAACGTAACACCAGTAGAGAAGGGAGGGAGATGGAGGATGCGGAGAGGGGTCTCCAAGACTCTTCGCCCGAGACTAGTGGAGAGAGCACGGGCACGCCTCTGCCCACTCCTTCCTTGCGCAGAAGAGTCCCGCGCAGGGAGAGTAGGCGTGACTCCCTAGTTCCCCATTGTGCCCCTTTTTATACCACAGAGGAAAGAAAATTTAAGCAATTTAAGAAATGGGCAACTATAGGGTTGTACAAAATGCATAATCTATTCAAACCGATCAGTTACTGGCTCAACTAGGGGACATCGGTCTGAATTAGTTTCAGATGGTTCAGACCCAATCATTCAGTTCTTGTTTTTATCTCACTCAAGGTGCTCCTAGAGATCTAATGGTTTTTTCTTTTTCTTTTTGAGAGCTTCTGTGCCAAGAGAGAGAAAATTTAAAGGATCACTCATCAGGATGGAATGTTTCTTTTCCCCCTAGTATTAAAGCAAAATGGGATGGTCTCTGTACACAAACTGAGGAAACACAGTGGAGATTATACTTAATTTCCTCCCTATTGGCAGCAAAACATTTGTGCCAGAAACCCCCATTCATGCTGCAAGGATGGTGGTTCCAAGGTACGAGAGTTAGCCTTAGTAGAAAAACTAAAGAAGTGAGTCGAGTTAGAAGGACAGCAAAATCGATACACTTTCATAGGGACTTCATATTCTCTTACCATGGTTACATCAAAACTAAGTAACTGTGAAACTTCCAGAGGCCCCCAAATCATTTTGACATGACCTCTTGCTCAAACATCTGTGGTCCCGATATTGTGACTTACTGCTATGGACCAAAATATGCTCAGTATACAAAGACCCTTTTAGGAAGTATGAGATGGACAATGTAATTACATTGCAGTTTTAGGTTGCATTTTGTTTTTTTTAATGGATGCTTGAAATGTAGGATGGAAAATTTACCGGAAAACTCGTAATTGGTTAAAAAAAAGAGAGGTTTTTTTACCTGCAGTAGTACAAGAGGAGGCACAGTAAAACCAGAAGTATCAGAGCCATCCCTCCTAGAATAGCCAAAAGAAACACTGTGTGGTAAGTGCTTATGTCCTGGGTTACAACGGGACCTAGAAGAGAAAAAGTTGAAAAGGCTGAAGAAAAGCAATCCAACCAATACAGAGCCTTCCAATTCCCCTTTGAGTGCATATTTAAGGGACAGGCTGGTTCTGGGTCCTAGTGTGCACCCCTCCCTTCCTTGGAACAGGGGCAGACTTTGGTCTCTCAAATTTCAGTGGCGCTCTCTGTGATGCTACAATTCAGTGCCCCCAACTCTTGCACCCCATTCTACATTATTGTTGCAGTGCTGGCACCCAGTGCAGCTGAACCAATCATGCTATTCTAAAAACACCTCTTCTCAGAGGGGGTCCCCTGTAGGTGCTTCTGCAGGCAGCAGGAGTGATGCCACCCACGCCAGACAGTGACAAGAGGCCCACCATTCATACTTCCCACAATGCCCCAGAGCAGTAGTACGCTGGGAGGGCCTTGTGGGTAATTAAAATGGCGGGTGCACTGATACTATAGTGAAACACAAAGGCCCATTCACAGCAAGGTGTGCAGATATGTATGGAACGAAGAAAAGAAAACTTTCATTTCACCTGGATTTGTGGGGGACATGGCTGCAACCCAGTATCCCAGCTGTGGGGCAATATAAGTCCAGGTCATCTCGCTTCCTTCTTGTTCTACGATGCCCAAGCTGCTTTTCAACCATGTTCCTGTAACACAGGGATTCAAAATGTATTTAGGAACACCATAAAAGGAAGGCTTAACAATTCTGTGCATTGACACAAGTCACCTTGTGGCGAAAGGACTTATTTGAGGTGGTTTTTGTTTGTTTTGCTTTGTTTTAAAATAACAGAGAGACCAAGGCTGCAGCTGTATTTATCTTTTACGTGGCCCTTCAGCCCCAATGAAAACAGTGTGACTTCTTGCTTCCGAGTAAGCATGCAGAGGACTGTGCTATGAAGACAAAAGCTGGCCGTGATGCTAAATGAGTCACATGGAAACACGTTAGCTGAAGAACAAGAGAGTTAACAGAAGATGAAGGGGACTGAGCTGGGAGGTAAGATTTGACCCTTTCCTTGGTTCCAACAAAGATGGTATTGGCCAGGAAGAGACGGTCCCCAATTGCCCACAAAGGCATTTAGCATTATAATCTCAATGTGTGGAGTTTATGATAGGGGCTGTAGATGCAGTTCCTGTACAAACATTTAGATGCTGGGCTGTTATGGATGCAGCGAGTGCACTTCTAGGAAGGAATACATGGAGGAAAAGAGCAGCCCCAGTGATCAAAATCCACGTTAGCGTAGGTCATTAAGGCTGCAATCTTATGCGCACTGACCTGGAAGTAAGCTCAAATTAGACACAATGTGACTTATGGGTATAAGAGTGTTCTGTCAGTGTCCCTCAAACCTCTGGAGCTACATGTTTATCACATAGGAGCAACAGCAGCAAGCTTTTAGCAAAGGGAGGTGTGCGCACGCGTCCCATTGTTTTCAGTTTAAAGAATGTCTACGTGCCCATCGTAGCACAAATCAACCATCGTGACTTTTAGGCAGAGTTTTATTAAATGAGTGCAAGTAGTTTTGCTTTCCGCCAGCAGTGGGCGCCAAAACTAACAAATAGGGAAGCAGGCAAAGTACCTGGAGATGAGCTCAATTCAAGTTCTGCTGTATTCATTACCCTAGTCCAGGAGACAGCAAACTTTTTCAGCAGGGGGCTGGTCCACTGTCCCTTAGACCTTATGGGGGGGCCAAACTACATTTTTGGGGAAAGAATGAACGAATTCCTATGCCCCACAAATAACCCAGAGATGCATTTTAAATAAAAGGACACATTCCACTCATGTAAAAACACACTGATTCCCGGACTGTCCACAGGCCGGATTGAGAAGGCAATTGGGCCAGATCCGGCCCCCGGGCCTTAGTTTGCATACCCATGCCCTAGTCATTTTTTTTTATTTGGTGGGACGACTCCTGCACACTTCTCAAAAATCATATAAACGGGGGCTGTGCCACCACCACAATCACTTGAAATTAGAAGTATATCCTTCCGCTGCAATTGTATTTCAGATGGATTAACGTTACCATCAACAAAACCAGGGATATTTGAGTAACTTGGGAATGCAAAGCCAGCCTGTGCCCAGCTCCTCACTGCATGCTGATAAGATCTCGTGGACAACCAAAGGGAATCATTAATTTAACAGCTCGGGCAAAATATGAGTTTACGGCAGGACTGATATTCCGCCAGCGGGGGTAGAGGGGTGGGGTGGGGTGGGGTGGGGTGAGGGAGGACTTGCATCCTCCCTGACTCACATTACACTTCATTAATACAAACAAAATCCTTCCCAACCCTCTTTTAAAAGTTCTTTGTTGCTGCCGCTGAGTGAATTTTGTCCCTGAGCAGTGCAGCCATCAAAGGAGCCAGGCGGAGGTCACACACACACAAACAAGCTTTTTAAGGTAGAGTTCAGCCATGGTTCCAGCTAATTAAGGAATGGCTCAGATCACTTTGCATTTGCCAACAAAAGGAAATACTGTACTTTTGTTGGAGGAAGGAGGTAGCCAACAAAAGAGGCCGTCTTCCTGCATGTACAATACACATTTATTCCGCCCGCCTGCTGTTGCTCCTTAACATTTGGGCCCCTGTCAGGAACACCCCTCAGAACACAAAGCAGTCCTGGTTAGGGCAGCGCTTTCTCTGTGGGAGAGGGATTTGGGTGGGTGGGGCTGCAGCCCCTCAGATGTTGCTAGACTCAAACTCCCACCATCCCTGACTATTGGCCGTGTGGGCTCAGGCTCATGGGAGCTGGAGTCCAGCAACTGCTCTAAAACAGAGAATTGTTTTCTTGTAGAGATGGGTGAATTTTGGTTTCGCTCAGTTTCTCATTCCCCCCCTCACTCTTTAGTTCACTTTGCCACGTTTCTGCATTGGTTTGAGGATTTTAAAGAAGCAAGTCCTTGTGAAAATCCAGCATCCAGCATCCAGCAAAATCCAATATACAGTGGTACCTCAGGTTAAGTACTTAATTCGTTCCAGAGGTCCGTTCTTAACCTGAAGCACCACTTTAGCTAATGGGGCCTCCTACGACCGCCACGCCGCCGGAGCACGATTTCTGTTCTTATCCTGAAGCAAAGTTCTTAACCTGAGGTAATATTTCTGGGTTAGCGGAGTCTGTAACCTGAAGCGTCTTTAACTTGAAGTGTATGTAACCCGAGGTACCACTGGACACATCTTTTTATGTAGTTTTGGTCAACATAAACATTTTGGCAGAACCATTTTCCCTTAACGAATGCATTTCTGCAGGTGATTTTTCACTAATCCATGCATTTTAATACAGGCTTTTATGTATTTTTGGTACACATTCCTTGGCTTGGGAACCACATTGCGAAATCTGGAGAAGTAAGAATTTTGACGGGTGGCTGAGTTTTGGTGTGCAGATAATACTTTCAAGAAAGTGAAAACTAGGTAAGTTTGCCTGCAAATGTGAGCTGAATTGAATTTCTCCTCCACCCTTACTTTCTTCGTCACAAAAGCTGCCTCTGTTCTTATCTAGGTATCTCTGCTGGCTGCATCGAGGAGGAGACGGCAAGAGCTGGCGAGTGGATTCCACCCAGCTCCCAGACAGCCCCATAATCAGTCACCCCAATTAAATCTCTCTAAGTTCCTGTAGGGAGCCACCTCCTGCCAAAAAACCTAAGATGGAATCTTTTATCGTCGCCATGTTTATCTTTGAACATGCCAGAAAATGGGTCCAAAGTTGTGATGGGATGATGAGCTGCTTGTGCGTAAAAGCTTAGTCCCTCAGAGTTTGCTCAGTTTAGCAAAGCTCTGTCTTTAGCGGAGCCCTTAAGCATGGCTCCGTCAATCGCTGGCAGAATCCGACAGTGGGCGTTTACGGAATTTACTCCAGCATAAAAGCTCCTTTACGGAAACGCGTCGTCTGGATTCACGGCGCGACAGTTTCCGGCGAGGAGTGGGTGTACCTATGGGAGGTCCTGAGACTTCTCCGCTGTTATCGCTAGAAGACTCCCTGAGCCATTCCTTCGCCTCCCTCTCTCTCTGATCTCCCATTCTCCCCCTACTGGTGCCTTCCTCCGCTGCTGAGTCTCTCCTGACTTCTGAGAGCCCCTCCACCTCCTGTCTTTCTGATGGCAGTTCCCTGACAAAAGTATAAATAGAATACAGTGAGGAGAAGGGAGGCATATTTATTTATTTATTATTTATTTGTTGTTTTTTTAAAAACCCTCTAAATCTCTGCCTGACAGTTTCATATGAACTAAGACACAGCTCTGGTCGTTTTATCATAATAACGCTGGCCTAAAAACACACACCACCTAGTCACTCAATATATACATTTTTATCCACATAGACAACGGAACTTCTTAAAAAAAACAAAACCGGAATTTTCCATGGAAATACTGCAGCTGGTTTTTATAGGCCAATATCAATGATCATTTGGCTCCAGCAAAACCCAGATGAGATAATGCTTTCTGATTCCGCTCCAAACATATGCTATCAATATTATAATACTTTAAAAAAAGAAAAGAAAAGAAAAGTGATGTAATTGTTTGTGAGGGGACAGAGTTAGCAGGTAACATCCAGCCAAGGTACTTTCCTTTTCCTGCTAAGGAAGACATTATTTGTCTCAGCAAGCCTACCCAAGCATGTAATATCAACATGCAATTTTCATGGGTATGCTTTTCTTTAAATGCTGCTTTTATTTATGTTTAATCTTTCTAATGTTAACTTTTTTAAACGTTTGCTTTTAATCAATTTTTTTTAATTAAAAAAATCACATCTCACATTCTTCTTTGTAATCCGCTTGCAGGCCTTCTGTTGAGTACGTGGCATATAAATATTGTTAAAGGAATAAGGGAATGCTGCTCTTCTGCAGAGAGGAAGGAAGATTATGCAGCACCTAGCTAAACTATGGCACCTGCTCCCACAGGAAGCAGCGAAGGCCCCCAAACTCAATGGCTTTAAAAGAAGATGAGACAAACTCACGGAGGAGAAGACTATCAGTGGCTACTAGCTATGACGGTTATGCTCTGCCTCCACAGTTTGAGACAGCAATGCTTCTGAATAAAGATAAAAAAGTAAAAGGTAAAAGACTCCTGGACGGTTAAGTCCAGTCAAAGGCGACTATGGGGTTGTGGCACTCATCTCGCTTTCAGGCTGAGGGAGCCAGCGTTTGTCCACAGACAGCTTTCCGGGTCATCTGGCCAGCATGACTAAACTGCTTCTGGTGCAACGGAACACAGTGATGAAAACCAGAGTGCACAGAAACACCATTTACCTTCCCGCTGCAGCGGTACCTATTTATCTAATTGCACTGGTATGCTTTCAAACTGCTAGGTGGGCAGGAGCTGGGACAGAGCAACAGGAGCTCACCCTGTTGTGTGGATTTGAACCACCGACCTTCTGATTGGCAAAAGCCCAAGAGGCTCAGTGGCTTAGACCACAGTGCCACCTGCATTCCACCGGCTGCTGGAGACTACAGGAGGAGAGAGTACCTGAATCCTGGTTGCAGATTTCCCACAGGCATGTGGTTGGCCACTGTGAGAACAGGATGCTGGACTAGCTGAGCCACTGGTTTGATCCAGCAGGCCCTTCTTATGTTTTTAAGAATAGCAATTTTTCTATACCAGTATTTTTCGCTGGTATATTCTGCCGCACATCATTTACCCAATAATGGTGCATTAATGGTGGATTTATATTACATATTATTCTGTTTTATTAGTTGTTCTGCAATGCTTTTCCAATGTTACCACACGGTTGCTGTTTGGAGGGGCCCCCTTGCATTATACAGCGCAGCTAGGGCTGAAAAATAAACAAGTTAAGTGGGAATATTTGTGGTATAACAAGCTACAGGATTTCAGCAGGAAGTTACGGGACATGCGGTGATAGGAAACAAGCTAATGTGTTCAACCCCAAAACATTTGAAGGCACAAGCCGTATTGAAAGTGGGATTGTGTAGAACCGCCATGAAACCACAAGCACGAGGCCTAATGAATACATATTAAAAATGTGTGTCTGGAGGGGCCGTACATCTACACTGAGTGACTACAAAGCCCCCTGACACATTCAACAAATGTTTAACCAATGTGCAAGTGATGCCCCATGGCCTCATAAAATAATAATAATAATAATAATAATAATAATAATAATAATAATAATAATAATAATACTTTTTTAAAAAAAATTACTTGTGCCCCACCCATCTGGCTGGGTTGCCCCAGTCACTCTGAGCGGCTTCCAACAGAACATACCATATTTTTCGCTCTATAAGACGCACCAGACCACAAGACGCACCTAGTTTTTGGAGGAGGAAAACAAGAAAAAAAATATTCTGAATCTCAGAAGCCAGAACAGCAAGAGGGACAGTGAAAGCAGCAATCCCTCTTGCTGTTCTGGCTTCTGGGATAGCTGCGCAGCCTGCATTCACTCAATAAGATGCACACACATTTCCCCTTACTTTTTAGGAGGGAAAAAGTGAGTCTTATAGAGCAAAAAATACGGTAATACACAATGCACCAGACATCAAAAGCTTTTTGATACAGAGCTGTTTTCAGATTAAGTGTGTTTGTGTCTGGGTGGCCGGGGGGGGGGGGGCGCAATGCACACATGCATCTCTGACCGTGCTGTCCAACAGGACTATGTACCCAGATCTTTAGACCATCTTCAGAGACCCTTCTTCAGCAGCATGCTACCCAACAATGTGTGATGGGTGAATACTACACAGAGGGCCTTTTTGGTGGTGGCACCCCGGTTATGGAACACCTTCCTCAGACAGATTTACCTGGCACACACTTTATGGATGTTTGGGCACCAGAAAAGATATTTTTGCTTCCCAAGGTGTGTTAAAATCTTGCTGCTGGTTTTTAAATAACCTTACTTTACATTGGTTTTGCTTTATTTGGTTTGGATTTTTGTTTCGTTTTAATCTTTATGGCTTAACATTTTATTGTGAACTGCCCAAATAATATCAGTTATTGGGTGGCATATGAAAACTGTTAGTAAAAAAAAAAAAAAAAAGGCAATGTCCTCCCTTCTGAAAACAGATGAGCATGCAGTCTTCAGGAAAGCACATAGGAAAAACTACCAAGGACATCTACGGCATAAGAACCCCAAAGGAATTGCAGAGGAGACTCTGTAGCTCATTGCTACCTTTCCCCAGGAATTCAGATGGAGATTCTCAGTTCTTAGAGTGGGAGGCAGGCCTCCCTAAGGAGATGTTTGTAACTGCTACAGAAAGTCTGAACAAAACCGAAGAATTAAAATAGCAAAGGGGTGGGGGAGGAGAGGAAGAAGGGAAGAGGCAGGAAAAAGATAAAGCCATTGTTAAATGCACAATTGAATGTCACTTAAAAAATGATCGCTATGATTTTGGCCTTGTCAAAGAGCCCTAACTCACTTAGGTACCACCAACCACATGTAAAAATGCCTAGGGCACAATCTAGCCAACCTCCTGGTCCCATTTATCTTGGTGGCGTAGATCATGCCCAAAGTAAATGCAAGCCTCTTGTTTTGAGAGTGGTCACATTTGCACACAATGATAACCAGGAAAATTGGTTTGCCTTGTGATCCTAAGACTGGCCTGGGAAACAACTAGAAGGTAGTTCATCTGCCCTATCCGAAGTCCTACTGGTCTCTCTACAGGGTTAGAGGAGCTGATCAGAAAATCTTTATTTGCGTCAGCCCTAGCCATAGCAATTAAACAAAATAAAATGTACTGAAGATTGAGGTGAAAACTTACCGTATTTTAGGATAAATACTGAACCCCCACTATAATGGGCATTTAGCTGCTGTGGTATAGTTGAGATAATTGGATGGCATCCAAGTTAAAGTCTTAGAGTAGACACATTAAAATGAATGAATATGACTAAGTTAGGCCCATTAATTTTAATGGGTCTATTCTGAGCAAAAGTTGGCTAAATACAACCCACAGCCTTCAGTTTCTGCTCCTGGGACCACAGATTATCTCACCTTCTCCCATACTGGCAGCTAGAGAAGATGTCCACTTTTATTAAGGCATGCAAGGTGATGGCTGTGGGAGGGGGAAGTTAACAGCCTGGAAATCCAATGTTCTCTGCATGCACAAGTTCAAATCCCACTCTTCTGTGATTTACAGAACAGGCTCAACAGCAGAGCACACTTTGCATGAAGAAGTTCCAAAGTTTAATTTTTGACATCTCCATTTCAAAGGTACACATTTAGCAGGATTGGGAAAATATCTTTGGGAGCTACAGCTAAGTCAGAGTAGGACCAGGGGTGAGGAAACCGTAGTCTTTTCGATGCTGCCAATGGCCAATGTTCAGGAAATATAGGAGATGTAGCCCAAAAGCATTTGGAGAGCCATAGGTTCTCCAACCGTGGTATAGATTTAGGGGGCCTAGGCCAGATATTCCTCCACATGTATGTGTGGGCAGCTGTTAGAATTCATTTTTGTCCACCTCCTGCTCCACTTGGTGGTAGCCTGCACAACGTTTCTAGGAAACACACACAGGTACGGAGGGAACAAAAACAGAACGATCTAGCACGCAGCACTTCAAACGTTAACTCTCCACTTCAAAGTTATATCCCCACCTTATAGGGATTAATATTATGGTCAACTTTTCTTTCATCTTTTAATTACATTTTTTAAAAGGAAGAAGTTTAGCGTGGAGAATTCCTCCAATGCGGGCAAATTACCTTCCCCATGAAGAGTTAAAACATTTATCCTCAAACCAGGCAGAACAATGCCTTGCCATCAATCAGCCCGAGAAAGCTTTCCTCAAAATATATATATATATAGCGGGTTTGTTTAGAGTAGAAAGCTATCAGTGGAGAACATAAAACACTTCAGAAGTTCCTCCTAGGCAATTACAACAGTGGCAACAGTTCAGCCCTAAAGGTTCTCCCCCTGCACCCCCCTGCTCCTGTAATACATAGGGGGCTCCGACCATTGTTCTGAAGTTACCAGGCAACAGAAGAAATAAGCATATATAGTCTGAGATCATACTTTCATTACTCCTGCCTTTCACTGACTATTTTTTCCTAAAGGCTTCCAGCCAGATGAACCATTTTATCTTCAGCCTGCTACCCTTTTCATAGCACAAATATCATGGCTTGGCAAACAACAAACATAGGAAGCTGCCTTGTACCAAGACAGGCAAACTCATGCCAGTGTATTGCAAGTAGCAAAGATCACCAGCGTCGAAGCAATGATTCTTCAACATCAACTTTGTTGGACTGGTCATGTTGTGCGGATGCCTGATTATCGTCTTCGAAAGCTACTACTCTACTCTGAACTTAAAAATGGAAAGCGTAATGCTGGTGGTCAACAAAAGTGGTTTAAAGACTCTCTCAAGGCAAATCTTTAAAAATAAACAGCGACAACTGGGAAACAATGGCCTGCGCGCACTCCAATGGGAGAACAGCCTTTACCAAAAGTGTCATGGACTTTGATGATGCTTGAACTCAGGACGAAAGGGAGAAATGTACTAAGAGGAAGGCACGCTTAGCAAACCTGCACCGTGATCAACTCCCATCCGGAAACCTATGTAACCCACAGTGGAAGGACGTGTGGATCCAGAATTGGCCTCCACAGTCACTTACGGACTCACTGTTAAAACTGTGTTTGTGGAAGACAATCTTACTCGGCTACGAATGACCGCCAAAGAAGAAGATGTTCTGCCTCCAGAGTTTGGAGAGAGCAGAGCTTCTGAATGCCATTTGCTGGAAGACACAGGAAGGGAGCCTGCTCTTGTGCTCATGTTCTGCTTGTTGAAATCCCACAGGAATCCATTCAGCCCCTGTGAGAATAGGATGATCTGTGATTGGCCTGATCTAGCAAGCTCTCCTTATGTTCTTAATAGATCCATCTAGCTCAGCACTGTCTACATGGACCAGCAGCAGACCTCCAGCCCTACCTGGAGATGCTGGGGTCTGAACATCTGCAACAACAACAACAACAACAACAACAACAACAAATTATTTATACCCCGCCTATCTGGCAGGGTTTCCCAGCCACTCTGGGTGGCTCCCAACAGAATATTAAAAACACGATAAAACATCAAACATTAAAAACTTCCCTAAATAGGGCTGCCTTCAGATGTCTTCTAAAAATCAAATAGTTGTTTATTTCCTTGACTTCTGATGGGAGGACGTTCCACAGGGTGGGCACCACTACCAAGAGGGCCCTCTGCTTGGTTCCCTATAACCTCACTTCTTGCAGGGAGGGAACTGCCAGAAGGCCCTCGGAGCTGGACCTCAGTGTACGGGCTGAATGATGGGTATACTTCAGATGCTCTACAACGTATCGGTGGGCTTCCCTACTTTGCGTGCTTTAGGATAACCAAATTAAAAATCACACATGTACACTTGTTCTGACATGCAATCTATATGATTTTTGCTAAGTGCAGGAAAAGAAATCCCTCCCCGCAAAGGATTACTGCTTGATTCATTACTAAAATCCAAGTTGAACTTTTCATTTCCCCCCTCCTTTGTTACCGCTGTCATTTTAAGTCTGCATTTCCGTTGTATGTTTAAATTACCTGTCTAATACTGAACAAAAGAACACAGCTCTTCCCTGCACTTAGCAATTCTAATTACATCTGAAGGAGGAGGGAGGGCGAATTATGCACACAGGTAGCTTTCCATTGTTTTTGCTCCCTAAATGCTTTTTTTTTTCCGGGGGGGGGGGGACTACAAAGGAAGAACTCCAGGGACATTATACATTATACTGCAAATTACTGCTTCACGTTTGGCATAGACTATACTGCTTCCTTCTCTGGTGAAAAAAAGAAAAGAAAATATAAATGCAAAAGATTCTTTTTCAGTTGCAACTCTTCACGGTTAGCGTTCAGACACCACACCACAGCCACCACCCCAGTTCACAATTCACACTGTTTTGATTAGAAGCAAAACCTATAAAGGAAGGCAGCCTCCTGGGAGATCATCTGATTTGCCTGGCAGAGGCCATAAATGCAAATCATGGGCAGGGAGTGACCATAGCTCAGTGGAAAGGGACATGCTTTGCATACAGAAGGGCCCGAATTCAAACCCTGCCGTCGAAAAGATCAGGTAGCAAGGGATCAGTCCGTGGCTGCCAGAGCAGGCAATATTATAGTGGTACCTCAGGTTACAGATGCTTCAGGTTACAGCCACTTCAGGTTACAGACTCCACTAACCCAGAAATAGTACCTCGGGTTAAGAACTTTGTTTCAGGATGAGAACAGAAATTGCGTGGCGGCAGTGAGAGGCCCCATTAGCTAAAGTGGTGCTTCAGGTTAAGAACAGTTTCAGGTTAAGAACGGACCTCCAGAACAAATTAAGTTCTTAACCCAAGGTACCACTGTAGTAGAATTGACAAGTGAGTAGTTTGGCCTGGTAGCAAGGCAGCTTCCAAAGCTCATACCCATCACTCAGCTGTACCTGAACTAATTTGCATGAAAACACCAACCTCCTCCAACCTGGTGCCTCCAGGTGTTTTAGACTACAACTCACATCAGCCTCAGACAGCATGGTCAATGGACAAGGATGATGTTGTCCACAAAACCCGGAGGGCACCAGGGAGGAGAAGGCTTTGTTTTTACAGCGGGGAGATCCCTGTATATGCATATAAAGCAAAATTAAGACTTTTTAGGAAAGATTTCTGCCTGAAACCCTTGAGAGCTGTTGCCAGAGACCTACCGAAGTTTCACTGAAAATGGGGATCTGTTCCTTGTAGGCTTCAATCCCAATGCAGCATAGACTTGCCTTATTTTACCTACAGCAACAGTCTCTCCAAGGCTGTTTTCATTTTGGTGGCTGTCTGCAGTCTCTGGCTCAGCTCAACCATGGTTTGCGCTAACCACGGTTTAGAAACCGATGCCATGTTTTGAGCTTTGAAATGTTCATTTCTTTTAATGAATATTTATTAGCATTTTCAAAAAACACTCAAAAACAAAATTGAACAAAAAATAACAGAAATACAAAAATCCAAAACTTAAAAAACAGTTAAAAACACATAAAATTTCAATTGCTTATTTTCATTTAACTTGTTTCTCAGACCTCCTCACACCTCCCCTTCTTGTATTCCAATTTAAATTATTAATTCAGCAAATCCTTATTACTTATTTCTCAACTTTAACTTAATAATTCTTCCATTTCCTCAATTTATTTTTACAAACCTTATTTTCATTTAATTTAAACCATTTTGAAAACCAATTTTAACTTATCCAAATTTAAACATCAATACTTATACATCGTTACTCATTCTTAAACATTTTTCCTAAAGTTGACCAAAATTTCCCTTCCACGGCTTTCCCCAATTCCATACAGATAGCAAAACAAAGTAAAAACAAAGCAAGTTATAGTTATATACCCTTTGGATTCCCAGACTCCACCCACCCCTTTCCCGGTTCCAGTCCCCAACAAGTGTTCATCAGTTCAATATATTGTTTAGCCTGGAGATCTCACATCCAAGGCTCTTAAATCTCTTTCAGTTCCTCTCTGCCGGCCTTTTTGATAGTCCTTAATGTTAAACCCCAAATCTCGGAGAGGCTTTGGCCCAACAAGGTCCATGTTTTTTCCAGCCAGGCCTCCATGCTTAAAGGTAGAGCCTATGGGGTACTCCAAATCTTGTTTCATACTCCTTTCAAGTCCAAATGTCCCCAAAGCTCCAACTTCCACCTTGGTCAAATTTATAATCCTTCGGTCTTCAGATCTCCACATGAGGAGATCTCTCAGTTTTGGGCTCTCCAATTCAGGCCAGGCTTTCCACATCAAGTTTTTATTCTCCTTTGTTGCCTTCATGTCAGGCCACAAATTGCAACTCTCCTTTAACATCTGCGAAATTACAGCTCCTCCTTCCTTTTCTTCAGGGACAGCATATGTCTCCTTCTCCATATTCTCATAACTCTCAAGTTTCTCTATTTGTCCAATTGTATGGGCTTCCTGCTTCAAATCCTTATCAGCTTCAACAATATTGTTTGCTGCTAAGACCAGAGTTGTGACGCTTGTAGCCAAAACATCAATTTCACCTTGTAACTTTCCCAAGAGAACAAATGTTCTATCCAATTCAGTCTGGACTTTCCCTCCTCCAGCCATTCTTGTAATGTCCTAAACCCCCTCTAGGGGGATTTTGGTTCCTTAATGTCTTTCAGCTAAAATCCAATAATCAAGTTAGTTTGTATCAGCCCTTCCTTATTTTCAACAAATTATAACAATAACCAGCAGAAGCAACAGAAACAAAGTTCTCTTTTTCCTTCTGACAGCCAATTTGACAGCTGTCAAACTCTTCAATACTTGATCATCAGGCTCTCTCGCGGGACGCTCCCGGGTCCGGTGTGTGTGTGTGTGTGTGTGTGTGTGTGTGAAACTTCAGCTCCCAAAGTTAATCTTTTATCCTCTAGTAAAGTTTCTTATAGTGTCAAACCATGAAGGTTGGAGTCTTTTAGAAAAAGAAAGAAAGGATTCTCTCGACCTTAGATAGCAGGTTCTTTGCTTTAGCTTATTTACAAAGGGGGGGGGGAACTTCCTTTTTAACCCTTCCCCGCTCGTTCCTGATTCAACAAAGATTTTCCTTTAAATTCCAAAT
This sequence comes from Podarcis erhardii, assembly GCF_964252035.2. Taxonomy (NCBI): domain Eukaryota; kingdom Metazoa; phylum Chordata; class Lepidosauria; order Squamata; family Lacertidae; genus Podarcis; species Podarcis erhardii. The sequence continues at coordinate 21,806,087 of NC_138513.1, read as the reverse complement.
TCCGTATTACTCACGGGTTGTTACTTTAGAGTCCAATTGTTCCAAAAAAAAAGTCAGCGCTCTCCGACAATGGCTTGCGGCTTCACTCCGCAGAAGGAGCAGTCTACTCACAACACTGCGCCGCACCCCGTCCCCGTTCCGGAGCCTTTAAAAAGGCTCCTTCACAGTTTTGGGGTGGCGCAAATGGTGCCCGCCGAGTCACCACGCTCACAGGCATCCGCGCCTGTGATTTTTAAGGGTCCCCGCATCGCCGCCGCGGACAAGACCCGATCCTGCAGAGCCGATTCCCTCCGGAGCTCGGAGGGAATCCGCCATTAGTCGATGGCGCTAACCCAGAAGTCTGAGCTTTGAAATGTTCAACAGGCAAACCACGAGTCAGAGCTGCTACTTTGTTTTTTGTTCTTCAGCACTCAGTGTGTAATGTGAATACATTCCCTCTGCTACCATCTCCATTGTAGTAGTAGTAGTAGTAACTATGGTTTGTCAATTCTGAAAGAATGCCAGACTATAGTTAGCACAAACCTTTACTTGAAGCAGAACAAACTACGACGAAAAGACATAACGCTAAGCCAGGGACTGCAGTTTGTTTCTTCTCAGCATGTGGAAAGGAGCAAAAGAACCCTCTTAGGTACATTGATGTCAAACCATTAACTATGGTTTACTGTGATGTGCAAATTGGACTGCTGTGTCTATAGGAGGAGGTTTAGCTGCAAGTGCTGTATGCAACTTTGGCTTTTACACCTGCACTTCAGAAAATCAAACCAACATGTCTGCACCCTTAGCTTTTAATTGCTCCTTTCCAGTAGAACCTAAACAGAATGCAAAGCATTCAACACAGCGGCAGATCTTTTCCTCCCTACACCACAGCACGTCTGCTACCATGCAATTATATTTGCCTCCATTGCATTATGTAGTTGCTGCAACTGATTTAAAACTATTGGGGGGGGGTTCATTTCTATAGCAACCAGGGAATACCTCACTCTTTGGAAATGGTTAAAACATATAATCCTTGGGCAGGATAGTCTCTTTTTTATTTCAGAAAGAAGCACTTAACAATGATATTCTCTTAAGGCAGAAAAGGATGTCCAAAGCAAGTTATCAGCAACTGCCAGATAAAAAACAGCATGAGCTGTGAACTTTGCAGCAGCTCAACTTCCCCTCTGTAGCTTGAAAACAATACTTATATAACAAGCAATCTGATGTTGTTAACAATGTTGTTTCGGTAGGCACAACAATAAATGGCTTGGCTACAGTGACTACAGTCATACGTTGGTTTTCAAACAGCTTAGTTCTTGAATGTTTTGGCTCCCAAACGCCGCACACCCGGAAGTGATTGTTCTGGTTTGCAAACTATTTTTGGAAGCCAAACGTCTGACGGGGCTTCTGCAACTTCCGATTGCCTGCAGGAGCTTTGGTTTCCAAATGTTTTGGAAGTCGAATGGACTTCCGAAATGAATTCTGTTTGACTTCCGAGGTACGACTTGTATGGATGAAAGATAATTTCTTAAGATGTGTTTTGTATGTGGTCTTTTACCACAGTTCTGCTGTTCATTTGCACACTTCTGTATACATTTGTGTACCTTAAACCTGAACACATTCACCACTGAGTAGGTGTACACATCTGAGGATTTTGAGGCTGGAGACAAATGGAAACAAATGAAAAGCATTTTGGGAGAGGCAGGGCTTTTCTACTACCTCCCCAAATATTCCTTTTGTCCCCAAAGCTGATCAAACAAGCTTTGCAGTTTTTTTTCCAACAAATACAGAATCTTCCAAAGCCTGTTTACCAAAGGCAAAAGCAGGATGAGTTGTGCCCATCGCAAACAGTAACACTTTGAAAAAGAAAAGAAAACTATCTGATCCTGGCCCTTCATTTGAAGGGTACTGCTGTGGCCTCTTTTACTGAGACTGGAGTTGTAGTCCTGTCTTGTAGCTGCCCTTTTATTATTGTTCTTAATTGGTTTTAACTTAAGCTGCTTTGGGTCACTCTGTGAGAAAAGCAACTAAACAACAACAACATGTACACCACATGCTACCTTTGCCAAATTTTAGATCCAACAATATAAAATGTATTTGTTCGGCATTTATTCATTCAGTTTATATTTGTTCATTCAGTTTACTCCTCTTTTAAATCCAGTGGGTTGTAGGACTTCCCTTCTCCACTCTCCTCACCACAGGAAGAGGAAGTATGAAAACATGAGGCTCATCTCCAATCTTTCCTGGTGAAAATCTCTGGGGAAAGCAATGCCTGACGTTTGTAGGTATTGCACAGTCAGTCCTGAAGGGCCAACTGTGCGCACTGACTCAAAATATGTCAGGCATTTTCTGAGGATCACCTCCAAACTCTTTATCCCAAAGCGGTGCAGGTAAGCACCTTCAGTACACTAAGCCGGTGAGCAGCACCTTGGCATGCAAACGATCCATCGCAATTACTTTTGGATTAACTGGCGCTTGGTTTAGATTTACTCAGGAGGGGGTCACAGTGGTCTATTTTGCATGAAATAGAGCTAAAAACACGGTTATGGTCCAGGATGTCGGCTAAGTGTTCAGGAAAAGGAGGATGTGAGCCAAGAATGGTACACAAGAAGCTGCATCTCACGGAAACTGAAAAGGAAAGAGCACACAAGAGCAAAGCACGAAAATTCCCTTTCCTATCATGCAGACAAAGCCAATAAATGCTACTTCTGATACGGTTAAGTGCCTGCAAAAGTTTTGGAGCGGACACACAAGCGATGCATGTCTCAAAATGTCCTGCTGAAATCCTGTAACTTTTTAATATTGCAAATGTTCTGGGCAAGTGGGTGGGTTGCTCCACTATAGTTGTGCTGTAGTGCGAGAGCACCCCTCCAGACAACGGCAATGCAACAACATTGGTGAAGTGCCGCAGAACATCTAAATAAAGCAGAATGATGTGTGGACGGCCCAGTATAAATCAAACTACTAAAGCTCTATTATTGTGTTGCAGAACACACCTGCCAAAAGCGACAGCAGTCTGGTGGGACTCCTAATGATGTTGGCATAAAATGTATTCAGGGTGAGGCACAAGGAGCAATCCAGGAGCAATCCATTGTCCTTGGCCTGTTTGCATACGAGGCACAGCAAACATTGGCAAAGCTGCTTGAGCAGGAAGAGGAAAGGGAACAAGTCAAAAGGCCACTGATGGACTTCTAACAAACATCAGAAATAATTCACATTGCGCTATAAGTTGGTGAATGTCATCAAGTCGTGGGAAATCTGGCAGGCTACCATTCTATCTCCACCTGTACATTAACATCACAGGCTAATGGATGTATGCTTACTTTAGACCCAAAAAATCGAGGGCTTCCTTCAAAGGCGTGACAGTACATCCCACTAATGCATCTCTCTGCCTGTCATCTCCAGTAGAGGCAACTGCTGCAGATTAAGACATGGAGTGTATCTCCAGCTCGCGGAATAAACTTCGAAATGTCTCTAGGGCACAATTAGGGTGTTTAATTTTATCAATTATTCAAAAGGTGCCACTCCTTTAATTTAGTATGCTTTGCATCCAAGGCAGTTAAGTTTTGTTTGCAATGCTTCATTCTTGCCTGGAGTAATATGGCATATAAATGGATAATTGCAAAGTAAACGATCAGCGTGATTTATTATTATTTCTTGCTTTAATATAACAGTTCTAAGGACATTTGTGTGGAAGAAAGAGCTATTGATTTCAGTGGATCTTCCTACACTGGGTTACAACACATGACACTTTCTGAGCACAGCATCCCTAGTGATATGTGCCAATGCATGTCAATGATGAAGTCAGCTGATTTCAGACTCTGGACTTAAGTGGTCCGACAAGTTGTCCTTCCTCTTTAGAGGTGAGGAACCTCTGGCACATGGGCTCAATTATACCCACCAAGTCTCTCCAACTGGCCTGGGAGGCCATTTTTGCCAAGTTACACCCACCTGCCCTAATCGTGATGTCACATATGACATATAAGATGTCACATGTCAGGCAGGTAAAGTCAAGGCTTGGCCGAATGGATGTTTTCAGTCATTGCTGATAAGTCGATAAAGCACAGGGAAAGAAAACAGCTTGGCAAAAAATTGGGGTGGAGATGTGAGCTGGCACATTTAAGAGAATGGTACATGAAACTCTGCAATCTTGTGACGTTAAATACAGTTATGCAGTCCATGAGTGTTGGACAAGGAAGATTTTAAGTGTCAAGAAATTTGAAGATGATTTTGGAATGCTAAGCAGGATATTATATTAGGAAATCCCTCCCCCTGTTTATCAACATTGGTAATTTAACAGTATATCTGATATGGTACTTTGTTTACTTCTGTGTATATGTACTGTTTTGTCTGCAAACTGAAAAATCAGCTTCATAAAATTTTCTAAAAATTACAAGTATTGAATTTTATGTCCTAATTCTTGAAATAAAGTAATTTTATTCATAGCAAAGATGCTGCTCATTATTACTGCTGTTATTAAGAATATTACTCATAACTATTGTCATATTTAATAAATTTATCAAGATAAAATAAAAAGTGTCCCCATGCCATTGGAAACAAAGGCCCCAAACCAGGGAAGGTGACTCTCTAGGTGTTGGACTTCTACTCCCATGAGCCTCTGCCAGTATGGTCAATGGTCAAGGATGATGGGTACTGAAGTCCAGTATTACTGGTACTGAGGTTAGCCACCACTGCCCTAAATTAATGTGAATATGGCTAAATTTGCCAAGGACTGTTCTATCCGTATATGCTGAAACAGATGTTTAAATACCAGATGAGGAAATTCCCTTCATTCAGCTTACCAACTGCATACTATTTACAGCTGCACATGTAGCATTTTTTTAAAATACTCAGCAGGGAGCAATATATAAAGCAGATAACCAGAAGAGCGAGAGATTTAAGTGCCTGGCCACTGTGACTTAATGATCTAATTCAGAAAGCCTCTTTCCTCGCAATCATTTGCAAATGTATGTGCCAACCTTTTAAACAGGATACAGGAAAAGGTGGACTGCTACTTGCAGGAAATAAACCAGGCAAGCATGAGTCAATTTTCTGTCTCCCTCCACAGAAGTAAAAATGGCAATCTTGAATCGTAAATGAAAACTGAAGTAAATGGGCTCTTGAATTAATGGATTCTACATCCAGGAATTAAACTAAAAGACAGCCAAAATCCAACTGGCAAACAACAATAAAGGCAGTGTCACACTTGGCTTTGTGAAACACAAAATGCTAAGTCTCACTTAAATAGGAGGCTCCCATAAAAATTCTACCCCAAACTGTAAAATAAGAACCGCAAAGGAGAATTTCTCATAATCAAGCAACAACAAATCATTCTTGAACCATCTTGAATAATTGCCTCTCATTACACTTCAGCTGTGTTCCAAACTGAGGTTGTGAATTATCTAATGAAGTGTTTGAAAACTGAGGATTAGTGACAAAAGGCTCCTTACCAAATTTTTGGTCAAACCTCCAAGCGGGCACATGGGTGCTATGCTTCAAGTTGTTGGTTGTAGGGAGAGGCACTGTTACATAGATGGGTCCATTCACTGGAACTGGAGTCCCATCGCTTCTGAGTAAGTGAACACTAACTGCAGTGACAGGAGTAAGATCATACCTAGTGTTATTTCCTGTAAGCAAATGAACAACAGTATGAAAATGCATAAAATATAACTTTCAAAGCCAATTAATACATAGAATGATTATATGAACACCCACTATTTTTATTAACGAATCAGCTTCTTGCTACCTAAGGGTGGCATGACCTAGACACCACTTTGCAAAATTTAAAGCATATGAGGCCAGTTACAGGCAGTGGCAGAGCCAAAATGAACATTGCGTTAATGGTGTGATTAACAATCACAATGTGGTTTTTTTAAAAATAAAAAGGGCTAGTTCTTGGTAAAAATCCCCCTCTTCCCATGTGACATTAGAGGGGGAAAACTCAAATGGGCTTCATGATTGCAGCTGGAGATGGAAGGCTTAAACACCCCTATCCATATGGCTGATGACTACCATCCCCACAATACCCAATTTTTACTTTTATTTTAGAAAGCTACAACGTGATTGTTAATCACATCATTAACTAATGTACAGTTTGGCCTTCAGCTCATTCCAATTCAACATTACAATCCTACAGAGGTTTTAACTTCCTTGTTTCAAATTGCTTAAGAGTTTGGCCACATGCCTCTCAGATGAAAGCACCACTGATTACATTGTCTTGCTCTGTCCATCCCATACACCGACAGCTTGCTGGTGACAAAGAAAGTGGCAAGCAAAGGATGACAATGACAAGCAATTGTTGTTCCTGTCATCCTGCGGCGGCGATGCTTTCTCTGCATGTGGACATTTAGCAAATAAATCCAAGGTGTGAATTGAAAGTACTTTCACGCACATATGAATGACCTGTCAGTTTCCCCATTCAGCTGCATCCCTTCACCCTGCCGTGATCCACAACCCAGAGACCATGCACTGTGCAACACAGGGGGTTCAGAGGATGATGAAGCTTCAGCTCTGGCCTTGGGGAAAGAACAGTTAGGACTGTCTTCCAGACCCCCCCTGACTGAGACATGGCACCCGTCTCCCCAACCTATCAGGATCCAAGGGCTGCAGAATATGGTGACGGCCCCTTAAAAGCCAGTCAGTTCATTTGGGATGGTGGGGTGTACCACATGACAGGTCCAGACTACTTATAAGAAATTTGTTGTTGCTAGATCAGCAGTTCTCCCCATATGTTGTTGGACTACAACTCCCATCATCCCTGAACTTGGGCCTTGCTAGCTAGGGGTGATGGGAGTTGTAGTTCAACAACATCTGGGGACCCACAGGTTGAGAAAGGCTGTGCTAGATGCTTGCTGAAACATCAGCTTGCAATGCTAGCTCAGCAGGACCCTGGGAGCTCTCCAAGGTCCTGTCGATACTTTGGGTGCCTTGCATTCCTGACTTAGCTTCTTGGTGGGACACTGTCCAGCTTTCCCTGTGAGCCTCAAGCTCTCTTAGGACAAGACCCCTTATTTCTGCAATGGCAGGAGTGCCTGCTAGGTGCCCTATCATTTCAATATTGATGCAGAGAACTAGATGCAGACAGCCTTGAGGAAGGGAAGGGGAACAGGCCATTCTGACCAAGTATAAATTAAATGTAGGGTTTTATTTTTATCCTTTGCACTTTAAAAGGCCATAAATCAGGCCTGCACAGTCTGTGACCCATGAAGCAGAACAGCAGAGTCCCTGGAGGATTGACTTCAGTTTGGTGGGTCACAAGTCTCATAGGACGGCTACAAATGATTTTGGGGGTTGGGTTATCCTTTAAAAAAAATAATCAGGAAAAAAAGTTAATACAGGCAGTAAATAACAATACTAGTGGCTACACAGAAATGGTACTATTCTGGTAATACTCGAACTAAACTAGTCCGATAGAACTTAAAACATGCTTTAATAATCACAAGAACAAACGTTTACCAGTTCCATTGCCATCATATCCTTGTAAATAAGGAAAACTATCCACTTCCCAAGGTGAACTAGCTGAAGTAAGAAATGCTGTGAGGTCGCTAAAGCTGGTATTCTCTGGCAGTTTCAAGGCTCTCCTTTGAAAATGAACTTTGGGCTGGATCCGTGCACCTAGCAATAAGCAAAGGAACAGAGCAACTAAGCAAATGAATCTACATGAAGCAAGTTTTCTATAAATGCAATTATAACTTTAGTAGCAAAGCCATGATATTCCCCATATTCCCCACAGGATTACGTTTATGATATCTATGGGAGATAGCCAGCATTCATGGTTTGCTTAATTTAATGGATTCCAGTGAAAGCAAACAACGCCAGCAGCAATTAGCATTTGAAAATTAAGCAAGCAATAAGTGATACAAGATCCCAATGGTTAATTCAGCTAGGATGTTTGGCTATTTCATCTAAAAGGAAGCCATCATCCCTCTTCAATGTCAAAACGTACCTTTAACGGTGCAGTCCTATGTATACCTTCTCAGAAGCAAGTTCCATGGCATTCACTGTTAAATGTGCCTAAGATTGCTGTCTAAAGTTATCTGCAGCAGGAAACGGCTAATTGTTTTAGTACATGTAAATCCTGAACGTGAGCAAACGATCAGGCACACAGAAGTATTGTGACAGGGCAATGCAATTCAATGTACATTTGCACAGTACATTTAAAACACAGAACTGCCATTCCCAGTGTTTCCTGGAAAGGAGGACTGTTAAACCTTTATGGGAATTGTAGATATGTGATGAACACAGAGCTCTCCTAACAACTCTCAGCACCCTTGACAAACTTCAGGTCCCAGAATTCTTTGGTGGGGGGGGGGGAGCCATGACTACTAAAGTAGTATAAGGTAAAAAAGGTAAAGGACCCCTGGACGGTTAAGTCGAGTCAAAGGCAACTATGGGGTTGTGGCACTCATCTTGCTTTCAGGCTGAGGGAGCCGGCGTTTGTCCACAGACAGCTTTCCGGGTCATGTGGCCAGCAGGACTAAACTGCTTCTGGCGCAATGGAACACCGTGACAGAAATCAGAGCATACAGAAATGCCATTTCCCTTCCCACCGCAGTGGTACCTATTTATCTACTTGCACTGACGTGCTTTTGAACTACTAGGTTGGCAGAAGCTGGGACAGAACAATGGGAGCTCACCCTGTTGCGGGGATTCGAACTGCTGACCTTCTGATCAGCAAGCCCAAGAGGCTCAGTGGTTTAGACCACAGTGCCATGTGTAGGGGGGCTCATTTGTTCTCCAGGTGTTCACTTGCTTTCTCTCTGTGTCTGTGCCTTCACTTACATTTACCATCCTGCTGTAAGAAGTTAAACTCCTTCCAAAGGCCACTTGCAGACCCTGCTCCATGTTCAGCTAGAACATGTCACTAAACTGCAATAATGCAGGAGGAAGTTACGTGAGGGCTGCATGCAGAAATCTTTGACTTTTGAGAGGCTTAAGTACAGCCTATGGTCCACCCAATGTTGCCTATGACCCCACCCACCACTGGCATCGAGGCCCCAGGAGGATGCCTCTTGAGGGAATGTGAACACAGGGAAGCCATTGCACCACTGGCCTGCAGCATCTCTCAGCTTGAAGGCAGTTCTGGGGTGGAATCATGCCCAGAGAAACCATTATGGTCCTCCCTAGGTTTCTGAATGGCCCTCGTTCATTAAATTCCTGCTACTTTATAGTCACTGAAGCAGGGCAGTAGTTCCAGAAAGCCAGGAGTGCAGGAGTCTTTGCTGGCTCTGGTGTCAAGAAAAGAGCTATCACTTCAAACCTCCATCCTCCAGGTCTAGAGCAACTTGGCTTGATTCTGTTGAAGAGTTCAAACAATCTGCCCGTCATATACCAAGCCTCCACCCCTGTGGAAATCCCCTGTAGGGGAAGCCATCTTCTAATGATTTATGCTTTCCTTGAACTCTCAACCAACAATGAACTTTTGTTCAAAGCCACTTAATGGGATTGGAGGGTTTGGAGCCTTGGAAGGATTAGAGACAGCTTCATGTAGTATTTATCATTTCAGGTCCCATTAGGTATCTGCTTCTGAAGCCAAAAGCACTTCTCCACAAATTTGTACCATTAACAAAGCTTTGCAGCAAACACAGCCAGGCCCCATCTGCAAGCTTTTGCATAACATGCAAATGAAGATTTAAAACAGCTGTTACTGTATTCCCAAGAGCTTCTTTTTCAATACATGGAGTGTACTTAAAGAAAACAAAAAAACCCCTGCCAATCAAGGATTAACTCCTTATTAGCAGGTATGGTATGTGCTTCTAGGGTGACCAGCTATATTGCTTTGGGGTCCTCATTCAATATATCTAGCTTTAAATCTGTGTAAAAATGAGTTAAGGAATCATAATTTTAATGCCTACTCAAAAGATAAGCTTTACTTCCAACAGCTTTCTGTCATTTACACTAGTTTCATAACTGAATGCTTCCCCAGAATGAAATAATAATAATTATTATTATTTATACCCCGCCCATCTGGCTGGGTTTCCTCAGAAACTCTGGGCGGCTTCCAACAAAATATTAAAATCACCAAGGACTGGGAATCACCAGGGACAGAGCCTTTTCAGTAGTGGCACCCTAATTATGGAACAACCTTCCTAGGGAGGTACAACTGGTGTCATCTAGTGTTTCCATATTTTGAAGAGCAAAAAAGAGGGCACTATGACAGCCATTCAAAGCAAATAAATGCAATTTGTCTCAGATTTTACTCCTGAAAAAGAGGATGTGTCCTGGAAAAGGAGGACACATGGCAACCCTAAACTTAGCAGTCTTTTCAGCTCCAAGCGAAGACCTTTCTGTTCATTCAGGCCTTTCAAATATTCAATGTAGTCTGGGCCTTTCAGTTTTAAAATCTGTTGACTTGACTTAGGGTGCCTGGTGAATTTTGTTTTCATTGCTGTTTATGATGCTTTTGATTCTTTGTCTTATTTGTATTCAAAATGCTCTCTTACCTATTCTTTTTCTTACCTATTTATTTATAAGCCACTCAGAGAAATTTATGCTATGGGGAGAGCTACAAATGCCACAAGTGACCACTAAGATGACTAAGTGCTTTCTGCCCCCAATAAAAATAAATTCATATCCAGTTATGTACTCAGAACCAGAGCTTGCAGTACAAACTTACGCCTAGTCAAAATAAAGCCTCACTGTGTTCAATGGGGCTTACTCCCAGGTAAGGACAAAATGTTGTGAGGGTAAAACGGAGAGGGGGGAGAACTTTGTATGCCGTATTGAGCTCCTTGGAGGAAAGGTGAAATATATATGTAATAATAAAGTAAAATAAATAATAAACACTTTTCACTTAGAACAACAGCAATGTATTGGAATAATTATAGCAGCTTTCTGAAGCACAATGCGAGCACAAACCACAGACAGCTGCTAAATCTGGGATCCCTATCAGGGCACCTTTGGGTAAGCCCCTCCCTGGCACTCACCGTTCCTTTTGTCAGGAGGTGGCAAAGGTAGCTGGTAACCCAAGATTTCTCAAATAGCAAGAGGTCCCCTTTTAAAGGAGTCGAAGGCAAATTGAAGGTAGCATTTTTTATTTTTGCATATTAGCGAAGTTAACTATGAGAAACGCTGGAGCATGCATAGCTCCCCCATGTTGTACAGTACATAGTGATATTTGCTCTACCTCAGGGATAGCTCTGCTCAGTCATAAATCTCTGCCTGTGCTGTTTTGCATATGGATGAATATCCACAACAAAAACAAAAGCAGCAGAATAACGCAGAATAATTTTATTATCTCAGACGACTCATTGCAAAAGAAAAGAAACCTCTCCAAGAATCCTCAGCTGCAGCTTAGACAATTCATGCTGTGGAGCAGAAGCACAGTTTTGGCTCCTTCAATACAGGATGTACAAGGTGTTGGGCTGTGGCTTCAGGCCATAACAGCAGTGCAGACGTAAACCGGTTCCACTGCCATGGTTCCTTTCCCTCAAGGAATTGTGGGATCTCTTTTAAGACAGAATTTTCAGCACCATCACAAAACTACAATTGCTACAGACAGCAACTGTCAACTTTAAAGAATTTACAGCTGTGAAATGTGCATGCGTAATCCAAAACCACTAATAAAGTCGGCTTTTTTCCTCAGAGAGTTTGCTTTATTCATATGCAGATTATGCATATGTCATTAATCAAGCAACCCAATCTCCTGCAATTTATCTGTATTATTTGTCACCTACTATGAAAACCTCAGGGTGTTCAATTCCATCTTGGGAGATGCACAACTTAAAACTTGCTTTATAAAGAGCAAATATCTGTTTTTAAAGGGATGAGTTGTTCACGTGACTTGCATCCTAGGAGCCAGGCATAAGAAATTATTAGGTAAGGGCAGTAGAGGCTTCTACTGGCTCTCTAGATCACCTAATTCAGCTCAGCTAACACACCTTCCTGCCACCATCAGGATGTTAAGGTGGGAAAAGGCTAAAGTCCTAGCTCTAGCTGTGAGACAGGTAAAAACTATTATGACAAAGTAAAGAAGGTCCCTTTACACCACATACCTTGAAATCCTGAGACTATCTGTACAACATCTTCATATACCATTAGAGTAGCTGAACGTTCAGGAAGAAGGCCAAGACTTAGAGAAGAAAACACTGTGGAAGGGAAATTGGTTAAGTGCAATATAAAGTAATATTGAAAGAACTCTTTCCTGCAGATCCCCAATCTTTCAAAGTTTACCAACTAATGCCTTTTTTATGTAATGCATCTGGGTAATGCATTTGTTTTCTGAACTACCAAATATATCTACATGCATTGGCTTCAACAACTTTTGTATGCAGGAGTTTGTACATTATGTGTCCACAAGTAGAAGATCAACTTAAGACAGCAATAATTAAAGAATCCTGATGTATAGTGAGAGGAATGACGAACATTCCACAAGCAGTACACCACATGTGATCACTTTTTTAAACACACGATGGAAAATACAGTCTCATTGTCTCCTCTACATGGCAGATTTGGTCTATATAAGGATCTAGCTCAGCAACTCCTGGTGTCTTCCAGACTAGAGTCTCCCAGACTTGGGTCTTCAGCTGTTTATGAACTACAACTCCCATCATCCCTAGCTGGCAGGACCAGTGGTCTTGGATGATGGGAACTGTAATCCAAAAACAGCTGCAGACCCAAGTTTGGGAAACCCTGCTCCAGATATTACTGGGCTTCTGCTCCCTTCAGTCCCAGCCAGCATGGTCAATGGTCAGAGGTGATGGAAGTTGTAATCCAAAAACATTTGGAGAGCTGTCACCCTACCCAGTCTTAAATGCAAGTTGTACTGGAATTCAGATTCAGTGGTTACAGCACAATTTTTCTAAAAATAAGAACAGAATTCAAAATCTAAGGAAATACTGTAATTAACAGAGTTCATTAAAATTTTGCATCAAATTAAATGTTTCAGTTCCTGTAACTCCAAATCTAGAAAGAAAGAAAAACATTTTTTTCCAGACGATGGGAGCACACCCTCCAAATCTGAGGTGTTGTTTAACAGATTTTCTTCCGAGCAAACAAAGGAGCTTGGTGTCAATACCACTAAGTATTAATCAGTAAGACGATCTGTATCTTTCAAAAGTCAGGAGCAGTTTCCCTGAATTCCAAACATTGTTCATGAAGTTGGGGAACTACTAGTTGTATTTAAAATAGCAGGAGAAACCCGCCAGTAATCATGTAAACGTTATATGTATAAAGATTTTCTTCTAGTACTGCTATAACCACATTTACATTTGAGAATGCTCTGCTAAGCATTAATAAATTCACACTATAAATCAGAATCTTCTCAAATTTCAGCTGTTCCATCACAATAACTTCTTTGTTCATACTAAAAGCATGTATCAGGCATAATGTACTACAAGGAGAATGAATTACAGAATAGGTAGCTCTGAAGGATAGAAATATAATAATTTATTTCTTTTTTGCACCTAATTTTTATTGGTAAGAATTAAAGCCAATGCAATTCAAATAGCTTGAAGAAATGAAGAATATGTACCAGTGCAGTTCCCAATTAATCAGCAAATCAAAACAAGCACAGCCTATGAATGTTCCTGAGATTTTGACTCCTTTTTGACAGTTTATTAGCTATTTGTAAACATTAATATACAATAATTAAAAATCACATTTTATTGTCCTCATATTATTAAGTTTCACAAATAACAGCATGTCCCATAGAACACATCTGGTAAAAAGTCTGTTGTTTTTTATTTTTACTTCCAAAATAATCTTAACACAATAACCTTAACAAACAAGAAAGAAAACACAACACAACACGTTAACTACAAGCTTATATAAACAGCACAGCTGCATAATTGCACCATTACCAATTCACTGCATGGTTATAGTATACTTTAAAATATTTAAGGCACATTGCGTATATTATTAGAGATCTTAAATTACTCTAAATCGCTGAAAAGTGCTTCTGTATTTGGATTTAGAGCATTATTTATGCAAAAACAAATGGAGACCATTTTGCAGTAAATTTGTTCCAACTTTGTCTTCTTTCATTTATTATTGTGTAGGGTACTAATGCGATCATGAGTGAAAAGCCCCATATTTTATATTTCCATTCCCTTAATGTGATTATTAGGGCCGCCCCAAAACATTTTTCCACCTGGCACAAAGGACAAGATGCTGTCTGCTTCATTCTGCACCCAGAAGCCAACTTCTCTATGGCCCTTGGGGTCTCTTCCAACGCTATGATTCTATGATTCTATATGGTGTTTCCTGCTTGGCAGGGGGTTGGACTCGATGGCCCTTGGGGTCTCTTCCAACTCTATGATTCTATGATTCTATGGACAGGCAGGCGAATGTTACTTTAACACTGGTGACAGAATAGCATCCACCACACCTGAAGGCAGCAGGCAAGTTTAGTGGGTGCAGAACAGACCACATGGTTCACCACACAGCTCTGTCCTCCCAGTTCTCAACCTCATTCCCTGCCCACCTCCTCCCAGTACCTGGGAAGAATGGGATATAAATATACTACTACTACTGTCCTGATTGGACGCGGGTGGCACTGTGGGTAAAACCTCAGTGCCTAGGACTCGCCGATCGCATGGTCGGCGGTTCGAATCCCCGCGGCGGGGTGAGCTCCCGTCTTCGGTCCCAGCTCCTGCCCACCTAGCAGTTCGAAAGCACCCCCAAGTGTAAGTAGATAAATAGGGACCGCTTTATAGCGGGAAGGTAAACAGTGTTTCCGTGTGCTGCGCTGGTGCTGGCTCGCCAGAGCAGCTTCGTCACGCTGGCCACGTGACCCGGGAGTGTCTTCGGACAGCGCTGGCTCCTGGCCTCTTAAGTGAGATGAGCACACAACCCTAGAGTCGGACACGACTGGCCTGTATGGGCAGGGGTACCTTTACCTTTACCTTTACTGCCCTGATTATTATATGGATTAGTTGTTGGACAGTCTGGGACAACCTTCCTCAACCTGGTGCCCTTCAGAAGTTGTAGGACTCCAACTCCCATCAGCCCCGTCTGTCACAGGTAAAGGTCAGGGTTGACGGCAGATGTAGTCAGGGGACAGAGTGCTGCTCTAGGATCATTGGTTCATCCTCTCACTAAGGGCCAAACCCAGGCCACAAAGTTAGGGAGGTCTCCCTAGTTTTCCGCTTTGTTATTAGGTTTCCTCAAGCTCTTCTACCATCCCTTAAATGTTTTTGCAGTTCCCAGTGGAGGAACTTTAATCACCAAGGTTTCTCCCACCACGGCTCACAGCTGAGCTTATGAAAGTCTTGTTTTACCTCCATTCAAAGCCGTGTCCCAGTTGGCAGTATCCGAACTGAAGTAAAAGCCAGTTTGAAAATAATAATGTTTGCACACTTTAAAACTTGTGGTTTGCATTAAGCTGCATTAATTTATTATTAATCATAAAGAAGAATGGTTTTGCACCACACATTTTTCTCCCTCCCCCTTTTCATCTCATTTGGTCATTTATCAGAGGAACTAAGTGCAAATAAGGGGACAAAATAATAGCTCCTTCTCACTGCAATTTGTGGCAAAATGCCTAATGAACTCGGCAGAGGATGCCCAAACAAGCGTTCCTTTCAGAAGCACACACTCATTTCGAGTGCCTTCTCTTGAAAACGCACAAAAAGCCTAGTTCAGATTTCAATGACTTGTCAAAAGCTCTGCGAAACTGGTTCTTTCCTCAAAAAATTAAAACAAAATCAATATTAAAAGCAAAAAAAAAAAAAGCACTGTAAGGACCCATATATACAAGAAATATGGGCTGAAATAAAAGGAATAATCTACCCTGCACACTAATGGCACCCTTGAGTCCCTCCCACTCCCCCTGCCAAAATTTTGATTAGACATGAAAAAATAAAAACAATATTCTTTAGTTCATCGTTTTTCAAATACAGCAACAGTGGCTGCACTGAGTCCCCAGCATCTTCTGATGCAAGCAGAAGGGCACTTGTTCACTCACTGACTAGAAAAGGGTCAACTGTGCCTCATACATGCCCCTATGTCTCACCTGTAGGAAAGGCATAGCTCAGAAGCCTTGCATGCAGAGAGTCCCAGATACAATCATTGGCATCTCTAGGTAGGGCTGGAAAAGCCTCCTGCCCCAAACCCAGGAGAGCTACTGCTTGTCAGTGTAGCCGCACTGAGTGAGTTGGACCAATGGTCTGACTCATTATACAGCAGCTTCCTTTGTTCTATATTTCACAGCTACCTATCAGTTTGAGAACCTCTGCTCTATTTAATGCATGACTGCTCTTTTCAAGCATGCCAGGTCAGCCAATATCAGAGAGGCCCCTTTTAACTCAAAAATGGAGGAAATATCGATGAAAAAAGCGGGCGAGACCGTCCTCATCCAGAGGCCAAAGAAAGATCAGCTGAAGTGATTCTCCCCTCTGGTCAGAAAGAATTCTCAGCCCCACTGCCAGTTTCCACAGTCTGGCCCCATCCATTTGCTAGGGCCGGGGTAGGCAAGACGGGGCCCTCCCATAGCTGTCAACGTTTCCCTTTTTTTAAACGGGAAATTCCCTTACTCTGAATAGGATTCCTCGCAAGAAAAGGGAAAAGTTGACAGCTATGGGCCCTCCAGATGTTGCTGGACTACAGCTCCCATCACTGCTGATCATTGGCCATACTGACTGGGGCTGATGGGAGTTGGAGTCCAACAACCTCTGGAGAATCAGAGATTCCTCATTCTGGCTTCACATGTTCAGCTTCATTATGATCCAAGACAAAACACTGGCACTGAAGCCAAGCTAAGGAAAGCATGGTCAAACTAAAGGATTATGGGGAGAGGCACTTTTCTTACTGGGCATCCATATTCTTCTCATGTGAAAACCATCAGGTTATTATCATATTCATATCAACCACCCTGGGCCCTAAAATTGGCAGGTGAGGCCTCGTTGGTGCTGCTGCTACCAGGGGCTGCTGGATTTGCACTGACCCAAGACAGGGCTTTTTCAGTGGCAATTTGCAATTTGAGAGAGGTGCACCTGTCTCACTGACTTTCAATTTAAAAACAGGCATTGCCCAGGCATTTATTTGATGGCTGAAAGGCCCCCTTTTTCCTGACAGCCCTGAGATAACTGATTTTAAGTGCTTTTAGAATGCTTGAAAAAATATATATATTGTATTATTGATGTGTTTGTCACCATGGGCTCCTTTGAAAGAAAGGATGGGATATAAATGATGAATGAATGAATGAATGAATGAATGAATAAATAAATAAATGATAAATATGATTTTCAGCATTCAGGGTTTTTGGGTTTTTTTTTTGTTCTTAAAAAAACAACCACAGTTTTGCACCCCCCCCCTTTAGAAATAAAATCTTACCTCAGAACAAAAATAAAGATCTCTTACCAGGCAATCTTATTGGTTTCCATGGTGCAGAGTTTGGCACGTAAGCATGTTTAGTTGCAGTAACGATCAGCTGACTGCCCAGCTTATACTGAAACTTGATGAAGGCAGTGCCATCTGCTCCTGAGGTTCCAGAGGCAATGGGGATCTGGTTGGTAAAAATCTCAATAAAGGCTTCGGTGACTGGCTGATGTGTGCTGGCATCACTTACGTGGACCTTCAGAGTCACATCTGCAAACAACAACAACAACGTAGCAGTTAACCTTGGGGAAAGCTTCACATTCCACATTTGCACAAAACAGGTGTCAAAAAAAAGGTATATATGAGGTATTGAAGGAACGGGAGTACCCATTCCAAATGCTAGGATTAACCTTTAAACTCCATATAATCTTCACCTGAGCACCTTCTCAAGGTACCTTTGCTCCCATTGATGCCAACAGGAACTCCCCCTGCAAGTCTAATTCCGATAGGGAGCAGAGGGTTCTGTAAGGATGGCAATGAGAAGGGGAGAAAGACAAAAGGGGAAAGCGGCCGGCGGGGCTTGGCAGAGAGAGAGAGAAAAGGGGGTGGTCTAATGTTGGCTCTTAGCCTTCTGCTGGCTCCAGCCCTTCACACCTTGGCTACCCACCACTGCTATAAAGATGTTAACAAAATGTAGGTTGGAATCCAGAGAGATGAATGATTGAACCTTAGGGGGTTTTCGGGGGGGGGGACAGCTTCCCCTCCTGAAAGCTTTCCAATTCAATTCCAAAACTGCATTTTAATACAGTAATCCCTTCCTCCCTCCTTCTCTGTCTGTCTGTTTCTGTGGTGGAAGTAAAACCAGGAAGAAAAAAAGGAGAAGGAGAAGGAGAAGGAGAAGGAGAAGGAGAAGGAGAAGGAGAAGGAGAAGGAGAAGGAGAAGGAGAAGGAGAAGGAGGAGGGGGAGGAGGAGAAGGAGAAGAAGAAGAAGAAGAAGAAGAAGAAGAAGAAGAAGAAGAAGAGTTTGAAGTGGAGCGGATTTCTCCTTTCCCCTCCTCCCCCACAACAAACACTCTGTGAAGTGAGTGGGGCTGAGAGACTTCAAAGAAGTGTGATTAGCCCAAGGTCACCCA
This sequence comes from Podarcis erhardii, assembly GCF_964252035.2. NCBI lineage: Eukaryota > Metazoa > Chordata > Lepidosauria > Squamata > Lacertidae > Podarcis > Podarcis erhardii. The sequence continues at coordinate 21,787,722 of NC_138513.1, read as the reverse complement.
GCAGCTGCATGTGGAGGCGCAGAGATGCGAACCCGGTTCACCAGATTACGAGTCTACTGTTCTTAACCACTACATCACAATGGAGGGGTGGAGAACAGCTTGGAGGCCAAAGAGAAATTTCACACCATTTTTTTATTTGTAAAGTTTTTGTGCCACCTTCTTCCCATCTGCTTTATAAAAGCAGAACTGATAGGAGGAAAGAGTTTCAACAGCACTTTAATCTCGTGCCGTGAAGGGAAAAAATCCCAGATCCAACTCCAGTGTGCCTGTGGAGCAGGTGTTTTTCTAAGTTGTGGCCTCCTCAGAAGTTGACCATTGGACTCATCAGCTCTGCATATCTTACTTATAAATACACAAAAAGCTGCCATTTTGAAGAAGTTTCTGAAGAGCCAATCTGATCCTGTTCTAGAAGCTAGTGCCATTCCATGGATACCATTAGGTGCTAATAGGTCAATTAGGAATTGACATTCCTGATCTTTAAGAATGCATTACACAACCCTATCCTTGCTAAAATACACTGTGTTATTATTTACAACAGTCACGATCCAAAATTCACTCTAAGAACAAGTACTTGCTGTCTAGATTTTTTCGGCCTCCCACACATGTGCCATTCTTCAATAATGTCACCATAGCAACAGTATATGATTAAAACCCCCCCAAAACCATCCATATCACTGTGTTCTATATGCAAGGGGGTAAATCTCTACCAATTTATGGTATGAACGCACAACTTGTCTTCCATCATATTCATATTTGTGCTACAGATGCACCAAATAACCAATTCATTTTACAGACCTATCACTACATTTCTATCAGCTCTGGTGTGCTTAAATATTTTATTTAACCAAATTTATATACCACTTGATTACAAAAGACAACAACTTTCTCTGGAAATCCTGAGCCTTGACTGTTTATATGTAAACCAATGAGGCATGCCATTGAAACCCAGGCAGCCATCATGGTGCCCTTCAGATGTTGTTGGACTACAATTCCCATCATTCTTGACCACTGGCCATGGTGGCTGGGGCTGATGGGAATGGTAGTCCAACCATATCGGCTACCCTCTGCCCTAGTCTGGGATATTACAAGGGGATGGAGTAGATTTCCCTTTGGGTCCCTTCCAGCCCTACAATTCTTTAATTCCGAGATTAATACGTTGAAGTTTCCAGCTCACACACTCAAAATGCTTCAGAAATTCCTGTCAAATGTGAAACGCTGTGTATATTAAGGAGAAACTGATTTGTGATTTGTACTTCTACAAGTTGTAAAGTAAGCAACAAAATGAGCTCTTTTCCAGAATATGAAACACCTTGTAAGAAACTGAAGCTCTGTGATCTAAAGCTAGATAGCTAGGGCATGCACCGTTAGCATTCATTTTCCTTTGACTTGACTATTAATTCAGAAGAACCAGTGTAGCAAGGAATAATGTGGCATGCAAGAAACAATAGTGAAGTAATAAAAGGGGCAGGTGAACATTACAGCTACAAAAGACTGTTCAGAAGCACCGATTCTAGAATTACACATTTTATACTGAAAGAACGAACAGGCAAAGAAAACAAAACTTCCCTGTTTGGAAGAAGATAGGAACCGTAATGTGATCCAGTCTGGCGTAATGGTTAAGGTGCTGGACTAGAATCTGGGGTACCAAGATCCAAATCCTTACTCAGCCATGAAGTTCACAAAGTGACCTTGGGTCGGTCAAAAGTTTTCAGCCAAACCTGCCTCACAGGGGTGTTGTGAGGATCAACAGGAGAAGGACCATTTACCGTATTTTTCGCTCCATAAGATGCACCTAGTTTTTAGATGGGGAATGCAAGGAAAAAAAAAATACCGTATTTTTCACTCTATAAGACGCACCAGACCACAAGACGCACCTAGTTTTTGGAGGAGGAAAGCAAGAAAAAAAATATTCTGAATCTCATAAGCCAGAACAGCAAGAGGGATCGCTGCGCAGTGAAGGCAGCAATCCCTCTTGCTGTTCTGGCTTCTGGGATAGCTGTGCAGCCTGCATTCGCTCCATAAGACGCACACATTTCCCCTTACTTTTTAGGAGGGAAAAAGTGAGTCTTATAGAGCAAAAAATACGGTATTCTTTACAGGGAGCGCTGAGCAGAGCCTGGGATGCATCCCAGGCTCTGCTCAGCGCTCCTTTCACAAGCCGTGTGGAGCGTGCGTGCAGCTCTTGGGGGATTTTCCTGAGGAGGGAGAAGGGACTGATGGGCTGCCCTTCTCCCTCCTCAGGGAAAAGCCCCCAAGAACTGCACATACGCTCCACACGCTCTTTAAAAGGAGCTCTGAGCAGAGCCTCCCACCTGCATTCACTCCATAAGATGCACAAACATTTCCCCTTACTTTTTAGGAGGGAAAAAGTGTGTCTTATGGAGTGAAAAACACAGGAGCCATCCTGTACTCTCTTGAAAGGAAGGCGGGATAGGAATGTAATAATAATGAAATCAAGATAAATGCAAGCTGCCATCTTCACAGGGGCATCCTTGGAACTTTTAGAATGATATTTGGCCATAGTTAAATATTAAGCAGTCATGTGACAATATTTGACCAGTCAGCTGCCCAGTGTGTCAACCTAAGCTACAGCACTGTGGAAGAAGACTGTGCACCTGCAAGGTGCTTCTAAAGCCATAGAGCACTTTTAAAGAAACGAAATCAAACCAACAATATGTGGCCTACAAATAGCAAGCAATATCGTAGGTCGGCAGTAAAGGGAACAACCCCAGAAGTCACGTAGCATTTAGCGGCTTCACAAACTACACATACTTCCTACCATTTACATTCCTTCTCCTTCAGCTCCTTGGGAAATTATACCCTACTTGTTTTTACAACTTAGACGGCACACCAAAATCACTGGGTTTGGGTGAAATACAGCCGCGCAAATATAGCTGCCCTTTCCTATTGCTAAATTTGTTCTCTCATATAAAGAACAACAAAACCACGGTGTGGGTTATCATTTGGGAAGAGGTAAATCCAAAACAGGCCACAATCCAAAACCTACAATCCTTTCTGCACTGTCAATGTGATGTTTCAGAGTTCAGGGAAAACCTACATTTGATTAGACACGAATCCTCGCTGCTCCATCTGTTTTGGCAAACGGAGATTTTTCCGCTGTTTAAAACACGTTTGCTAAAAAGAAAGGCTCTTCCATGAAATGTCCCAAAGCAACAACTTGAAATAGTCACTTGGCAAGCAGCTAGGTTTCCTGGCTGCCAGACAAGTGCTGATCTAGGGAGGATGGAGCCATTAGCTTTCACTGTCGGCACAGAATGTGTTTGGATAACAAATGTTCAACATGATGTTTGCTTTAAGACTTTCCAGGTGGGATCAATCCCGATTTCCAAATGTACTTCTTTACTGAGGCAGAGAAACAGTGGCATAATTATGCATTAAATCAGAGATACTCAACACGGTGCCTTCCATTAGACTAGAACTTCCATGGCTCACTGGGCCAAATTTCCATTGCAGTCCAACAAGTCATTTTGAGTGTTATTTTAATATAAAAGGGGGTATAAATATCTAATTTAACATCTATAGGGTACCACATTGGCTATTTGTGGCTTAAATGTTGGCTGATACTACATCTTGGTCCAACTGTACCCTTCTCCCTACAATCCCTTGAGAAATAGCTCTGAAAGGATACACTTCACCTAAGAATAAGATGACCATAATTTTTCTCAGGCCCTCATCTCTCAAGTTTTCCAAATTTAGGTTCAATCTGTCCCACTGCTGCATCTATTTGCCATTTTTTAAACAGAAGTCAACACAAACATTGTCACAAAGTTCTTTCTTTGCATCTGCCCAAATAGACACGTTTATACACACATCAGCAAATAAATTTAATGCGAACACCACTTGATCTGAACTGGCCAATTTCACAATGAGGAAAAGTGCAATGCAAAAGGAAATGTCAACCTGAATGGGCATATATTCCATGGCATTTTATCTGTAAACACAGTATGGGCTTTGGGAACATGTTGGGCGCAATCTGGATTGGTTATGCAAAACATGAAAATATTCAAAAATAATTCAAGCACTGCTACCCAAAATAAGTGATTGTTCTATAAGGGACTTAAGTAACTCCTACATTATCTCCAATGGCAACTAGCTGCCAAACTGTTTTGTCACCAAGATGGAAAAACACTGTAATACGGTGCCCATCTGTATGAGGGGAATTTCTAAATCCTACACTATCTGGTTCCTAATATCTAATTTACTGCAAGCCCAGCAGAATTCTCTTTTAATTTTTAAAATCAGAAGGTGGCATAGTCTGTGGATGTCCTTCTGTTGTGTGATTAAAACCACACTCATAAATAACTTGAAACAAATATTTATAGTCACATTAATGGTCTTATATTTGACCTTTTGAGATGCCGAACCATAATATCTTTTTCAACAAACTGCTTTGAAGTTTTGCTTTACAATCAAGAGGTATATAAATTTTATGGAATAAATAAACACGTATTTTATATCTGTTATTGCATGATGATACCATAAGAAAATACCGGGCTGGATGTCCTGAACTTGTCCCATAGCATATTTTTAGAAAGAGATCCCTTTAAAAAATACAATCTGTTTCTTGAAAAACAATTAAAAGATATGAGAAATCGATTGCAACATTTTCAGAAATGAGGCATTAATTTCTATGCATATTACCAAATAATAAACTCTAATATGTTTTTCAAATTGATAATCTAGCAGTATTCTGTAATAACCCACTCTGCAGTGGATGTTTTTAAAGCCTTTCCCTACTTAAGAAAAAATATTTAATAATTAATCTGCACATGACTTCCAGCACCAGTAAAGTCATGTGTATGTTAAATACCTAGCAGAAGCAAAGCTGGGTCACAAGTTGGAGAGAAGGGAGCACTGATGATTTAAAAATGTTAAAGATCTGATGCCTGTAGGGGTGAAAAACAGAAAGCCACATTTGGGAAACTTTAGGAACCTAGGAAGCTACCTTGTATCAGGTCAAACTACGTGTTGATTTAGCTCACTGCTGTCTACTTTGACAGGCAGCGGCTCCTCAGGGCCTCAGACTTTCCCATCACCAGCCACCTGACCTTTTAAGGTAGAGACAGTAGCAATTGAACTTGCAGCCTTCTGCATGCAGAGCATGTGCTCTGCCACTCAGCTATGGCCTCTTTCCTTACCGCTATTGAAACATACCCGTTCTTGCTTTAACGTGACTCAGAAGCAACCCATAAGGTTGCAGAACTTATGTCATGGGGCCGTAACACAGTGCCCATGGGTTATAGAATCATAGAGTTGGAAGGGACGACGTCGGTCACCTAGTTTAACCCCCTACAATGCAGGAATATTTTGTCCAAGGTTGGGCTCCAACCCACAACCCTGAGATTAAGAGTCTCGTGCCCTATGGACTGAGCTAACCGGCCAGAGGCCTTCTGTGGTACCTATAGGGTTTGTTCTCTACCCCACTGGGATTAGACCTTTCAAGCCTAATAGAGGCATTGGGGGGGGGGGAGGTTTACACCTCAGGAGGGAAGAATTAACTCCCCCTTCCCAAGCTGCGACCCAAAACCACAAACACCGAGCCAACCCTATGATGCAATTACATCTCAAAGATGCTTTCTATCAGTTACACTATTAGGTTTCTTTGAAGCCTGATTACAATAGAAGAGAATATTTGGATGGGGGGCTTATAGCTGGGTAGGGAAAAGTTACCCCTTCCCTGCCTAGCTGGAAACGCCCCCCCCCCCACTGCAAATGCCACCCCTTCTATTGGCTCCAAACCTGTTGTGGCTGATGTGATATCTTCCTGGAGACTGCACTAAGGGAGGTAAGGTTACCTCTTTCCTTCCCAGCTGAACTCTCCAGGAAGATCACATTTTTCCAAGCCTAATTGCTGGCAGTGGCAGGTGGGTGAGGAAACAATTGTGGGTTGGTGGTGGTTGTGTGTGCATAGTTGTGGTATCCATTGCAGTTTCTCCATTTTGCAAATGTGATGGCCGGCCCCAAAAGCATCTGCGTACTACCACAAAGATAATTTCTGCCTTTTTAGATGAAGGAAAGGCACACAGGAAAAGAAACCTCATAGTCATTCAGCAGAAGCAGCATCTTGGAAAATTAACTCACCCAACTGATTCCCTTTCCACAAATTCTTAAAACACGCAACTCTGAGCTGATGCTGTTTCATTACCAGCACTGTTTCTCCTTGGCAGAATTTTCTGTGTTGGACCCAGAGAAAGTAGGTAAAGTACAGCACGGTATTTCAGCACACCTTCCAGTGATGCTAGGAATATACTTTTCAGTTATATGCAACAGAGTTTGCAGAGAATCAGTCTGGAGCAGGGGTCAGCAACCTTTTTCAGCCGTGGCCCGGTCCACCGTCCCTCAGACCATGTGGTGGGCTGGACTATATTTTTTGGGGGGAAATGAACGAATTCCTATGCCCCACAAATAACCCAGAGATGCATTTTAAATAAAAGCACACATTCTGGTCATGTAAAAACATGCTGATTCCCGGGCTGGATTTAGAAGGTGATTGGGCCTCATCCGGCTCCCGGGCCTTAGGTTTCCTACCCCTCGTCTGGAGCATATGCTTTTACTCCCCACCCCTTTCATTGGATTTATCCAGTTTATTTTTGTTCTTGTATCAGATCTCGCTTACCTTGCTTTCCTATCTACACACGCTCCTAGCATTTCTTAACATAAATGCTTATATTTGCACTCTGCCATGTTTATGTCTCCTTGTTCAATAGAAAATGCTTAATTAAACTGCTGCACAGCCCTTTTCCAGATAATTAATAGAGACATTAAATTACAGGACGGGTGCAGAAAACCTATTTAGCCGTTACTATAATAAAACTCCTCTAGCATAACCTACAGTCGTTTATAATAGCTATCATTTATTCCTCCATCCTGTTTTCAATGTCAGGCAGGCCCCCATTTGCCTCCAAATCATTCTGAATTATTCTTCAGATGAATACTTCCACCCAGGCTCCCTACTACACAATGCTCAACAATGCTAGGGTAACTGAAGAGATAATTTTTAGATCAAAGGGGCACACTAACAAATTATTTTGATCTTGCATCTTGGAACAGATCATAGTTAAGAAAAAAATGTAACAATTTCCTTGCTGGAGCAGGGACCAGGGTGGGCAGGAGAAATCAATGGACTTTAAATGTAATGGCCAGCGGGGTCAATGACATTTAGCAGTTCTTACCCCACTAATATTAACGGGCATTGAAATATATACAGTGGTGCCCCGCAAGACGAATGCCTCGCAAGACAAAAAACCCGCTAGACGAAAGGGTTTTCCGTTTTGGAGGTGCTTCGCAAAACGAATTTCCTATGGGCTTGCTTCACAAGACGAAAATGTCTTGCGAGTTTTTCCGACCCCCCCCCTTTTTCTAAGCCGCTAAGCTGCTTATCTGCTAATCCGCTAAAAGATGCTAATCCGCTAATCCGTCAATGGGCTTGCTTCGCAAGACGAAAAAACCGCTAGACGAAGAGAATCGCGGAATGGATTCTTTTCGTCTTGCGAGGCACCACTGTATTAGCTGCCTCATAAGAAAACGTTTCCGCATAAGGAATAAAAAAACAAAACAAACAAACAAACAAACAAACAAACAAACAAACAAACAAACAAAATATACACTTTTCTCTCTCTAAGAAACTCAAGGAAGTATGTATTGTCCCCCCCTCCTTATTTATTCCCAACAACACCCCTGTTGAGGCAGTTTAGGCTGAAAGACTGATGCAAAATATGAAAACGTTCTGAGCAGCAACTGTGGTCTTGTATACTCATTCAGCTGGACACATGAAAATGTTGTGTAGGCAGATCCTATTTTAACAGGAGGAGTAGGAAGCACCACACCCATAAACCTTTACCCATCAAACTCAACAGGTTGAGGAAATTTACCAGTGGGACAGAGGAGAGATAACCATCCCTTTTAAGAACAATACTTATACTCTGTGGTGTCAGACTACAGGGTGCAGGTCTGGTGCCCTGTTGCAGGCCAGCTTCGTCTTTATGACCCCAGAGATTCCCTGGCACAATAGCAATAAGCAGCAGTAACACGTGAACAGTTGTATCAGCAGCTGAGGCTCCAACTGTCTACCATTTCCTCATCCCACACTGAGAGCGGCAGGGAGAGCAGTGAGGGGGTGGACTGACAGGGATTGGTCCACCCCGTTGCCACTCCAATACTCTTTATGGTCCCCCAACTTTAAAGCTAGCGTCCTATTGGCTGAGCTCAGTGCCACTCTTGCCTGGGGGTGTGGGTCAGAAATGCAAAAGTTCTAGGTAGCTGGGTACCACAGAATATCTGGCAAGCGGAGCAGAGCCGTACTTGTTTGCTACCCACTCAGCAAGGTTTTAGGGGATGACCAGAAGTTCAAGCATTTTGAGAGAGAATTTCTTGCTGAATGTAATTTTGTGATTTCAAACATCCTTACAATGTTTTCCACCACCTCCGGTAAATTCTAAGTGGAACTTTTCAGAAAGCTTTCTATGGAAACCACAAGTTTTTCTCCTTGGTTGGTTACAGTCAGTCAGAGGCACACCATTTTGTACCTGAATTCGGGATCCTAAGCAATTTGGCTGCCTCACTGTTTCAGATCGTTTATGAATTCTGTAAATTTATCTAGTCCTCCTAACGGAGGTTCGTAAGAACATGGCTATGTGCTTCCCTCCATTGTTAAAAACTCCAGGTTTAGGAAGTGATGAGAAACGGAAGGAAGAGTAAGAAATCACAGGAGCATTATGTGTTGGCAATTGTGAATTATGAGTGAACAAATATGTTACAGGCAATGTTCACATCATACATTTAAAGCATATGGCTTCCTCCAAAGAACTGTGCTAACTGCAATCTACCCCTCACAGAACTACAGTCCCAGCACCCTTAAACTATAGTTCCAGGGATTATTTTGGAGGGAAACCAGTATTTTAAATGTATGGTGTTTATGCAGCCGCAGTAAATTGGAGGGGAAGCAGAGTGGTTAACTTCCCTAATCTTTGTTCCCTATTATCTTATCCAATCACTGCCAACTCTCTTTAGGAGCCTTCAGAGAGTATCTCCATATTAGAATGTTTAGCCCTTGGATATTGTCCACATAATGTCTCTAAAAGATTTCCAATACACAAGTTTTTCCCATTCCGTTCTATACATTTTAACCCCAGTTAGGAAAAACAACTCTAATACACTATGACACCAATGGAAACCGAATAGTACAATTTTGCTTTATGGGTCTTTGTTGGATATTCTCATTCATACCCAAGGGTTCCACCCAGTCCAGCATGAATAGTCTACAACTTTTACTCTATTATACGTATGGATGGATGAACAGCACAGAACAGGCAACTTATTTGCTACATTTTTGTAAAAACAAAAAGGGGAAACCTCTCCCAAGTTAAATTAAATCAGCTTCAGATCCACAAAGTTATAAATGCGCAGAGTTATAAAATTCTGAATGACTGCCGAAACCGTGCTCCAGTTACACTCATATTCCCAACCTACATGCTTAAAAAGAGAATGTCAGCATTTACAGTCCGATCCATAAATCCATTTGCTCGTTAATAACGAGTGCTCAATCATCTCAAATTACTTCACTGATGGTGAAAAAGGTACCTCCATTTGGTGGGCCATTAAGCTAGTGCACAAAGAACCAACTGAAGTTAGTTCTTGAGATTATATGATTATTGCTATTTATCTAACATCAAAAAGTCAGTTGTTGAGTGAACAATGCTAAAACAGTAATAAAAAGAAGAAAAAAGCACAGCAATCACTATGCAGCAATCCACATATTCTGGCTTGGTGCATAAGCCAAGTATTATTTGTCATCACCGACACCCTTTGCCCATCTGTAACTTCTGCATGTGAGAGAGCACTCAGGGAGAGGAGACCAGGGGTCATCTTTTGGGAGCTGTAGTTGGTAAGGATGTTGAGAGTTCTTAGGAAACCCCCAATAGCCTCCAAAGAGCTACAATTCCCAGAGTGGCTTAACAATCAATCCTTCACAGGGGGAATTGCAGCTCTATGACCCTCCAGCACCCTTAGTAAACTATAACTCCCAGAATTATTTGGGAAGCCATGACTCTTTAAAATGTGCTTTAAATGTATAGTGTATATGGGGCCTATGATCAATCTTGGCTCAACTATCCATCAAAGAACAAAAGTGGTGAAATTAGCTGGCATTTTCAATCATACATAATAATTTATTTGTGCATCCCACAAAATGTAAAGTTATACAAAAAAAGCAGCACAAGTGTGTGCTTTTCACATGTTTATATAAAAATGAATTTCAAGCACACATTTACATTGCGGTCAACAGGTTACTTGTCTGAATTTTCAGATTCCAAGTAAGTTACTTTCCCACAAGCAAAAAGTTCTGTATCTGAAGCACACAGAGTTCCTTTCATTTTACTTTGTTAAGATCTAAAAAAAAACTTCACCGAGCACCTGTGCCTCTTCATATATTATTTAAACCTTTACAAAACACGGTAATGGAATATAATGGAAGAGATTTTAAACTAGCATTAAAGCAGCCTGAACACTGAGTTAGAAAACTGAGTGCCTCTCTCTTTTATAGATAAGATCAATCACACACATGCACACACAGTTCATTATTAAGCTGTTTCCCAAGTGAGGAGAAAACAAGTCTTCAGTTTCTTCAATGGCATTTTAAAGCTGCTTATCAACTAAATGGGACTTACATCTGAGTAATCATGTTTTAGGATTGTGCTGTTATGCCTATTATTGCCATGAGCATGTTGGCCTTTCAGTATAACATTTTATTTTTTATTTTTTTTTAAAAAACACTTTAGAATTTCACTGTTGTTTAAGATGCATTTGTATGATGCATGTAGTAAGTCCAAAATTGGCAGCAGGTGAGACAGAGGTCTGTCAATGGTAGAAACTGTAACATTTTGGAAGTTGGCCAGCTACTATCCTTTGTTTCAGAACTTACAATCCATTGTGAACTTGCAATGCTAGAGACCTCAATTGCAATTACGGCACTCTGCACAAACCTATGTTTCTGTGTGACAAGAGAATAACTGAGCGAATTAATCAAAATATATTAAAAAATTGTCCAGTGGCATCTTAGAGACCAACTAAGTTTGTTCTTGTTATAAGCTTTCATGTGCATGCACACTTCTCAGATACACTGAAACAGAAGTCACCAGGCCCTCATATAAGGGTTTCAGTGTATCTTGAGAAGCGGGCATGCACACAGAAGCTTATACTGTACCAAGAACAAACTTAGTTAGAGACCAACTAAGCAAGGTGCTACTGGACAATTTTTTAATTTTTTTATACGGTATATTTCAACTGCGTCAGACCAACATGGCTACCTACCTGAATCTTGAGCGAATTAATGTTTTGTTAAATAATGTGATCGTAAGTTTTCCTGTGAATTCTGATCAGAAAGCCAAAAACTCAGGTGAAAAATCTTACTTTTGGCTAACTACAATGAGGGAACTTCTGAATTTAGGAAAACAACAACAACAATTTGCAGGGCTCTACAATTTCAGTAGCCACACTTGCCAAGGTGAATGCTCAGTCTCCAACAAGCACCATGAGCTCATGGTTTTCCTGTTCCCCTGATGCACTTTCTGCATCTCTCCCCTTCAGATGATGCCGGGGGTTTGCTGTCTCTGTGCTCAGCCAGAGTCTCAATGAACAGCAAGCACAGAGTCAAAGCAAGCCTGTGCTTGTCCTCTCTGGCCTCAAGCTGGAGGATGTGAGCAGAGGCCCTCGGAGTACACAGCAAGTCCTTCACGTGTCTCACCCATCTCTGACCTGAACGTTGGTGGCACAGGTGAGCGGCCTGGTCTCTTAGCAAGGGCTTGGTGAGTGGAGGGCATCGTCCCTGACCTATATTTTAGAAGTACAGTCCTGGTGCTGGTGTTGGGTGTGCCACAAAGGCCAGCCAAACTTTGTGGAGCTTTGAATATGAGTATTTTAGAAGCGGAATCGCAACCCTACAAAAATGACCACAACCCTGGTTTATTGGGGGGATGGTCTGGTGATGAAAGGACACTGAAAGGAAGACACCGAAGGCTGTTTAAGGGCCTAAGGCTGGGGCTCATGTAGGACAAGGGCAGAGCCACATGCTCAGTGTACATGCATGCAACAAAAGAAAAGCAGCTTTGGCATGGAGATTTAGAGTACAGCATCTTGCATGTTACATTATTATTAAAATGCATATATGCCCACTTATCCACTTCAAATTGTCCCTGCTCCCTCCCCTGCCCCCTTTCCTATTGGAGGGTTTCTAAACATATGTTTGAAGTGGTATTTGCGTGTTACACATAGATAGACCTTAAATCTGCCCTTGCCTTCCTAGTCTCTTCAGAGTTCAAAGAGAGGATTTTGACAGTTTGACAGCTGTATGTGTGCGTGTGTTACTAGTCCTTGAGATTACATTTTTTTAAAAAAATGCATGCCTTTTTATTATTACATTGTGACAGGCACCACGACCTTAAAGGGATTTTCTCCCCCCTGCAAAGCTTTTGTTAACAGCTGTCAAATGAACTCGACATTGCCACAACAATGGGCTTAGAGCACACATAGTATGCATGGGGCTTCCTATCAGTATACAGATAAGAACCAAGGTTTATTCTAATGGCTTTACTCTAAATTGAGCCTTCCTTATCCTTCTGTACCTCCTCTCACCAAAATCCTACCCAAATCCCTGATTTTACACCCACATTTGGTGACTACACAATACAGTGGTACCTCAGGTTACATACGCTTCAGGTTACATACGCTTCAGGTTACAGACTCCACTAACCCAGAAATAGTACCTCGGGTTAAGAACTTTGCTTCAGGATGAGAACAGAAATCGTGCTCCGGCAGCGGGGCAGCAGCGGGAGGCCCCATTAGCTAAAGTGGTGCTTCAGGTTAAGAACAGTTTCAGGTTAAGAACGGACCTCCGGAACGAATTAAGTACTTAACCCGAGGTACCACTGTATCTCAAACAATTTTGGCAGCCTACACTCTGTGCCTCTCCAATTTATTTTCTCCACTTCCCTTGCACCCTAACTCCTCCATCCCTTGTTGAAAGGCTCTGTTCTTTCCTCCTGCTCCCTTTTTCCCCCTGGCCCCAAATTGTCTTCACATTCAGAACTACCGTATTTTTTGCTCTATAAGACTCACCTTTTCCCTCCTAAAAAGTAAGGGGAAATGTGTGTGCGTCTTATGGAGCGAATGCAGGCTGCGCAGCTATCCCAGAAGCCAGAACAGCAAGAGGGATTGCTACTTTCACTGCGCAGCGATCCCTCTTGCTGTTCTGGCTTCTGAGATTCAGAATATTTTTTTTCCTTGTTTTCCTCCTCCGAAAACTAGGTGCGTCTTGTGGTCTGGTGCGTCTTATAGAGCGAAAAATATGGTACTTTTTCTACCCAACGTTCATCTTTATGCTTTCCCACCTCTTCGCCAGGTTTCCATCACAGCAACTCAGGCAAACTGTGAGAGAGCAAGGAGCTTGCAGGTGGACAAGCTAGCAGTTCCTGTCTTGGATCCAAAGAACCACGAGCAGAAAGATAAAAATATATTCATGCTGTTCTGTGAACTCTTGTGCAGGCCAAAGCAGAAGACTTGGCCAGAGTGCAATGTACCAGTGTTCCTAGAGTTTGAATTACAGCAGGAGTGAATAAAGATGATGCAGGCAGATAATAAATATGATCCAGTGCTGTCTTCGCCATCTTTGCCCAGCCAGATGTTGACAAACCTCATCATCCCTAGCCAGCATGTCCAATGACCAAAGGTAATATAATCCAACAATATCTGGGGACCCAATTTGGGGGAAGGTTGTTCTTGAGGCCTATCCCCCCTAAAAAAAAAAAAAAAGTCTTGCAAAGACCTACTTTCCTGGATTAGATGTGACTTTCCTCACCCACACTCATCTGTTAAGCTACAAACAGGCCTTCCAAAAGTGGAAATGGCTTTCTGCTAGCACAGAATAGAGGAATCTCAGGCCCAATGGCTGAATGAGGCCCTCCAGGATTCTCTACAGTGGTACCTCGGGTTAAGTACTTAATTCATTCCGGAGGTCTGTTCTTAACCTGAAACTGTTCTTAACCTGAAGCACCACTTTCGCTAATGGGACCTCCTGCTGCCTCCGGAGCACGATTTCTGTTCTCATCCTGAAGCAAAGTTCTTAACCCGAGGTACTATTTCTGGGTTAGCGGAGTCTGTAACCTGAAGCGTATGTAACCTGAGGCGTATGTAACCCGAGGTACCACTGTATTTGGCTTTCAGGACTCTCCATAGCCCCCTCCCCAGAACACACATTTCCCTGGCTCTGCTCTGCTCCGCCTGCTTCTCCAGTATTTTTGCCTGGTCGGAAGAAGTCCTTGAACTGTGGCAACACCTCTTGCATGCCTGGATGGAGAAGTGTGTATGCAGGACCCTCGGACTTTTGAAGGCTGAAATGTAGCCTATGTACCAAGATTCACGTCCATTGTTCCACCCACCATCAGTGGCGGAGCAAGTCGATCAGGCGCCTGGAGCGATACATGTGCCCTGTGCCCAAAGGCAGGGCCAGCTGCCTGCGGGGCGGGGTGAGCTGGGGCAGGATGCTCTGTGAGGCTTCTGAGGTGTCTGCCTGCCTCCTTCCACTCAGCTGCCCTACAGCTGGGGGGGGGAGCCGGCGGACCTTTTGGGCAGCAGGGAGGCTGCGCGCACCCAAGCCACCATGTCTCTCCCAGGGGAGACACATGGCTCGGGCGTGCTGCAGGCCCTGGTGGTGCCGCCCGGCATTTTGTCACCCCCCCTCAGTGGTGACACTTGGGGCGCACTGCCCCCACTGCACCCCCTTCCACCTCCCCTGCCCACCATTGCATCAGGCTGAGACCCCCCACTGGAACAGAGCTGCCAAAAGGGAAGACAGCCCTCTGACTGGAAAAGTTTAGCCACTTCTGCACTACCTGAGTTTTGGATCCAAGTTTACTGCTATAAGAAGATTCGTAAGGTGCACCACCAGGAAGAAAGGCAGTATAGGAGCCATTGATTGACAAATGTATTTAGGAAATACTCTCTTACAGGAGCCATAGCAATATATAGCCTGTGCACTTTCCCAGTCTGGATCTGTACTGGAATTGTTTCAAAGATGCTTTTAAGATGCTTTATTGCTTGTTGTTTGCCACCCTGGGTTCCTTTGGGAGGGAGGGTGGGATATAAATTTAATAAAGAGCAATATACCAAGCAATTGACCAAGCAATTATAAAAAAAAATGCTAGCTCTTATATAAATGCATAAACGATAAATACTTTATAGAACTGAAGAGGTCTTCATACTCTTGTCAAAATACTGCTCCTTCTCAACATGAAAGACCTAGACTTTAATTCTTAAGAATTACAAATTCTAGGGGAAAATATCTAATCTCTTTGCAATGTGGCCTTACAAGAATAACATGATTAAAACACATTTTTTTAAAAAAAGAAAAGGCAGCATTAGTCATCTTTAACAAGGACCCAAATGTCTTGGCAGACTGTGGTGGTGCCTACACAATGAACAGAAGAGATCCGATATTATCAAGTCCAACGTCAATTTCAGGCAGTTTGCTCATGCACAGAGAATACATAAACCCCAATCAGCACAAAGCACAATACAGAAGTATCACAAAACTTCATTATTCAACCATTCAACTCATACCACTTGGCAGCCACAGCTATACAGCATATTTGGAACCATACTTATTCTCACATATTATATTGAAGATCTTGGAGCATATTTCACAGCTACTATTTGTTTATAGTGTTGTGGGTTTTTGTCGTTGTTGACAGATTTGAATTCTCCAGCATCACCTTCCCAAATAAGGGAAACAAACTTAACATTTCCTAAACATGGTACAAGAAGCTGGCATTATTATTATTATTATTATTATTATTAAAAAAGCTTAGCAAACTGTGGTCCCCATATTTTTTCGCTGCTGACTAATAAAACGACTCAAGGAATACCTGTCATTTATAGCCTAAATGGATGACTGCATGTCTTAAGATCCAGAAACAACACACACATAGATTACACACTCAAACATCCATATTCCATGATATCAAGCAAGAATACATTAGTATTAGAGGATGCAAAACTAGTAATAAGTCGTCAAGTCAAATGAACGCAACACAAAACAAGAGTCTTTCACTGAAGAGAATATCTCTGCCATATACTACAATTAGGTAGCAAAGAGATGGTAGATGTAATTCAGGGGTGGGGGTCCTGTGGCCCTTCAGATGGGACTACAACTCCCATCATCCCTGACCACTGGCCAAGCTGACTGGGGCTGATGGGAGTTGTAGTCTAGCAACATCTGGAGGGCCAAAGATTCTCCACATCTGCTTTGGAATGCCAATCAAGAATGCTATTGTTACCATACATTGCAATTAAAAAGTACTTAAGTATTAAGTATATAAGGTGCAACATTTGATCTGCGTCTAGGGATACTAAGTTGCATTATACACATTTTCCAGTTTATATTTTGATTTCAACTTGGAATTCTAACTCTAAATTGAGATAAAGCCAGGGGGCTGTTTTCTGTTCTTTAGGTAAGAACAATAAATAGTAAGATGAAATCAAATTCATCAGGATGAATCTTTTCTTTTCTACAGAAAGTTTATGTAAAGAGTATATCCAATAGGATTTCTACACAGCACAATATATTGTACTTAGCAAGCTGCAGTTGTAGCACAGAACTGATTCATTTATTGATTTCTGCTTGTGTGTTAGATATGGGTTTTAATCACACAAGTTTAGGCTCGGAGGGAGCCAGAGGTTTGGTAGAGTCCCCCTGACAGATCTGGTGTGACAGAATTCAGTCAGTGTCTTGACTGGCAATATCCCAAGAAGGAAATTGCTGTAAGGACGTGACGCAGATCCATTCAAATATGGCATCTAGTACTCTCCCTGCAGCTAATATGAGCACACTACATCAACTGGTATAGCACAATAAGCACATCGATGTGAAAGTCCGCATGTTATTATATCTAACATCTGGTTTGTTTGCTTTTAAAACATTTTAGTACAGTTTTTGAAGAGCAGAGAGTGTCAATAAACCACTAGGAAAAGTGCCCAATATTCACCATTTTATAGTTCAGGTTCAATTCAGGTTTAGTCCATTTGTTGCATTACTATAATCAAACATCTTCCCACACAACAGTTCCCTAGTATATTCCTACTTGAATACATTAGAACATTAGGATTCTTTACATGATTAAATGATCATGTATTGTGCAAATTGGCATTATCATACATTAGTTTAAAAATGCATTTGCTTTATTGGTGGAACTGTACACATTTATTTACAAGATTTATCTCTCGACACCATTCAATTGATCCTGAAAGTGACTTATGATAGATGGAAACACATTTATTTGCCCAGAAATTTATGCCACCCTGTTGCGTTTTTCCAGCCTATAGAAGAAAGATGCTCTGTAGCTTTAGGGTTGTTTATGATAGCATGTTAAATATAGCATTTTTTTATCTTCTCCGCACTGTTTTAATATTTGTGTGTTTTGCAACCCACCCTGGGATCAGCAGACAAACAATGGGCTATATTTTAAACAAAATATAATGGAATAATAGGGACACACTAACACCAGAGTCACACAATCTAGCAGGCTTTAGTCCCCCAGTCCAGAGGTTCCTAATGTGCTCCCCTCCAGATGTTGTTGAACTCCAATGCCCACCAGCCCCAGCCAGCATGGCCAGTGGGCAGCGGTGAGGGGAGCTGGATTCCAGCAACATCTGGAGGGACTCGTGTTGTCAACCTCAGTCAAGGCCAATGGTTGAGTCCTGAGTATGCTAACTGGCAGTGGGGCAGAGAGGTTCTCCCCTCAACAGGTTGGAATGGGGAGCAAGCTCATCTCAGCTGATCCTTCTTTGGCCACTGAATGAGAACAGGGTGGCCTCACCCTTGCCATCTTAATATTTGTGGGCAGCACGGTTGCACTTATGACTTCTATTTGCATTTCTGTTCTATTGAGCCACA
Source organism: Podarcis erhardii (assembly GCF_964252035.2). NCBI lineage: Eukaryota > Metazoa > Chordata > Lepidosauria > Squamata > Lacertidae > Podarcis > Podarcis erhardii. The sequence continues at coordinate 21,769,760 of NC_138513.1, read as the reverse complement.
CAAAATGACAAACCCGAAGCATAAATTGCCAGATTAGTTATACTCTTAGGAGCCAAACATGCATAAATAAAATATGCTACAGACCTTCTCCAAATACAGTGGTACCTCGGGTTAAGAACTTAAATTGTTCTGCAGATCTGTTCTTAACCTGAAACTGTTCTTAACCTGAGGTACCACTTTAGCTAATGGGGCCTCCCGCCACCGCTGTGCAATTTCTGTTCTTATCCTGAAGCAAAGTTCTTAACCCAAGGTACTATTTCTGGGTTAGCGGAGTCTATAACCTGAAGCATCTGTAATCTGAAGTGTCTGTAACCAAGGTACCACTGTATAGTCTGATCCCCCGCACATGGAACATTAGTGTATCAGGCAGAAGGGTTCAAATCCAGTCTCTTTCTTGACATACTAGCTTCCTATTTACACGGAGTGAGGTGCATTACTGCACCTCCTGAAGCATCTCATTCCATGGTACTGGGACCACTACAAAAAAGGCCTTGGTTAGCCAAAGATGACTAGCATAAGTAGCAAAATTCAATACGACACCTCAACTTGTCCAAACCAAATCCTTAACATTTATATCTCTAGTGTCTGTAAGACAAAACACACCACTGTTCTATATATAACGACTCCACTGAAATTCACCCCACAAGTCACATAATGAGTGTGTTATAATAACGTAGTTTAATTCTTTCTGTGATCCATGCAAGGGCAGGTTTTTTTGTTTTTTGTTTTAGCTTGCTATTTTTTTTAGCTTTCAGACCCATTCAAAAATCAGGACCCCATTGGTATTGTGAGTTTCCATCCATGGGCTAACTGGCTGGCTTGTCTCACGGAAGAATTTGATTGCGCTTCCAAATATAGAGCAAAATCCATATGGAATTGTAATTGTGAAACTGCTAGTATAAGCACACCGAGTCAACTTGCATGACATTATAAGCCTGACAAAGTGAAAGCCTGCACATTACTATGTCTAACATCTGGTTTGTTGTTTAGTCTTTTTTTTGTTTTTTGTTTTAAAAAGCATGACTTAAGCACAGCAGAAACTATCAACAAACCATGAGGAAAAGTACCCAATATTAACCATTTTTTTATTTAACAGCTAAAAATAAATAAATACTACAACTTGTTTCATTGGAAACAGTTTTGAAGGCTAAAATTGCTGAAAGAAGCAGTTGCTCTAGAGCAGGAGGGGGAAACTTTTGGTCTTCCAGACACTGTTGCCCTAAAACTCCATTCATTCCTGGCTGTTGACCTGGCTGGCTAGAGGTGATGGGAGTTGGGAGGCCAGGAAGATTTGGAGAGCCACAATTTCCCCTGGGGCCAACTGGGACATGCCTATTTGCCAGCTTCTCAGAGACAAAAAAAAAACCCCGTATACAAAAATAAATGTGTGATTTCTCCATGCACACACAAAAATTGGACCATGAGCAAGCCTGTGCAACACACCAATTTCAGCTGTCTAAAACGCTATGTGAATGTCTGAAAAATGTCCAGAGCCAAGCAGTAAATCAGCTATACTCGGGGCTCTAAAATGTCAAGTTCAAAGTCATTCCAAGGCTGTTGTGACATATATGCAACACTATGGGGCCTGGCTAATTAGTCTAAGCTGGGCTTCACCAACCTGGTAATCTCCAGCTGTTTGAGACTACAACTCTCAGCCACTCTAGCCAGCACAGGCTGGTCTAAGCCATTTGTTCCATCCAAGTAGCACACAGGTCACCTTTGCTAGCTTGACCTTGACCTCCAGCATATCTTAGACCACGTCCTCCTCCTCCAGTCCAAAAATGGGGGTCCTGAAGCCCACCAGCAGTTGCTGGATTCCAACTCCCATCAAGTCAGCTAGCATGGCCGATGATCAGGGATGATGGGAGACAAACAACTGGAAGGCCACAGGTTCCCTATCCCTGCTCTAGTTCATGGACCCCTTGTCTGCCTACAGTAGACCCAGATCCCTAGTTTTGTCAACACCTGACAAATGCGGGAGGGGAATATTGCTACCTTGACACCCATCGCTTGCATTTTTCTCATGTCATTGCTAGGAATGGGTGAAATTCCTCTTCCTCTGTTATTGAATCAGCAACCATAGAATACTTTTGATAAAGATTAGCCCAATTTTTAAAATTTTTATTATTTAACATAAAATCAACATTTTAATTTGATGTACTTCAAATTAAACAAAAGCCCATTCAGCATTTCTGGCCATCATAGTGATGCTCAGTTGGATCTAAGACCCATGGGCTTAAACATTAAACGGATCAGGCAGGTATGACTACATGCGTCACAGTGATCAACAGACTGTCACCAAATTAATTTTTATACCTGTCACCTGAGAAGATGCCGCCTGAAGGGATGTGCAACTTTGATAATGAACTTGAGTTGCCCATTTCAGTTTCTGCTGCTCAGCTGGAAGTTTTTGCAGCGAAATTAATACAAGTGTGAGCTTATGTGCTGTCGTTTTAAAGATAGGCCCCAATGATTTTAAGAGCAAGAAGATTAAAAGCAAGACGAAACAGTAAGAATAAATTGCAAGTTTGCTGGTGTAGATTTAGCTTGTATAATGATGGTAAAGATCTGCAGGGGATTGCCTTAAGAAGGCCCCAATCGATCTCTACAGGAGCCAGGGCTGCAACTCCAAGTTACATACACAACGTATATTTAAAGCACATGGCTTCCCCGAAAGAAAACTGGAAACTATAGTTTACCCCTGACAGAGCTACAAATCCCAGCACCCTTAAATTATAAACTGAGGAAGAGAGCAGGAACCTGTGTGAAGGGCCAAAGCCCCCAGAAAGCTGGAGTTACTGCACTCTTGTCTATTGTGTTGGCAATGGAGAGTCACATTTGGGACATGTTCGCCAATGAAGCATGTTGCGTTGAATGTGGACACCCCTAGGGTTGGCTCACAAGACTGTTTTACTGCTGCCTGTTCTACTGTTTAGTTGGTTTTCAGTTTTCTTATGATTTGTATCATTATCATAAGCAGCTTGGCGTTTGAATGTTATCATAGACAAGATACACATATCCACAAATAAGCAAACAAGCAGTATTCTGCTTTGGGTCTATCTGAACGACTGAATATTTTTTGCAATGCCCACTTCCTATGCAGGCATCTTAAATGAACGTTAAACAGAATGCATCTGTGTGTGAATATGAGGAGCCGCTTGCTATTTTAACTCCCTTATTGCGAAAATTTGCTGACTTATTTCCTATCCTTTGTTCTGGCTGCCTTCTCGTGCGACTACTTCGGGACAGTTCATAATATTCCGCATAAAGGTCCCCACATTCCCATCCCCTACCAAAACCCTTAAGGATTTCTCGCTTTCAGAGAAAGAGCGAGCTTCCTAACAAAGCCCTAACAAACACAATGTGTGTTGGAGAGCTCTCTAGTCCTTCTCCAGGCTCACAATGGTTGGCACCAGACAGCATGGGGCAGTGACCAGAGCAAGGGGAGGGAGCCTCAGACCTGGGGGGTGGGGGTCAAATGTGGCCCTTCAAGCCTCTTGGTCTGGAGCTCTTCCCAGGCCATACCCCTCACTGACTCTGCTTTGTACCATGAGTGTTTCTGCCTGGCTTGCCTGTGTCCTTGAACTCTGATAATGCCTCTTTCTTGTCTGGATAGAAGACAAGAAAGGTGTGTATGGAAACTAGCCTGACCCTAGTGCAAATTAATCGACACAAAGCATGTTTTCTATGCAACATTGATCAGTCTGCCAAGCACCCACAAAAGATGGTTTTGGGGATGCTTCAGTTATTATGGTGTTGGAAGCCTGCAGCCAATAGAAGGAATGATGCGCTCACCACAATATATCTAGGTTCTACGAAAGAGTGTTATTCCAGAGCTGGAAAAGAAGTATCCTGACAGTACTGTGATATTGCAGCTGGACCTAGTCCCCTGTCACATATCGAAAGTGGTGAAAAAATTCATGTAAAGGTAAAGGTAAAGGTAAAGGTAAAGGGACCCCTGACCATTAGGTCCAGTCGTGGCCGACTCTGGGGTTGCGCCGCTCATCTCGCTTTATTGGCTGAGGGAGCCAGCATACAGCTTCTGGGTCATGTGGCCAGCATGACTAAGCCGCTTCTGGCGAACCAGAGCAGCGCATGGAAATGCCGTTTACCTTCCCGTCGGAGCGGTACCTATTTATCTACTTGCACTTTGATGTGCTTTCAAACTGCTAGGTTGGCAGGAGAAGAAATTCATGACAGACCAGCAAATACAGGTACTTGATTGGCCAGGGAATCCCCCGGACATAAATCCCATTGAGAATTTGTGGGCTATATGCAAAAGTTGCCTCTGTGTTGTAGACTGTACGACTATGGAGAAGCTCATTCAGGCGCTGATTCAAGTGTGGTACAGGGATCTGAAAATCAACAGTGACTGTTCGAAACTAGTAGACTCCATGCCAAACCGTGTTCAAATGCTGCTTAAAAATAGTAGAGGTCATTTCCGTTATTAATGTATGTATATGTGAGTTTTGTACAATAAACTACTGTACTGAATTCATTGTTTGCATATTGTTTGTGGGTGCTTGACAGACTGATTGATGTGGCATAGAAAACATGCTTTGTTTCAATTAATTTGCACAAGGGTGTACAATGTGAAATTTACATAGAATCATAGAGTTGGAAGAGACCACAAGGGCCATCGAGTCCAACCCCCTGCCAAGCAGGAAACATCATTTTCTCCATCTGCTATTGCCTCTGTCCCTGAACCATCACTGGAATGTGGTCCTCAGAAGCTTGCCCAGAAGAGAATAGTGCCTCAAGGGTGGAAAAGGTCCCCTATCCTAAGAGGGTCAGACATGGATTGGGGGTGGGGACCCTGGTGCAAATCCCTACACAGTCATGAAACTGCCCTGTGACCTAGGGCCAGCTGCTCTCTTCTGGTCAACCTTACCCAACAGACCTTTTGCTGAGATAAAATAAGGCGAGGGTAGAATAGAACCAAGTGCGCGGTTCTGACATCCTGTGATGAAGGATGGGCAAGAAATGCAATAAACAATGTAGAGACCTCAGCCTGTGTGTGACTAAGAGACTGAGGCTAGAATCTGAGGCACCAAGGGGCTGTGTTCACACAAAGCCTTTGAATCATACAGGAATTGTTTTTTCACACTGTGCCTTTAGGGTTTGCCATTGTATACAACTTCACCAATAACGTCCTCTAAAGCAGCAGCTACTATTCGTGTTGCTCTGAGGGGCGTACCTAGGGGGTCACCAGGTTGACCCCCACCAAGGGTGCAGGCCCAGGGGCTGCAAGAATTGCATGTCTCCACTCTGGCTTGGAGTGGGGGCCATCGCAGAAGCCCTATGGAGCCTGCTCCTCAGTCAACTATTAGCAACTTGCAAAGGGAGCCCAGGTACACCTATTAGCAACTTGCAAAGGGAGCCCAGGTACACCTATTAGCAACTTGCAAAGGGAGCCCAGGTACACCTCCAGTTGTCGTTACTCACAGATGAATGTGTATTCAAATTCATGTACCAGTGTTCCCTATTCCCCTCCCCTCAATTACTGTACACACACACACACACACACACACACGAACGAGAGGGACTGGAAAGTGGTGTGTTGATATACTGATTTACAGAGGATATATGTGGGTATATAGATATGGCTGAGTTACTATACACCCTAGTAAACACGCATAGGATCCCGTCATAAAGTAAGTTGACAAGGACACTACAGAAAAGGCTTACCAGGGCAAATACAGAACTCACAGATCCAGCGTTTTCTTTCGTTCTCTCCCAGATTTGTTCTCTTCTGCATTGTCCCCCACACTTTATAAGACACGTTCAAAGAAGAGGATCTCATCATATGAACACTCGCCATGAGAAGAGGCGGCAGAAGAAGAGGATAAAAGCCAACCTATTTTTTATTTTATTTTTAAACAAGAGGAATAAAAACCTATGGACCAGACAGACACCAAACTGGCAAATGTAGAGAACCTGAACTTAGAAGAATATGTAAAGTCAGCCAAAAACCTTCAGGAAATGAGGCATAAGCCTGAACACAGCAATTACATTTCCCAGAGGGAGAAAATATGCAGTGAGGAAAGCCAAGGACAGGGCCTGAAGGCAATGGGGGGCGGGGGGAGATGGATGGAGATAATAAATACACTCAGAGCACCGATTAGAAAAATTAAGGGAAAGCTGGATGAAGTAGGCTGATGTGGTAGAGACACCAGCTAAACCCTTGAGGTGCTCATATAGCAAAATGATTGATAGAATTGCAAGCAAGGCACAATGACTGCAGAAGACCAGCAACAGAGGAGGTCACCACTGGGAAACTGAAGGTCAGACTTCATGCCTCACATGTCTCCAGGAGAGACTGAAAGCAGCTAACATGGTTGTGTTAGGATTTAGGAAAGGCTGCAAGAGATAACATCCTGCCAAGCCATGCTGATATGATAAGAAGTCTGGATAACCTTTGGAACACAACATCATAGATTAGGGCACAGCTGGCCCTACCATTAGGAAGAGAGAAGCAAGCCTGCCTCAGGCAGCAGATTGGAGGCACTGCTAAAAAACAGCAGGCTTTAATCTTGTCAAGTTTTGGTTCTTGTATTTGTAGTTGATATGTATTAATTACAGAGTTATATTATTTCATTGTAACACTGATTTTGACATGCTGGATTTCTTTACTTTTAATTTTCTTGATACGCACCTAAATAAGTGCATTGTTATAATTTTACAGGGTGGAATGAGATTATTTCCATTTACAGTGGGCACTCTGTACGCACAATTTCCTCTCTTCAAACCACTTTTTTATTTGACGGAATTTCAGGTAACTTGCACAAGGTACAAGCCTCTATTTGGAAACCACATTGATGACAGCTATGCTTTAAATCACTGTGGGTCACTAGGCGAATGCCATGGAGAGCTGGCCAAGTTTCCATAGAGGCTGTTTATAACGTAACTGGTGAAGCCATGCTTAGAGAATTGCATGGTTGGATCTACAAGCAGCCACCCCATCCATCCATAACCACATGAGAAAAACGAAAGTAAGCTTCTTTTAAGGCACTGATTTAGATGGTCACACTGCAGTTCAATGTGAGCTGCTACAGATTATGAAGGATAAAGTTGCAGCTGAGCATTAAGAAAAGCTGCATTTATTCTTTTACACACTTTGCCCGTGGGAATGGGCTGGCAAAGACCCGGGACTTGCTTGACAGCTGTTGTTTCTGCTTTGTGAAATGCTTAAAGCAGGTGACATGCTGACCTGGCCAAAAGCCTGTCTTGGTCTTTTTAAAATCTTGTGCCATTGTTGATGAAACAGTTGTGAACTTGGTTGGTTGCTGTTTCCATTTCACTTCTTTTCACTGACTTGGAGGGAGTCAGGCTGTTTCAAGTCACAGAGATAATTGCATCACTTATACAGTGGTACCTCAGGTTACATACGCTTCAGGTTACATACGCTTCAGGTTACAGACTCCGCTAACCCAGAAATAGTGCTTCAGGTTAAGAACTTTGCTTCAGGATGAGAACAGAAATTGTGCTCCGACGGCGTGGCAGCAGCAGGAAGCCCCATTAGCTAAAGTGGTGCTTCAGGTTAAGAACAGTTTCAGGTTAAGAATGGACCTCCAGAAGGAATTAAGTAATTAACCCGAGGTACCACTGTAGTCTGTACTGTTGTGGCTTAAGGATCCCACCCTTTGGTTTAATAGCGTTGCCCAAAATGTGGCGGGAAAAAATATTTTGGAATTCCTTGCACCATCCTGAAATTTTAGCAACCACAACCAAAAGGTCAGACAACAGCCTTTTTACTGGGATGAAAAGAAAATATTTCATGTAACCGCATCATATGCCAGGTCCTCAAGACCGCTGGGATATTTTTGGACCCTTCAAAGTAACGTTTTCTTCTTCTTCGCAGATATAATTCTAGATTTTCAAGAAGGGGGCAAGCCTCTGGAGTGACAAGACTGTTTGATACATGCATATACACTCGATAATCATCAGTTTCTTCATTCTACCCTGGCATAGGATCTATGCAGAGCTACACTTGGCTTAGAGTGGTAACGGAGAGATCCAAGAGATGTGCAGGTCTTCCTCAGTCCAAGCTGTCAGTCTAAGCCACGAGGTAGGAAACTTGCTTCAGCCCAAGGGCCACAATTCTTCAAAAGTGAAGTTCCAGGGGCCACATGCCAGTGGCAAAACTGGTAAAATCAATGGATGTTATTCTCTGTCCAAAGACTACATTTGAGTCACACAGAAGTTTCAACACATGCAAGCACACCTCTCTTATCTTCCCTCCAGACAAGCAAGAGGCAGCAGTTTAAGGACACCTTCCCATCAGGCAAAACATCTGAAGAGGCTTTAGAGGTGGGACAATGAGGTGGTATGAGAGAAGACCTATGGCCAAAGCACAACATTCCCCCTCTCTCTCCCAGGCCTCCTCCTCTAAGCTGGAGTGGACTCTCCCATCTCTCACTGGCCACACTGCAGTTGACTTGGCACTGTGTCTATTAAGACTATTATTAGGGCTCAGCTCAGGCACAAAAAGGCAACTTGAAAGACCCTTACAACAGACTGAGTGTGACTTCATGTAGGAGTTTCTCGGAGACTGAATTCCAAGCCTGTTTACAGCTACAAGCCATTCGTTAAGCGCTAATTGGAACAGACTTCAGAATATTAAGCTATTAGAAAACATAAAAAAGCCGTAGCTGCTGAGAGGGGAAAGAGGATTTTCAGAAGCATTAAAGGGCACTTCTGAAATCTCTGAGCTTTGACATTTTCTGCCACCTAGGTAAGAATTAATGGGCATAGAAAATTATTATTTCAGAATGTTCAGAGCAAGCAGAATGCATTCAGCTTCTAGAAATGCAGAGGTAAATCCCATTGGCATCACATCTGTGGCACCCATGCCTAAGCAACTGCAGGAGAATGTCTGTAAATACTCTCAGTTGTCATTTGTTCAGCAGACGCATCAAGGGAGTAAAAGGTGTGCTAAAGGAGGAAAAGGAGATTGCACAGCAGCCAAATGATTTTCCCACTCCCACCCCCTGAAATCTGTCTTTGCAGTGGTAGATACAGGGCACATCCCTGCACCTGTGCTGAAATTTTCAGGAAGGGAGTCTCAGGAACTGAGGCAAGTGGTGGTGACAAGAGACAAAATTCCAGGACTTATTCAGAAATTAAAAACAATCTCAATGTCCAGACTGGCATCCACCCGAAAGAACTCAAATGCAAAACTGTTTACCTTTTAAATAAAAATATTAATGTCCCTGTGATCAGCTTCCATACCCAAGGACTGGAAAGTGAGCAATGTAATTTTTTTTTAAAGGTATGCAGGAAGGATCCAGGAAATTACAGGCTGTTTAGCTTAGTGTCTGTTGCTGGAAAACGGGTGGGAAGCATAGTTAAGGATGAAATTACCAAGCACATAGAAGAACAAATCATGCTGAAGCAGCATGGCTTCCGCAAAGGTAAACACACTCTTTTAAAAAACTATACCAAGGGGGAGAAAAGGAAAAATCATTGGTTGTCACCAGCTGCTGTGCATTACCCCAAGCAGCAAAGTTTGCAGTCTGCTTCTGGAAGATGCTCAGGCTCTGGCAAACATCTACAGAACGGGAACAGCCAGCAAACAGTTTTCTGCATGTTGTTTGCTCTAATTTGCCACTCCAGGTACTACACTACTGATCTAAGAAATCATGACAGAGCACAGAGGAAGAGTTTCTGAGTTATGCTGGGCCAAAGCCATACAGGGCTCTCTCTCTCTCTCTCTCTCTCTCTCTCTCTCCCCCCACAGCACCACTGAACTCTGCGCAAAACACCATAGCTAATATTGCTTTAAGGGACCTCAGTGACCCAAACCCCATTGGCAATGAGGATGCTGCATGACGCCCAGAAGTCAAATCACCAAATATCTCGATCTGAATAAACAGAGACACATTGTCCTAAAAATAGAATAACTGTGTCTGCTCAAAGAAGCATGCTGGGCTTTATCACAGCAATGTGAAATTTTCTGGGGTAATCATCAAGCGAGTTCAAGGCATTTCAGTTTAGATCAACTCTAATTTCAAAATGATCCTATAAGAACTGAAATTAAGTTAGACTGCATGTGTGCGGGGGGGTGGGGGTGGAACATCACCATACAAATTAAACAAATTCTGTCAAAGTTTGCATCAGCCCCGTTAAGTAAAGCTGTACAAACCAAGTCCTCTGAAAAACCAACAAACACTTCAAAGCAGCTCTTCTCACAACATTTACTGGGTTTTAGTTTTCCTTTCCATGTTTATGTTCACATTACAAATACAATAAATAATAATGAAGATCAACCATAAGCAGCAGATAGCGAAAAGCTTCCTAGAAAATATCATGGAGAAGGCACCAGGTGCAACCTTCTGGTAAAAGTCTTCCATAGCTAGGGTACCACTACCCCATCTAGACTGGTTTTTTTGGAGTGGTGGACACTAATAAATTGGTCTTAGATTTCATTATACAGGTAGCCAGAAATCTGCAAGCTCCTCAGCTTGTCTGAGAAGTTGTTTTGATAGGTCCAAAGAGTCAGCTAATCAAATAAACAGAAAATAACAAAAACCTCTGCCCTTAACAAACCCATACATAACACAGAAAGCTGCCTTGTATTAAGTCAAACCAATGGCCCATCCAGTTTAGCACTGTCTACACTGATGGTCAGCAGCTCTCCAGCTTTCCAGGCAGAGGACATTCCCAGCCTTACCTGGAGATGCTGGGGATTGAACCCAGGGCCTTCTGCATGCATGGTAGATGTTTTACCACTGAGCTATGCAAGGCCCTTCCCCACTGGTCCATCAAGCGCAGCAACGTTCACTCTGGCTGGCAGCAGTGGTTTTGGATTGGGGTCTTTCCCCAACCCACCTGATGCTGTTCACTGTTCCTGGGGTTTGAACCCAAACTCTCCTGCATGGGCTCTACTATTGAGTGTATAACACTTCTAGAAAGGGAGCCCCAGTCCTCCAAACTGTTGTGTTGACCTTACCTAACAAAGCTGGAGTAAACAGGAGTACCAACATGTACAACAGATAAACATGGGTTCTCTAATACAAACAAGAGTAAGTAAGAACTGGATTATAATATCAAATAGATGGCACATCAAAACAAGGCTACTGCTTGTATTGCCAACACTTTATCTACCACCACCTGATACTAAATCACTCTATAGAGCTTGCTCAGTGTATAAATCCATCTATATTAGGAAGGAAAACCAAGAAAATAATCCATGGGGTTTGGTATCTTGACAAACCATACAGCAGTAAGCCCTGGATTTTCAACTACTGATGACAGAACTTGACCACTCTATTCACCATAAATCAATGTTCTCTGCTCACTCAAGGGTGACATAGCTCAAAGCAGAAAAGAGGTCAACTTTTCAAAGAGGAAGAGAGAGAGCAAGTCCTCACGATAGCAGCTAGATAATAACAGCTGACTCTCCATCTTTAAACCTTTCCCTTGATTTACAAATCAAGCTATTCTGTAGCTGCTGCATTTTATAGTTCCTTCATCTAGATATTGGGTTAGGCCAATCTTTAAGTCATCTTAGCAATAAAACAGAAGCCTGAGGAGACACAAGACACTGTAAAATTTTAAAAAGGAAGGATCTGGCAAATGTATCAAGAATTCTATAGGAATTTAGCTACTACATAAAAGAATTATGTGGCGAATCATTCATTTGATAACCAACAACCTGATCCTATGAGAGAATGCTTTAGGAAACAAGTATGTCAATGGGACTTACTCCCACTCAAGAATGACAGGATCACAGCTGTACTTTCATTCCACATTATGGTATAAATTTCAATTGCAAAATCATGAACATAGCATCACTTAGGCCTCTTAGCTTTACTTCATGGCCCTTCAACAAGTTAAGCAGCTCCTCACCTTTATCCATACAAATGCCACAGCTGAGATGGGAAATCTCCTCCTTACAGTGTTGGACCACAGCTCCCATCATCCTTCACCACAGGCCAGGCTGGCTGAGGCTGATGGGAGCTGGAGTCCTATAGCATCTGCAAGAACACAACTTCTTCACCACTGTACCACAGTATCCCAAGTCACATTTTATGGGAACCTAATGGCAATATGAATTTTACGTTCACCAAAACAACAGGCATTGATTAATGTTTTGAAAACCAGCTAAAAACCCAATTGCCATGACACAGGGCACCTATGCAAACTTCATTCCCACTAAAACCAACAGGGCTTAAGTTTACCTCTCTCCCCATGATGGATTGTTACATTATTGTGTGTGTGAAATGAGAATATTGATACCTACTTGCACAGGGCAGGTCCAAATGAGTATCATTTAAAAACAAAATCTGGTAGATTAGCAATTTGTTTCAACTCATTGATCAGTTTTTCAATCATAATAGGAATTCTTCACACACACACACACACACACACACACACACGGACAGACCACTTTGTGGAGTCCCCAAGAAAGCAAAACAACAAAAGCAGCAGTCAAAAGTTCAAGAAGTCAAAGCAAAACTGATCTTGTCAAAATAAGAATCAGACCACAGGGCTAGAGCTTACGGGGTTTTTTTGGGGGGGGGGAGGTTAAGAGTGCATAGTGCAGAAGGGAGGGGATTATTTATTCAGAAACAATGACATAACAGTAGTAAAAGGCACTATTGTAATCTATCTTTTATTGGGTATAGAATAGCGTCACTTAAAGGTCACTGGCCTTTACATGCATACCCACCAAAAGTGGAGGCAGGGACTGTTACCATGGCACCACTTGCTTTCTCATCCTTATTACTGGTGGGATGTTATTAGCCTGCCTTGATGAAGCTTTTTACAAGAATAAGCACACACTCTTGCAAATGCCCTTGCTGGTTTCATTACCAGCTACTTTGCAGTCAATCCTGCAGCAGGTAATTAAACCAAAACACGAACCCCCCCCCCCAAGAAAACCTCTAGTTTGCTGCAAGTTAACATAAATATAAGCCACAGCAGATCAGTGGCTTTTGAGAGGGTCTTTTTCTAAAAGATGCAAAGAGAAGCCTGGGGAGAAGGGAAAACATTCCGGCAACAATGAAGGATAGAAATGCACACGGGACCCTGACTAAATGGTGATTGAGCAGCTCTCCCACCTCCAGCACTGTTGTGGAAGTGGCAGTTTTACAGCACACAGGTGCATTTTGTGGATGGAAGGATATGCAGCAAATAGGTTGGAGCTTAATGGGCAAAAATTGGTTCCAATAATAATAAGGCCTAATAAGTGCTAATTTTACAGATTTGGCTCCAGCATCATCTAAACTTAAGGCTTTTGCCATATAGGATTATTTGTGCCGGGGTAGGGGGCGGGGATGGATAAAATCAGCATAGCAAGAAATGAGAATCGCATATGGTCACCTCTGAACAGATGAACCCAAAGCGTGACTAGCAAGCGACACACACGCTGCTTTTGTATTTGCAAAGCCTGCAAAAGAGCCCTGTGCAAAGACTACAGGATGGGCAGCTCTTCTGAAAGCTGCTTTCCCCAGAGTAAGAATCTTAATAGAGCCAGGTGGCAGAGAAGAGAATCTAAACCTTCGGGGGCAGGGGTTGTCGCTGCCAAGCTGGGTCCATAAAAGACAGCCAATGCCACCAAAAGAAAGTGGGTGGGTGTGTCACACAACCTGAAAGGCCACAGGAGCAAAACCAGCCACAATACAACAAACACCTGGTGGAGCAAAGCGGCAGCAGGAAGGGGTTTTAGCAAGAAGCGAAGCCCTGTGGAACCAGCAGTGCAGAACAGTTTGTCAAGGGGTCTTTTTTCCCGGGGTGGGGGTGGGAATCAAAGGTTTGCCAGATGGCCCTTCTCCCCCACGTTTTTTGGGGGTCAGGCACCCCCTTCTTGCATAATACAGTAGATAATTTTATTTCAGGACCTTGTGAGACCTGCAGTTGAACAGAAAGGCTCCCATTCGTCCTCATTTCGATTCAACCCAGTAACCCCCAAATCGAAGCAGCCTCCAGCAGAAACATGCACGCAGAGGCCAGCCGCCCTAACACCAATCCGAATCCTCAAAGAGGAAGCAACTGGGGGGGTGGGAGAGGGGGGGGGAGAGAGTGAAGCGCCCATCAGCGCGGCAGCATCGCGACAAGAGTCAAGGGGGAGGAGGGGACTCAAGACTTGCGCAGAAAAAGCCTGCGAAGGGGAGGCAAGAAGGATTGGGGGGGGGGCGGGCGAGAAGGCGGAAAAGCAAAGCGAAGCGTGCGGGAAGCACAAAGCCGAAGCGGAGGCTGCGGTAACAATAGCCTCCGGGGCGGCGGATTCCGAGCCAGGCGCCCCGCCGCCGCCGCCGCCGCCGCCACCACCGAGCGCCCTGCAGCTACTTCGGCGGCGAGGGGCGTCACGGCGGGCGCCGCCCCCTCGCGCCGAGAGAAGCAGCTACCTCCGGCGCTCCTTCTCTCTATGCAGCAACCCCCGGATCCCTCCAGGCGCACCCCCCTCCGCCGTCCGTCCCCCCCAGCAATGACGCAGCCCGCCATCCCGAGACCCTCGCCGGGGTGCGCGCTGGGCGCTGCGGTTCGCCGTCGCCGCGGCACAAAAGCGGGCCCCCCTCGCACCGACCTTGAGCGGCGCCGGGCGCTCCTAAGGTTTTGGTCACCGCCTTCCACACGTTGCAGCCCAGCAGGCACAGCAGCAGCGCCGCCGCCGCCTTGCTCATTTTCCCCCGCCGTGGCAACAGCGGCCGCCGCCGCCGCCGCCACCGGGAAAGGAGGAGGTGGAGAAGGAGGAGGTGGGAGGGAGGGAATTGCCGGAGCCGCTGCCCAGCAGAAGGGGGAGGAGGAGGAGAAAGAGCCGCATCAGGGGCTGGCCCGCTCCGCGCCTCCCTCCGCGCCTCCTGCCGCTGCCCCGCTTGCCCTCTCCGGTTGCTGCTGCTGCATCGTTGCCCCTGCGCTGCGCCCCGGCAGCATCCCGCGCGCCTTGCTCCCACCACTGCGGCTGGGTGGGCTGCGAGGGGGAGCGCGCGGCGGGTGGGTCTCCCTCCAGAGGCGTCGAGGCTCCTCCACCGCCACCATCAGCTCCTTAACCCCTTCCTCCCTTCCCCAGGCTCTCTCCCCGGTTTCCAAGAGCGGAGTCCGGGGGTCGGAGCTCCATCTGCCGGCTGGCGAGGGGCTTGCTTCCGCCCGCACAAAAGCCCGCCTCGGATGGGGAAAGGGCCTGCCGTTGTTGCCCCGGGGAGGCAGGCAGGTGGGCGCCAGCCCCCGCCGGCCTCCCTGACCCTCCGGCAGGTCTTAGAGATGAGTCCCGCTGTGAACGTGCGCGGGAATAGAGATCGTTCAATGGATTCCTACTCTGAATGAAACCCCTCACCCCAACACCTTTAACAGGTGAGGGAGGGGCATTTTGACACACACCCCGGTTACAGAAACGGCATCATTGATCAAGGGACCATTATCAATTGTGCTAGGTGCCAATTGAAAATAAATAAATGTTCAGGCCTCTGAATGCATTTACATTCTGAAGATCTTGCAGAAAAGTTCTCTTTTCGCAGTAGCTATCATAAGCCAGAGTTTATGCTACACTCAACTTTTGACGGGGGAATGCCATCCGAAAACCTCCCTCTTGTAAAGAATAAAAAAAATCTGGAGCAAAGGTGGAAAAGCTCCCGCCCAAAAGCCCAATGCAGCCCTGCTGGTCCTTCCATTAATAATAATAATTATAATTTTATTATCTGTACCCCACTCATCTGACTGGGTTGCCATGGCATAATCATTTCCCCTTCATTTTCCCTGGGCAGAGAAGACAGGCAGGCTTTGGGGCTCTTATTTGAATCACCTTTTTAGTGGGTTGAGTTGGATCTGGCTTTTTATACATATGATTGTTGAGCATTTTAGGTTGTTTTTACTCTAGTTTTTATTCTTGTTTTTAATATTTGTTTTTTGTAAGTAATTTTCGGTCACTTTTGTGAAAAAAGCAACTAAATAATCACAATAAATTAACACTGCATGTTGTTACCATGCAGCAGAAGCACCATTATACAAACCTCTCCTCCAGTGCAGCCCTCTTCACCATCTAAAGATCCATTTGGATATTGGCTTTCTTCTTCCTCTTTGCAGGATCAGAACTGTAAGGAACAGGAAAAGTTCTGTGTCTGCACGAAGAGAAAATGGATGACCTAAGAGCAAATGCCAACAGTGTTGCATCACAGAAAACAAAGCTGTTCAATGTGCTCATGAAATCAAAATTACAAATGTGTGTGCCAGCTCAAGCTCCTGACCCTAGTTAACACATTTTAAAAAAACACACACAAACAACCCTCACCATTAATACATTATCTGACTGTAAATGTGTCTGGCTGTTTTTGTCAAATTGGTGCAGAATGTCCTCGGTGTATGAAAAACGTATCGGATGGTTGAAGGGCAGGGTGAAATATCTTCTTTCAAAGCCTACTTTAAAACTACTGTTATTGTGCCCTGGGTCACATAAACAAGCTCAGCACTAATTGCAGTGAAACCTCTCTCTCTCTCTCTCTCTCTCTCTCTCTCTCTCTCTCTCTCTCTCTCTGGCAAATATTTGTGGAAAAGCAGGTGCTTCTCTGGGAAGACTGCCCAGTATTTCAATTGCAGTGAGATGGCCGCCACCACCACCATCATTTTATTATACTGCCCTTTATTAAAAGATCCCACCTACATCTCTAGCACCTGGAGCAGGAGTATCCAACATGTTGCCCTCCAGATGTTGTTAGATTACATATGGCAGCATCCATTATCATTGGCCCTGCTGGCCAGTGCTGATGGGAGTTGTAGTCTAAGAACATATTGGAGGGCACTATGTTAGTTATCTCTGATGCTCAGCTTCCTTCAGTTACAATGAGGTAAAGGGACTCCTAAGGGAGGATGTATCATAAAGAAAGGGCATTCTGTTCAGGAGAGTCATACTTTTTCATCAAGAGCACAGGCAACCAACCAGAGTAGGCTTGCTCCATGATTCTGTGAGCAAGGCATAGAAATTTTATATATAAAACTTAAAGACACTTACATGAGAAAAGTCTATAGCCTGGTTCCCGTGTCCATATCACAGCTTACGAAGCAGGACCAACCCTATCATTAGGCAAAGTGAGACAACTGATTTTGGGTGTCATGAAAAGTGATATTTAGCATTATTATATTTTCACTGTTAGGGATGGGAAGAAGCCCTTGTGGGATTTTCTTGCCTCAGGTGCCAAAATAATCGGCTAGCCTACACATCTTGACTTTTTAAAAAGAGGGTATCTTCTGCTGTGTCTTGGACTAGCCCCATTATTAAGCCAAGTTAACAGACTCCATCTTCACGACATTCCCTCTTCCCTTCTGAATCAAGAGATGCCATGATGATTAGCCGCAGTTTCCTGTTACGTCTTTTTCGTGCTTATTTCAAAAAGCCACAGATTAGTGCAGAAGTAAGGAAGAATGGACGTATGAAATGATCACACACAGAAGTGATATAAACAGGGAATAGATGGATCTGCTCAACTGAACTTAAAGTAAGAATGTGGGATGTTGTCATCCGGCAAGTTCTATCACTGCTGGCAAACAGAAAATATCCACCTTGGTATAGCATGATTAAATTTTAACGTAATTATAAGCTACTAGCCTGACCTTTGCATGTTCTCAGTAAGGACGGCCTTTTTCTTATTTGATGTGCCAGCAAATCCCCTCAGCTGTTTTGGATGGTCATTACAGAAACATCCTGTATGATCAAAGACATTGCATTTATGGCACATGTGTTGCGGAGGACCGCCATCATTATTTATTTCAACTTCTTATTTATAAAGTTGAGCAATCGACTTGAGTTTTGTAAATAGAACATTGAGGGACATCCTGCATCTTACTGCAAACACGATGTCTTTGATCTCACTTGATTTCCAAGGCTGCAGTCCTGTGCTAGACATACTGGGAGTGCGTTCTATTGAACTCAACAGGGCTTGTTTCTGAGTAGACATGCACTGAGCGATAACAGTGATTTCTGTCATTTCCACTTATAGTCTGATTTATCCCATTAATCTGGGCCCTGCATACTCAGCAGTTACAGTAAGTTTAACGCACCCAGTAGAGTAGCCATGATGGATTAAGATGGATGACACTAGGTCACAGACCTGTGTCATTTTTGTGTAAAGTTACTTGGACCTTTGTGCAAACATCTGCTTTAGGTGTTAACAGCTGTGACATTGGCATCAAAGTAAAGCATCACAGCAAACGGCCATGAAGCTAAAACAAAAGTGGGAGCTTCATATGCAAGGTTGGCCCACGCTGCTGCTGCTTTCATGGTAGCAGTGATAGCTGCGGCGCACTCCTTGGAGGCCACAACTGCCAGCTCCTCGGCAGCACCCTCACCAATGCCTCTTGGTAGACGCTTGGCAAGTAGGAGACATTGCTGGTCTCCCACTCCCTAGGGAGGAAATGGTGGGGGCCGCCCTCTGCGGTTTCCTGGCCAACATGATTCAGAGTCGGCCTGTTTTTCCCCATAACAGCCTTTGATTCCCACTTCAACCATCTGGTAAGGGTGATTTCATTCCTACCCACCCAGATGTAGATCTTCATTCCACCCTTCTTCCTGATGTTCGTCTTCATAGAGAGCCAGTGTGGGGTAGTGGTTAAGAGCGCTAGTCTCGTAATCTGGGGAACCGGGTTCACTTCCCCGCTCCTCCACATGCAGCTGCTGGGCTTGTCACACTTCTCTGAAGTCTCTCAGCCTCACTCACCTCCCAGAGTATCTGTTGTGAGGGAGGAGGGGAAAGGAGACTGTTAGCCGCTTTGGGACTTCCTTAGGGTAGTGATAAAGCGGGATATCAAATCCAAACTCTTCTTCCCTTCTTCGTTCACCCCTTCTTTTCTGGTTGGGTGCGGGTGCCATTTTGCGCCAAAATGTTTTGGGCTGGCCCTGCTCACATGGAATGCAGGGGGGCACCATCTTGTCCTTCACCTCAGGCAGCAAAATGTCACTGTCTGGCCTTGACTTCAGTGCCAGTCCTGCCACACCCTGGCACAAGGCCCAACTTCTCCCCCAGCCCAGCCTTTTCTCTTTCCAAACACTCTTTAGTTCCCACATCTCTGGTCCTATCTACAACATACATTTAAATCACATGACACCATCCTCCAAAGAGTCCTGAGCTCTGTAGCTTAATCCTCACAGAGATATAATTCCTAGCACCCTTAACGAACTACAGTTCCCTGGATTCTTTGAGGGGAAGCTTCCTGCTTTGAATGCATGGTGTGGATGTGATCTCTGTTTCTCTCTTTCCCTGCTGTATCCACTGACCCATCCAGCCGGCTTCAGTTCACTTACCTGTTGGCCTTGTCCACCATACAATTCATTTCCCCCTGTCCTGGGTCTCCTTCCCCTGCCTCTGCCTCTAGACCCCACTTCTGGCCAACTATCTCAGCCCACAATTTACATGGAGACTTTTGAATTCTTGACTTTCAAACCTACTATGAATCCTACCAACTCAGGTAATCACTTAGTCTCATATAGGGCTGGGTACCGATGCAAGACTGTGGAACCCAGCTCCAGTTCTTAGAAGCTGTTTTGTTACCATTCTTCAAAGCATATATACCATACATTTAAAGCAGCTCCCGCAAATGAATCCTGAACACAGCTTTTAACTTTCAGAGAGCTGCAATTCCCAGCAGCCTTAACAAACGACAGTTCCCAGGACTCTTGGGAAAGACATGCTTTGAATATGTTTTAAATGCAGAGTGTATGCAGCCGTAATTCCTAATCTTTTCAAAAGAGCAACTTTGAAAATATCAAGAACGTGGGCCAATAAACGAGCCCTTGCTCTCTCTTCTTTA
Source organism: Podarcis erhardii (assembly GCF_964252035.2). Classification (NCBI taxonomy): domain Eukaryota; kingdom Metazoa; phylum Chordata; class Lepidosauria; order Squamata; family Lacertidae; genus Podarcis; species Podarcis erhardii. The sequence goes on along the minus strand of NC_138513.1, from coordinate 21,750,023 downwards.
ATTCCCATTCTAAACCCCTTTTTCTAAGGACTGAAATCAGTGCAAGCAGCTGGTGACTTGGACGAGCAAGAGATTATATAGACTCAACAATGTGTTTCTTCATAACCATCCCTTTTCTGAACAGCTGTTGACACTGTCTTGTGCAATACTTGTCTTTGATGATTTCAGACACATCAAGTGTGACATATTAGCACTAATCCCGAGACATAGTCTTCAGAATATTATGCACTCACTGATTCTGAATAATTAGTTTCCATCTGCATAGTTTACAAGGTTTTTGCTTTTTCTATATTAAATGTATTAATTAAAATCATGGGCTGGAAATGCTGAAGGACAAGGGGAAGGAAATTTCACCTGAAAAGTAGTCCACAGTATGGATTAGGGAATGGAAAACGGAGTTCACTAAATATTACCAGTGCTTACCTTGACACCTGCTGGCTTTCACTAGTGATGGAGAACCCATGGACTCCATATTGTTCGACTCCATCTTCCATCAGCCCCAGTCAGTATGAACAGCCACCAGGACTGATGTGAGCTGCAGCGCGACAATATCTGGAAAGCCACAGACTTCCCACCTGTATTTCAGAACAAAGTCACAATGGAGAATGTCACATTTCAAATACGTTTATCCAAATTCTGAACACTTTTATGTGAAGTGGTACAAAAACGGGTTTTAAGGACATGCAACCATCCACTAAATATGCTGCTGCTTTTTTGGATATTGTAAAGTGTTCTTTCTCCCATTGTTTATATTGTGGATTTAATCTCCTTAAATAACCTTCTTGTCTATATTGTGAGCCAAAGGAAATACTTTTTTTTGGGGGGGGGGGTTCTTTCTCTTGCTTAAAGAGACTTTGGGCTGTATTCAACTAACTTTAACTCAGAGTAGACCCCTTGAAATGAATGGCCATGACTAACTTGGGTCCATTAATTTAAGTGCGTCTGATTTTAGTAAAAGTTGGTTGAAGATAACCCTTTTATATACAATAAGCATAAGTTACTCTCCCATTAGTTTCAATTGGCATACTCTTAATTTACTTAATTTTGATTCTCTGATGTGATGATGAGCAAAATCTTAGTCCAACCTGGCACAAGGCAGCTTACTGTACTGTTGATTTCCACACTCCTTACTTCTACCTATGCAATATTATTTATTGTTATTAAGAACCTTAATTACCCAACTTGGGCCACATCCTATTTTTTAATTAATGGGTTTAAATAATATGGTTATTTGATATTGGTTGTAGATGACCCCATAGCTTGAGGACACTGCAAAACTTCATTCACTCCTTGTCACAAATTATTATGGAGTCTCCTGACACCAGACTACATAGGGACTTGCCTCTAGGATAATAGACTTTTGACTCAGCCATGATACCCTGTGTTGGTCTTCCTATTTATTGCTTATCGTTATCTTCTCTTGCCAGTCCTTATTCAGGTTTGCTGGATTCTGTGACACCTGTAACTGCTATGAATTGACACAAGGCACTTTCTCTTCAGTGCACAGATCTGATGAATGGCAAGAACACAACGTTGAGAAGTTCCTTCCCTAAAAAAACTTATTGTGATATTTAGGTAGTTAAAAGGTTGCGTACATCAGCTGAACTCCAACCCAACCTAAATTGGCTATCAGTAGTTCAGCCAAGTGAGCAGTAGATGGTGATAGTGTACTTTCAACAGATTTTAAATGAAGCAATGGTAATGATACCACTCTTTCAAATGTGACTACTATCGGTCAATGCGTATGACATTATTATCATGAGAAGCAATAATTGTTGGGAAATATCTGGCATTATACTGTAGGTACTTATTACAGCAGGAGAAATCAGAAATGTATTTGTGTTGGCTGCCTTGGAAACATTTGTTTTCTGCTTCCCTTGTAAATGCTTTTTTTGAATGATCAGGAAATTTAAGTTCTTCCAAAAGTAAATGTAGCCTTTGAAACCAATGCATTACAGATGTATAGAAAAGGATGGATCAGCCTGTCGCCAGTTCATTTCAATTCACATGTGTTCATTCATAAGTTGGTTTTGTCCTGTTTCCATATTAATCCACAACTATTTATTTTTTAAGAAGCAAAAACTTTTAAAGCATCACATTGAGCATTTCATTGGTTGCCCTCATTCTTTTTGCACTGCTCTTTTTGGCAGAACATATGCATGATTATTCCGAAGTAAACCCCACTGTGCTCAGTGGGGTTTAATCTTAGTTAAGACTGCATACAATCCTATGTACACATACTTAGGTGTAAAACAAGCAAGCAAGATTATGTTTCACGTGTGTTTTTATTAATTATTATTTGAGGGCTTTATCTTTCCTTTTCAAACTAAGCATTTTATTTCATGCATTTTATTTTAAACACAGTATGGCTGCAATCCTTTATTCAATGACTTGGGAGTAAGTCTCATCAAGCTCAATAGGATTCACTTCTGGGCAGATGTGAAAAGGATTATACAGGAAGCCACTTTGATTTAATCTGAAATGATTCTGAATTTAAATCTTATAAGAGTCTGTCTTTTGAGGAAGAATTCTCATGACACACATTTTTTTATCTGTCCCCTACCTCAAAAGAGTTTTTTTGGAGGAATATTTAGCATGGTGTTATTTGTGTCAGTGCAGACTTCCACAGCCCCTTCCACGTAAGTGAGTGAGTGAGTAAATAAAATGTCACAAAATGTGGCTGTAAGGATACTACTTCTCCGGCAGATGTATTTGAGAATCAGAGCCATTTGTAACAATCTGTTACTGTATAGAGTCCTGTGTCATATCTCAAAAGCATTTCCTGAGATTAACAAATGCAAAATGTCCAGCAAACTTTTCTTTCTTTTGTCCAGATAGTGCATGCACTAACAAAAGACTCAGCAGAAACAAGAGAACAGATCGTTTTATCTCTGGGTCGGCATAAGGAATCAATTTTGTCCTATTAAGTCATGAATAAGGAAGCATTTTCATGGCTGAATAAAATTCAAGTCCTAAAGGTGGGAGTTTAGGTAGAGAGTTCCTATGAAACAATGTACTTGGGTTCGTTGTGTCGTCAGGGTAATACAGCCACCGCAATGTAGTTTTCTCTTAAATTAACAGGCAATCCTTTCATGAAGGTCAGTGCTTCAAGGCTGTGGTAAGGTTAGGAACATAGGAAGCTCTCTTACACTGAGTCAACCCATTGACCCATCTAGTTCAGTAATGCCTACACTGATTTCTTTCTGAGGAGATGCCAGGGACCGAACCAGAAATCTCCTGTATGCAAAGCAGATGTTCTACTACTGAGCTACACCCCTTCCTAATGAGGGGTATTTGAAGGATTATCTTATCTTACTAAACTATATTTGTACTTGCCTGTCGTCATGGTGGTGACCCAGTGAATATGTACAGCCAAGTTTGCGAGAATATGTACAGCCAACTGTGCGAGGGGAGCCTGAGAAACCCCAGGTGGGTGAACAAAATCAGTCCACTTGTTCTGGAAATGAAACCCAGCAACTTTTCCTCCAAGAATAGAGGATCTGGTGAGGAATGGCATCAGTGTTGTTAAAAAAAAAAAAAAAAGGCAACTCCTGCGTACCTTCCACACCCTGATTTCCAAAAGCCACAGGCACTGACCAAGGGTGGCCCATCCCATTTTGTCACCTGAGGTGAAATTACAATGTCCTGCCTCCTGGAAGAATGCTCTCAGCAAGAGGGGGTGTTCCACCACTGGCAGAAGCACAAAAGCCAGGGTTAGCTTATGTGGGCAACAACTCCTGTCATCCCTGACTTTTGTCCATACTGGTTTAGGCTGATGAAAGTCATAGTACAACACTGTCTGGAGGGTACCATTTTGGCTATCCTAGATATAAGCATCATGACTACGAAGGACTCTGTCAAATCCAAGATGGCTGCCATTTTGTGTTGAGAAGACACGGTAGATGTCTAGCTAGCCTATGAAGTATTTCGACTGAAGGACAGCGTAGACATTTCTACCCATAGCATCAATAACATTTCTCTCTCTTTGAGATCAGTGGGGGATTTTCTTGAATGGATTTCCTCTGAAATAGTGCTAAAGCACTCAGACACTGTAAACTACTGTGCAGCATTTAAAAAGTTTCTGCTTCTGATCCCCCCCCAAAAAAACTTGCCTGGAAAATTAGGGGCCCCTCCAAAACAATGTATGATGGGGCAGGGATGTATAGGAGGAGGAGAAGGTTGGGAAAATTTCTCCCCATGAACTTCCTTTACATATCTTACAATTCAAGTCCAACTCAGGGATTTCAGAGTCCCCTGTGCCCCAACACATATTGTTCAGGAGGGCGACATGACACTGCATAGATGCTTGGGGCATGGGGGACATGGATGGCTGCAGGGGAGAGGGAAGGGGGGGGGAAATTTCTTTCCAAGAACTTCTTTCAATTAATTTACCTTAGTATCCAAGCCTTCATAAAAGATTTATGATCTCAACGGCAAGTTATTTCTCGTGTAAACTATCTCATCTGCTGAAATACTTAGATGAATGTAAAATCTTGTGTTTGTGTGTTCCCCTCCATTCAAAGCCAGCAAACCTCAGCTTACAAAGAGTTCTAATTTTAAGGTGAAAAGTCTCTGTAATTTAAAAAAAAAAGACCCTTAATTAAGTTTAGAAATTTTTACTAGACTTCCTTTCATGTGACCTTTCCAGCAGGCTTTTAGTTCATCTGGTGTATGTGTGTGTTTGTTTTGTATCAAGGAAAGGCATTAGTGATAATCCATGAAAGATTTCTCCAATGAATTGTAAACACACACACACACACACCCTCAGCACACCATAACAGGGCATGGCAAAAACAGCTGAGCCAATCTGAGGTACCATCATAATGGCTAGTACATAAAGTATTCTTTCCAGAGACTGTGTCCAATGGAACTACAATGGTATGATGTCATTGGGGTATGTTTTTGCATCAGATCCAAAGTTAAATGATAATTTGTGGCTGACAGTATCCAGCTCCTAATCTCTCTGCATTAGTTCCCCTGTTTTTGCATATGCAGCTGCATCGAGTTATGGGTCTGTATGTAAGGAAAAGCTGCTCTCAAAGCCCCTACTGGGGGCACAGTTGTGATTCTGAGAGTGCAGAAGTTCAACATGACAGCCCCATAGCCACATCCCCCAAGAACAGTCCAAAAATGCAGGTGGCTGTGGTGACACACCTAGCCACGCCGAGCAGCCGCAGCACATAGCAGAAGAACCAGTTGATTGGGTTTTACATGACTTACCATCCTGTGCATAGTTCCCCAGGAGTAAACGCCATGCAGCTCAGTTGGGATTACTTTTTACTGCAAAGGGTCAACTTGCCAAACATACTGAGCTTCAACAAGTGATCTCCAAGCAGCTGAAGTGCAACTGCAAGTTGGAAAGCAAACAGCATTGCAAAGAAGTAGGAACCCCATCAAAGAAAGGAGGGGAAGTATCTAGCCTCTGCTCAATTACTTTGCTCATTTTCTGACTTCCCCAGTGCTTACTTGCCACAAAGTTGAAAACCTTGTTATCACCTCATTCACTTGCTGGAGCAAGACATGCCAAGGGTCTCCTTGAGCCCAGAACCAGAGCTGCAGAGCTGTCCACATTTACTGAATAGAATACAGTTCGCCTTTGTGTCTTGGGATGCTGTCTTGTTTGGAGGAGTGGAGACAGGAGGAAAACAGTGAGCCTGGACAAGGTAAGAGGGAACAGAAAAGCACCTGAGCACCTAAGAGATGGGACTTCACATGCTGAAAAATACATGCTGAAATTGGAATAAATCCACTAATTACATATTAAGAATGATAAAAGTTTACAGCTATGGTGGATCACTGGGATTACAGGGTCGAACATTGTGCAGAGATATCTGTCTGTCTCACTATCTGTCTACCCATCCCTCCCAAACAAGAAGCAGCTGCTTGTGGCTGTTATGAGGAGTATGTTTGGGACAGAGTGCACAACCCTTTCCCTACCGTCCATTTTCCCTCTAAAAAGTGCTCCCAGCTGCTTTTCCCTCCAGAGGGGCAGAATAGACCTTCTGTTGTTCTGAATCATATTTAAGTAAAGACCTGTCTTAATGGCTTCTGATATTAAGAGAGATTATGAGTGCTACCATTTGACTTACTATTAAACTTCAGGTAGTACAGGGGTAGCCAATGTTGTCAACTAAAACTCCCATCATCTGTAACCTTTGCCCATGATGGCTGTGGCTGATAGGAATTGTAGTCCAAAACATCTAGAGGACATCACATTGGCTACTACTGGGATAATGGCTCGATTTCTTGGTTATCCAAAGAATTTTTCAACAAAGTGAGGAAAGGGACAGGTATGTGTGTGTAAAAAAGCACAACAGTTAAGAGGGAATGAAGATGCCTTATGCACCCTAGGTTATTGACTCATCTTATGCACAAAACAAAACTCTCTTCTGCATTGGGAGATTTGACATTTATTTCAACCGCTTATGCTTGTGCTTTTGGAGTGAACATCGGTATTTTATTTACAGAACAGGATATTGCTCAATTGTTCTGCTTTTTATATCTCCCAATCCTACCATCATGAGCAATCCTAAATTGTTGTTTCCAGAAGGGCATTCTGCTTGCTCCACTTAAGCCTTAGTTGGCTCAAACACTTCCATATTGGAACAGATTTGTGGTCCTCCTTTAGGGATGAGGAATAATGTGCTTCACAGAACTGGGATGTTTTGCCTTTTTTTGGCTATACTGACCCAAAGAAGTATCTAGCCAGCCTTAAAAACCAGCAATGCTTTTGAAATAAGAGTCAGAATTAACTTTTCGAACTATCCATACATAGTTTTGTATATTGATGAGCTTCGCACAGAGTGTGTGAGGAACTCCATGCACGGATTTGCAAAAATGTTGCCTGTTCAGTTGCCCTACTTTCCTCAATACGTGAGAGTTATTACTTTAACTACTTTGCAAGACCACCAAAAAGCTTATGATGTGTATTTATAGGCTTAACAAGGTCCCAAATGCAGAAAACATTTCCCCCTCCAGAATAAGGTTACCATTTTTTTTCCAATGAATCCGGGGACACTTTTCAACTTCCTATTAAATAGATGGATTTTGCCAGGGGACTGATTTGTAAATCTGGGGATTGTCCCCGGGAAACGGGGACGTCTGGTAACCTTACTCCAGAACACCAGGGTGTGCAACTAGCAAGGCAATTTGCATCTGGAAGCCTTCATCCACCTGTGAACCATGCTTGATGAATAGGGGTTTGGAATCCATATGAAAGTTTTAGGCGTACATTTTATCCAGTTGCTTATTTAATTGCTTTTCCAGCCTGCTTTTCCTCAAAGAAAATTCATAGTATTCCCCTATTTTATACTTGCAACAAACTGCTAGGATAGATTGGGCTGAGAAATGGGCTGACTGGCCCAAGGTCATCCAGAGAGCTTTGTGGATGAGGAGGGAGTTGAACCTTGTAAGAAGAGTCTGGCTGGATCCGGCCCATGGCCCATCAAGTCCAGCCGCTTGTTCTTGTATTAAGAAGGATACTGCCTCCAGCCATGGAGGCAGAGAGTAGCCATCATGATTAGAAGCCATGGATAGCCTCCAAGAATTTGTCCAATCCTCCTTCAAAGCTACCCAAGTTGGAGGTCATCGCTGTCTCCTGCATGAGTAGGTTTTGGGAGCTGTGTGAAGAAGTCCTTTCTTTCATCTGCCCTGAATCTTTCCACATTCAGCTTCATTGGGTATCTATGAGTGCTAGTGTTGTTGCTGTTATTCCTGTTCCTGGGATGTGGCTTCGAGCGGCCAGCTAAACCAGGTGAGGGTAGCCGATGGATCTCAAATCCTCGGTGAGTTAAGGACTTCCCCCACATGCGAAGACAGGATCTGGCAGTTGAGCGGATGAGACCAATAGTGGGTCCAATGGTCAAGAAGGCAGTTTCTGCACGTGCTGTAGAGGGAAGTGAGGGGCAGATAGGGTTTGTCAACATTGGAAGGTAGCCCATCTAAGAGAAGGAAAACTCTGGTCCTATTATTATCATTAATAATAATAATAATAATAATTGAATTTGTATACCACCCTATGTCTGCAGATCCTAAACCTCCACTGCCTTGTGGTATATCTTCAGGAGAAGAAAAGGCTACAGTGCAAATCCTACTCAAATCTGCAGCAGAGTCTCTGGTTGGATGGTGCTTTGTATGCCTCCTTCTGGCAACTCCTGCAGCCAAGCTGGTGCCAAACGTATTGCTTTTCTTTCCTTTGGATCACATTAGTGAGTCCGAGACGGCTGTCTTGTTGTCCGGGCAGCCTAGGACCTCTATACATACTGCTTAGGCTTGCACCCCAGGGAGGTCACTTTGGTGCTGTTAATGCAGACATTTGACTTCACCCTGGAGGCGCACCCCATTGTCTCTTGAGACTGATGGATGCCATCATCACCATCACCATCACCATCACCATCCTTATTATATTTATACTCTGTCTTTTTCCCTGACAGAGACTCAAGGCAGCTTACAGGTAAAATGTCATAAGGGAGGGAGAGAAACTATTCTCTGTCTACTTTCTCCATGCCATACATAATTTTATATAAACTTCTTACACACTTTTTCTCTAAACTAAAGAGTTCTACATGCTAGACTTGTATAAAATGGTTGGTTTTATGCTGAGTTCTGCACAGTTTCAGCTTTCAACCTGCCATCCACGCAGAAAAGGGGAATACTTTGCTTTGGTTGTAAATCACTTCAGAACTTTTTACTGCGAGAAGTAATGTATAAATTGAATGAACCTAAGCCGCTGGCAGACAACTGAAGGAAGAGAGTGGAAGAGAATCCTATGAGCATATGGTCTAGAAAAGCCAGAAGGATACATAGGAACACAGAAATCTGCCTTATCTGACTGTTGGTCCATTTAGCTTAGGGTTGTTCAAATGTACGGTCCATCTGGCAGTGGCTCTCAGGGTTTCACCTGGGACTTTTTGCAGGCAAAATAGATGCTCTACCACTAAGCTATGGGCCTTCCTTTAAACACACAGATGTTTGGAGAGAAGGAAGCATGCTGGGGAGGAGATATTATTTCTATTGAGGCACTTGTCAGAAATAAAATATTATGTATTTGAAAGGAACCTCAATTATCAAGCCGGTTGAGTTCCATCATTTACATTATGATGCTATTTATCCACAGAGAAAACACTTTAATTCTAATAAAGATCACAGATAACTCAAGATGGAAATAAATGGCTCAAGAAGATCAAGACTAAATACCTCGGAGAGAACAGTTAAGACAGTGGTTCTCAAACTGTCCTCCCGTTTCCAGGAGACCACTTGAAAAAAGGTGTGGTGCCTTCAGAGCTGGCATCATCATCTAACCAAAGACATTGGAACATAGGAGGCTGCTTTATACAGAGACAGACCAATGGTCCATCTAGTTCAGTACTATCTACACTGACTTGCAGCAGCTCTCCATGGTTTCAGGCCCTACCTTGCGATGTCAAGGATTGAACTTGGGACCTTCTACACGCAAAGCTGATGTTCTACCACTGAGCTGCAGCCCTCCTGTGTGGCATGTTAAGAACATCATGGCTCCTAGGCCAGGTCACTGAGAAGGGTTCATTTATCTGGTCATGGAGAAAATTGTGGGCCCTTAGGGCAAAACCTTGTTAGAATTGCTTTATAAATCCCTGGTAAAAACGGCCTTCATCACCACTGTTAAAGAAAACAAGTCAAGTGCAGGGTCAAGGTTAATTGTCCCATAACCTATTGGAAGAACACCTGAGCAGGACTCAAGGAGGACAGGACTCTTCCTTGTGTGTGCCTTTAAAAGCACAAGAAGAGTCCTGCTGGATCTGGCCAAAGGCTCATCTAGTACAGCATCCTGTTGTCATAGTGGCCAACTAGGGACCAATGGGAAGCTTGAAAGCAGGACCAACACTCTCCTCACCTGTGATTCCCAGCAATTGGCCTTCAGATGTACCTTGCAAAATGTAAGATAAATATGTGGTGGGTTGTGGTTTCTCTCTCTTTACATTTCTGAATTTAAGCGTGTTCACAAGCTTCCATTTCTATGGAGTTTGCAAGGGAAAACTTCCCAGTGGATTGTGTCCAAACTAAGCTCTCTCTACTCAAAGACTATTCCTTACAGCCTTTGTTAGTAAAAGAAATGGAATGTAGCTACCTCTCGGTAGTACCAGCACACATACCTCTTTGTGTGATCTTGTGCTGTGCTGGAAAGAGAGAGAGGCAGAGGCAGAGGCAGAGGCAGAGGGAGAGAGGGAGAGGGAGGGAGAGAGGAGAGAGAGAGAGAGAGAGAGAGAGAGAGAGAGAGAGAGATCTACAAATTTCGAAGCCAATCTTTTATGAAAAGTCAGTGTTAACAAAAAACCGTGCAGTAAAACTAAGTAGAAAACAAGACACCAGAAAAGGAAATAATGGTTTTGAGATTGAAATCTAATACAGAATGGAATAAATCCTGGCTTTCTTTGTGGATTCCAGGGCCTCATGAATACACAATCATGCCAGCTTTGGCCAGAGGCTATTGTAAAGAGGTTTAAATCTCAGGAACCCGGATAGGGGGGAAAAATGCAAAAATATAATCACAACTCTGATTTAGCTTTCATCCGTAGGTTGCATTTGAGAATGCGAAGAAGGAAACGCTCTTTTAGGTTAGTCCGCCAAGCATTTAAAGTTTTCATGTTTATTTTGGGAGCCAGAGTCCTTTTCTGAGATCTTTATGCTCCAATAAACTAGGTGTAACTAATATAAAGAATGCAATGAACCACATGATGCAAAGAATAAGGGTCTTGTATATGCGCAGCAGAAATCTTCAAAGGAGCAAACCGAGAACTATTTTAAGGGACGTTGAGACAAAGTAAGTTTAACTGGGTGACATTCTCAAATTTGCCACACGAGTATGTGACTATATCCCACATTGTGCAGAATTACACCCCCACCCCCAATATACATACAGAGCTCCTGTGCAAGTGTTGGTCCCTTGATTTCAATAGAAAGATCCAATTCTCATGCACACAAATACTCATATCCCTACAACCGCCCCCTGTAATATGGGATAAAATGGGGCAATGTGGGCTGAGGCTGTCCAGAATTTTACCCACTCCACTCCATTCCCCCTCCCTCCAAATTTTCCATTTCGCACCAATCGTAAGCCAGCATTCCATACCCACTGAACATGCTCAGTCCTCACTGAGCTGTTTCGAATGGTGCCCATTCTCAGCAACATTCAAAATCTTGGGATTTCTCCTTTGGCAGAACTCACTTCCATCTCTGGGGGCATATAAAAATGGCTTCATAATGTGAATCAAGACATTAACCGGCCGGACAATGAGATGATTCTCTACAATATGTACAGATCACTCAATTAGAACCCTCTGCTCACTCCAGTTTTCATTTTCCCCATCTCACCTACACAGCAGCCTTTTCTGTGGGTTTTAAACTCCTTTCCCACATCTTGGGGGTTTTCTCTGAAGACTTCCTGCATGTCTGCAAACCTCTGGGTTATCCAGATACCTTCTTGAGCGTGGTGGAAGGATGCAGGTTTGACCACATCTGATTTCACAGGTGAAGACTTAAACTGGATGCAGAGGGAACAAGTGGCGCCTGTAGCAAAAATGCTGCAGGATGGAGAACACTTGTTAATGGCTAGCTGGCTGGAACTCTGGCCAGTTCCAGGACACTCCTTTCCATGGCACCTCTCCTCCCCTGGTTTTATGTTTTCTTTTTCTTTCCTCCAAAAGTCAGCTGGTATCAGATATGCAATGCATATGCTCTACCACTGAGCAGCAAGAGAGGTGTAAAATATTAATAATCATGGATGGGTCTAGAGAAAGTAAATAGGGAGACCTTTTCTCCTTGCCTGATAATACTTGAACTTGTTGTTGTTGTTGTTGTTTAGTCGTTTAGTCGTGTCCAACTCTTCGTGACCCCATGGACCAGAGCACGCCAGGCACTCCTGTCTTCCACTGCCTAACGCAGTTTGGTCAAACTCATGCTGGTAGCTTCGAGAACACTGTCCAACCATCTCGTCCTCTGTCATCCCCTTCTCCTTGTGCCCTCCATCTTTCCCAACATCAGGGTCTTTTCCAGGGAGTTTTCTCTTCTCATGAGGTGGCCAAAGTATTGGAGCCTCATCTTCAGGATGTGTCCTTCCAGTGAGCACTCAGGGCTGATTTCCTTAAGAATGGATAGGTTTGATCTTCTTGCAGTCCACAGGACTCTCAAGAGTCTCCTCCAGCACCATAATTCAAAAGCATCAATTCTTTGGCGATCAGCCTTCTTTATGGTCCAGCTCTCACTTCTGTACATCACTACTGGGAAAACCATAGCTTTAACTATACGGACCTTTGTTGGCAAGGTGATGTCTCTGCTTTTTAAGATGCTGTCTAGGAACTTAGGGTCACCCAATGAAGCTGAATATGGGGGGGGGGGAGGGAATGGTGCTGAGTGTTTTGTCAGAACAGAGAAAATAAAGTGCTTCTTCACACAGAGCATAGTTCCACTGTAAACTCCCACAAGAGGTAATGATGGCTTTAAAAGCACATTAGACAAATTCATGGATGCTAGGGCTACTAGCCACAATGGCTACGTTCTACCCAAGGGTGGACCTTGGTAATATGGCACTCTGTGCGAGAGCAGAATTTGATGCCTCCCCCTGACCTCACGCTGCCTTCCCAAAGCCGAGGAAGAGGCCAGACTTCGGGAAGGAGGTGCAAGGGCTCTGGCACGGCCCTAGAGCACCCTCATCTCATTCCCAAAGCTGGACAAGCGCTTATTAGGCTTTGAGAAGGTGGTGGGGTGGTGGCCCTTTGGCTCGGGGCCCTGTGTGGGGGAACCGGTTATGCTGCGCTAAATCCGCCTCTGTTCTACCTCCATGGTCAGAGGCAGTATCTCCCTGGATATCAGGTGCTGGGAATTGCAAGTCAGGAGAGTGTTGTTGTGTTCAAGTGCTGCTTGCAGGCTTCCCATAGGGATCTGGTTAGCCACCATGAAAACAGGAGGCCAGGCTAGCTGGGCTTCTGGGTTGATCCAACAAGGCTATTCTTATGTTCTTACAATCACTCTCCAAATTTGTCTTCTCTCAGTTAATCTTGAACCCTTGGCCTAGGAGGGCTAAGTGTTCTCTTTGAAGGCCTCCTTCCATGAGAAATATTTAGATCTGGCATAGGCAAACTCAGACCTCCAGATGTTTTGGGACTACAACTCCCATGATCCCTAGCTAACAGGACCAGTGGTCAGGGATGATGGGTCTGGAGTAAGATCTCAAGCAGTTCCTGTTTGCCTTCCAAAAACAAGAGCAGCCCAGCCCACCATCATTTTAGAAAACCATAAATCCCACCATCATTTTAAAGGGAAAGTAATAGAATGAGGCCATCATCGTGAAATGCTTTTGGACTCGCATATGTGTCGAAGCCTTAGTTTTAAGATCCCAGGATTCTTTTTAAAAGACTTCATGCATCATAATAAAGTCTGGTTTATGGCTGAGGCTCCTCTTTTCTTCACTGCTAGGCTTTGAAAATATGTCATGCCTCACTCAGTCTCCACTTCAGAGGTCAGAGGTGTGCTGTAAAATGAAATGTTAATTTTATAGATATCTGGCTTTGGAATATCCAGACCAGTCAGTTCCAATACATTTCTTTATTTCTTTGAATTTCTAGCCCACCAATTCATATATTAAAATGTTGGAGTCCTGTATGGAGGTTGGGAGCATAGGAGTCTGCCGTATAGTGAGTCCATTTAACTCAATACTGCTTACACTGACTTGCAGTAGCTCCTCAGGGTTTCAGCCAAGGGTCTCTCACAACCTTAACTTGAGATGGAAGCTTGTATAAGGCAGCTTCCCATGTTCCCATTGTTCCTAGATAAAGGTGGAAAGCGTAATGCTGGTGGTCAACAAAAGAGGTTTAAAGACTGTCTCAAGGCAAATTTTAAAAAACGCAGTATAAACACCAACAATCGGGAAACACTTGCCTGCGAGTGCTCCAATTGGAGAACAGCCTTTACCAAAGGTGTCATGGACTTTGAAGACACTCAAACTCAGGACGCAAGGGAGAAACATGCTAAGAGGAAGGCACGCTCGGCAAATCCACACCGTGATCAACTCCCACCCGGAAACCAATGTCCCCACTGTGGAAGGACGTGTGGATCCAGAATTGGCCTCCACAGTCACTCATGGACTCATTGTTAATAACCATGTTTATGGAAGACAATCTTACTCAGCTACAAGTGATCGCCAAAGAAGAAGAAGAAGAGATAAAGGTATTTGGAGCCTTAAGTAGTGCAGGATTTGTGTCCAGGATAGGGGAACGGGTAGCAAAAATTTCAAGAAAAACCAAGAGCCTCGTAGTTTATGCCATTATAAATATGTTAAGTCTTTAAGGTGGCTTTCCTCCAGAAATAATTTCCAGGGTGAGCTCCAAAGCAATGAAAAATGCAAGGGCTTTTGATGACAATGGGCATCTACTTGTGCTATTTAACTTTAGCAGCCAGAAGCATGAAGTTACGCATATATAAATGCCAAGTTCTGTGCATTGCATCTTATGCCTGCTGCTGCTGTACTGTCACTGAGGGGGGAAGGCCCTTTTTCATAGAGTTGTTGGTACGGCATCAATAGAATGGTGGACCTGTGCTGAGGTCTTTAACAGCAGCCCACCCAGGCACAATTCAAGGTTATGTGGAATCTGGTAGATGCAAACAAAGCAGACACTGTGTCAACAGAGCACTGAAGTAATCTTTGAGAGCAAGATTCTCATATCTGCTGTATTCCTAAGAACTCTTAAATGAGGTCACAACCACACTCTCAATATTTTGTGGGAGGGATTCAAACCTACACCAGAAAATAAAGTCTGTACAATTGCAGTTGGGAAAGTGATGGAGAAATGCATAGAAAAAGTGTGGCTGAATTAATGTTTAGTGGGAAAATGTATAAAAACCACACAAGTACATCAGGATGAATGTTCATTGTGGCATAACCTCCCCACACACAATTCAGAATGAATGCTTGCTGAACACCGGACATGGTCTAACCTCTGAGTTTGCAAACAAATCAGGATGGATTCTCAATAAACTGGTTGTCAGGAGGAGCCACGAGTGACACTGGTTGCTGCACAGACACTGCATGGAATGAGTCTGCCATGTGCCAAGCATGCTCCAAACAACTTTTTTTTTTCTTCCCAAAATTTATTCCAAAATTTTTTTGAATACTGGCCGCCATTCTGAGTATTTGGATCTATTTTTAAATTTTATTTCTGGGAACATCCAGCTCATAATCACCAGGGAAACGCTCATAAATACATGCATATCAAAAGATGGGTAATATCACACAGATACAACTTGCTTAAAAACATGACCACCACCATTTCATAGCAATTATAGGCAACAAGATATCATGGTCCTTGCAGTCGTTCCGTCCTTTTCCTATAGATGGCACTAAAATGTTAAATGTTATAGCTCGCAGTTCTCAAGTACCGGTACTTTCCGTTGTGGCTCCTATGTGGAGTTTGAATATGTAACGAAATTGAAGTCCAACGGAAGAGGGGAAAATAGCTATGTAGAGATGGAGTGTCTTTACCTGCTTATTCTACGAGAAAGATATTTACCCATCTAATGTTGCACATGGCTATTGTGGATGGAAGAACAATGCAATGTTCTCTATAAAGTTCAGGCGTGGAGTTAAGAATCGGCTACTCTACTTGAAAGCTATCTTTCAAATTCTGTGTTCCTTTTCTTTCTCAGCTTCCCAGAGAGATTAATTTTACAGTCTTTGGGAACAGAGACAAAGGAAATAATAGTGAAAGGTAGAGATTCATATCAGTGAACTTAGTTGTGTGTGATTTCTTTCATTAAGAACAAAGAACCTCCAAGGGAGATTTGGTGAGTCTAATATCCGCAGGCAACAAAGACTTCATAATGTGTCCTTCATTAATGCAAGGCTACGACCTCACTGCCACTTTCAGCTGACTGTCATCGAATGCTGAGAAAGAAGCAATGCAAACTGCGTTCAAGGAATCCATAGATGCAGGCTTAATTTCTTGGGGGGGGGGGAGAGTACCTTTAATAGCTAGCTCTTGCCTAATATCCTATCACAGCACTGGAACACTTATCACACACTAAAGCTGCAAAGCTGTGCCCTTGCCATGCATTGTTCCACCATTTGAGGGATCCCGAAGTTCCAGACTGACTGGTTACGTTTGGACTTATATCAACATATCAGGCTATGATGTAGCCCTTTGTTCACACACAGAACCCCTTTGCTCCCCCATTTGCTGGAGTGAACAACTAAAACAGGAAGCCTTTTTATTAACCATAGTTTCCTGTTTCATTTGAAGCAAGAAACTATGGTTGCCAGTTTTAGAACAAGTCAGGATATTACAAATTGCTTGAAGTTGGTTTAATATCCTGGCTTGTTCCAATGGTGATAGCCGTAGTTTCTTAGTTAAGCTGCAACAGGAAACTATAGTAAATTAGAGACTTCCTGGTTTAATCGCAGGTTGCAGTGAAGGGAGAAGCAAAGAGGTTGCGCATGCGACTAAGGGTTTTGTGCATATCTTGGCTTAGTAAGAGGAGATGTGATCACCTGGCTGTTGTGTGTTCTATTTGCCAGCTCTGATGTGTGCGAATGTTTAAGTACAGTCGTAAGTGGCCACAATGGCAATATTCCCACAGCAAGGCTGGTCATATCATCCATTCTGTGGGGATGGGAAATTGTAGTAGAGAATTTGGTTAGTATTTTTTATTTAAAATATTGATTGTCTGTCTATAAAAATAGACAGTTGCACAAATTAATGTACAAAAGCCAAGACCAGCAAGAAGAAGAAAAATAGCAGCACTTAACCCCCCCCCCAAAAAAAACCCAAACCCAACTGCATCATTTCTGTGCTGCCCCATAAAAACCAGAGTTTTCTGAGTGGCTGACATCAAACATTAAACGTCAATAAAAAACTCAATAAAAGCACAGAAGCAAATGGCAGCAGGGGTACAAGTCCATAAGTAAGACGATCTAAAGAAACCCAAACAAACCTTAAAAGCATAGGATAATTTTAAACAATGCCATCGACATTCAAAATAGTGGCAGCAGTAAAAGTGTACCATTACAAATTCTAAGAACTGGTAAAAGCCTCAGTGAACAAAATCACTTAAATTTGCCTCCTGATTAATTGTCAGGAAAGTACATTCCTTAAATGGAGGTTCAGTTCCTGAGATGGCTGCCAATCACCTGATTTCATTTGCTGGGAGAATCCTGGTAAGGCTTTGGAGACATTCATGCTGGGGAACTTGGTTCTTTCATGTGTCCAGGGACCCAATGCATCTATCCCAGTGTGCTAGCGGAAGCCATCACAAAGACTAACGCAACAGGGCTTTCCCCACTCTTCTCCCCCTACGTGCCTCATGCCTCACCCAAATCTGGAGAGGAGAACCCCCCAGAACAGTGCACTGGGGGGGGGGGGGAGGGAGGGGGAGGATCATTCCACTGGGGAGGCAGAAATGCTTGCACTGATGGACCAACTGTAATTGTATGATGCTGAATTCCACCCCCAGTTCCAAGCTGTTGAGGCCTTCAAAGGTTAAGTCCTTGAAAGACACTTGGAAGAATAAGTGCAGCTATTTGCAAAATCAATTTTGAAATAAATGCTATGGAAACATACCCTCCAACATGTTGAGTCCCAAAACTGGGACATGCGTCTTCCCGTCTGTGCTCCTGCACAAGTCAATGTGACCTGTGTGAAATCACAGAGCCCAAAAGATAGATATTTGGAGGGGGGAATGATCTCATGTCATCTAAAAATGTGCGTTTTGGGGAGCCACGTAAGATCACAACCCCGGAAAAAGCACTTGGAGGGGGGGAGATATTTCGGGACAAAATCGGGCAAAAGGGCTGCTGTGTTTTTGTGGGGGAGGGAATGGGATACCCTGGTTTTTCCAGGACACTTGTGGGGTATGTGAAAATACCCTGAAAGTTGTGAACGTTCTGCATCATATGTCGCTGTCTATAACAGGAATGGGGAATCTCAGAGATCAAATGAGGCCTTCCAGGTCAGGGGGGAGGGAGAGAGGGAGAGAGGGAGAGAGGGAGAGAGGGAGAGAGAAGAAGAAGAAGAAGAAGAAGAAGAAGAAGAAGAAGAAGAAGAAGAAGAAACTATCCTACTGTAAAAAGGGAAAAATCTCATTTGCTGCTGTGTCTGTTTGCCTCTCACCCTCCCCATGATTTGCATGTGTCCCCCCAGAACGTAATCCAGAAGGAAATGCAGCTTTCATGCTGAAAAAGGCCCTCCCCCTGCAAGTCTATAGCTGCCCCTAAATATTTGGACAATTCCTTTTGCTCCATTAAAAGAGTCCTTCTGCAAATGCATTGCTGATCTAATGACAATGCAGCGATGTTTTAGTAATACTACTGTAAGTGTTTTACCAGTTTGGTTTCCGTCCTCCTGGGTAATATATTTCCATAAGAAAACGGTGTGTTTCTTTCTTTGTTGGCGTCCAGCCTCCGGCATCCAGACTGGTGAAAGGCGAGAAGGATCCAGAACTTATATAGTGCTCTTTGCTCTTCCAACATGACATCCTTCAGAGACGGAGCTGCTGACTTCAGATGTTATCTGCAATGTACGGTCAGGGATTGACCTCCCTTTGATCTTGCTCCTTTGCCCTATGGCATCCAGCCACCACCTGCTGATGCTGAAGCCACAGGGCAGCCAGCCCTGGGCTGTGTTGGCAAAGAAGATGGAGCGAACAGCGTCGGGAGAGCCGGGGAGCCTTAATAAGGATCTGAGCAGGCTGGGGAGGGAGCCTGCGAGGATCGAGGGAGAGGAAAGCCCTGCAAGACTTAGGGGAAAATCTGAGTGACACAGGCTCTATACCTAGACAGGCAGGAAATGTGGAGAAGGAGAGAAGAAGAGTTTTTGATATCCCGCTTTATCACTACCCAAAGCGGCTAATATTCTCATTTCCCTTCCTCCCCCACAACAAACACTCTGTGAGGTGAGTGGGGCTGAGAGACTTCCGAGAAGTGTGACTAGCCCAAGGTCACCCAGCAGCTGCATGTGGAGGAGCGGAGACGCGAACCCGATTCACCAGATTACAGTGGTGCCCCACAAGACGAATGCCTCGCTAGACGAAAAACGCGCAAGACAAAAGGGTTTTTCGTTTCTTGAGTTGCTTCGCAAGACGAATTTCCCTATGGGCTTGCTTCGCAAGACAAAAACGTCTTGCGGGTTTGCTTCCTTTTTCTTAAAGCCGTTAATACCTGGGGAATCCGCGCTCCGCAAGACAAAAAAATCGCAAGACGAAGCAACTCGCGGAACGAATTAATTTCGTCTTGCGAGGCACCACTGTACGAGTGTACCGCTATTAACCACTACACCACACTGGCAAATGGTGTTAGATGGAATTCACATAATTTAAGCAAGGTACTGTGAGATTTTGACCAGCTTCGGCCCATCTGAAGCTGAAGCTGATATAGGCTCGTCTTATCTTGAGCCCAAGCAGAGCGTCATCACACAGCAGAAGGATAAGCAGTAATTTTATTTACACTCTATGCTGAGAGAATACAAACATGCATCTTGCCTCTGTGAGAGCAGAGAAGCAACTCATCTCAGAAACAAAGAACACCGAGAGAAACAGTGAAAAACAGGAAACCAGTGAACGTCACATCCAGTCTCCCATTCCCGTGGGAACCCAACAGTAACTCTGACTGTGGAATGCAAAACAATGCCTTGTGACTGCAGTTGCTGCTCAGTGAGGGAAATAGAAACCAACAGGTACTTTGTGCCATAGAGCAACCCTCTGTTGGAAAGCCTCACAGGAGACAGGGTCCCCTGGAGTTGGCACGCCTGGTGGTGGATAGAAGTCCTTGCTCTGTCCTTCCTCAATGATTCTCTCTCTCTCTCTTTTTAATGAGACTTTCTCTGGTGGTCTGAATCAGGTTTAAACAAACACAGCAGAAGGGAAGATTGTCCATGGGTGTGCCGGCAGTGCCCTACTGCCCCTCCATGTTCAAGGCTGCCTGCTGTGGGAAGGTCCTCCTGCATTCATGGACACTCCAACCCATTTCTGAACCCTGGTTCCTCAGGGTGACTACAAGAGGCTTCCCTGCTGCTAACATCACCCTTGAACCCACACTGCTGATCATGAGGTGGAGGTAGTGAGGCTGGGTACACTCTGCCCTTTTTGCATGTTTTCTTGAGTCCCATTCAGAAGGCCTGAATATGAGTGAGGAATTTGTATCATTGCGTCTGCGCTTGCTAATTTTGCTTGCCATTTCATAATCCCATAGCCTAAGGATTTTTCAATCCAATCTCAACATTCACCTTTCGCCACATATGAATATTTGTGTGTCTGCATGTGTGCATATGCATTCCATTGGGATATGTATTTGTGCAGGATGTATTGATGCAAAATCTGTTCCAGAAGAAGGAATTCATAATGAATACATGCTCCTTCAGTGCTCTGTTCACTGACCAGTGAGTGAGTGTCCCAGGATTCATGTGAGCTACAGAGTACCTTTAGGCCTCATATTTTCATACTGGATCTGCAGTCCCCTGTGTGTACAGATGGGAAGTACATTCACAAATAAACACTTCCCCTGTCACCATGGCGATGAAAACACATTTTGAACAGTTCAGCAAAGTGCACAAATTTGCATTGTGCAAAGCCTCTGCTTTCCACAATTAACTGTAGCATATCGGTATACTGTTAAGCTTTAAATGTCCAAGACAAGAAATTGCCTACAACAGGAGCAACTTTTTTTATTTTTAAAAAGAAAAACCTACAAGTTATATATATTAAATTGCTTACTCTCCAGGTGTTCTTCCTTCGGACAAACCACTTTAAATAGTTTCCAGGTTTCTTTGCAAACAATGTTACATTTGCTAGTTTATAGTTTCCTGCCTTGAGGCCCGTTAACATGTATTCGAATCAATCTTGCTGCTCTGTAATCTTTGGGACCTCTTCCCTCAAATCTAGTGCACTTTTAAAAATGCCATTAAAAGGTTCCTCACTGTCTAAGCCATCACAGCTTCATGGATGCACATTATCTGGGCCTCGGACTTTGTCTACATAAACTCATTTTATGTTTTTATCGCCACTGCAGTTCTTATCTGGGTTGTCATCTGTGGGCGAGTGATCCCTGACGTACGCAGGCCCCATATCCCTAGTCCTTTGTATGGACGGAGACAAATGAACTGTTTCACAGACATGCAGTTTCCTATCATGCTATATCCGCTCGCTGCTATCTTCCTGCAGTGCACCCAAAAATTACCATTTGCCCATTGTGTATATGTCTGAAACACAACATTTGTTATACTAATCACGCAGTGCTCACAATGCCCGAGGAAACTCGCCATGCTCTCCATTAAGAATGAACAACACCATTTATCTCTCGAGGCAGAAGGAACGGTGCTTTAGGGTTAGAACAGTTTCACCTGTAATCCAAGCAAATCCATTGGGCTGCTGGACTTTGATACCAGCCCAGTTTTACACTGGCTGCAGCCTCATGATCAATTTTCCTCTATAGTGGGGATGGGGAACCTTTTTTCAGACCAAGGGCTGTATTCCGTCATGGGCAACCTCCCAGGGGCCACATTTCAGTGGTGTGCAGGGCCAGAGGCAAAAGTGGGTGGAACCAGTGGCAGAGCAAGCCGATTGAAGAGGAAGAAGAGAAGAGTTTGGATTTGATATCCCGCCTTATCACTACCCGAAGGAGTCTCAAAGCGGCTAACATTCTCCTTTCCCTTCCTCCCCCACAACAAACACTCTGTGAGGTGAGTGGGGCTGAGAGACTTCAAAGAAGTGTGAGTAGCCCAAGGTCACCCAGCAGCTGCATGTGGAGGAGCGGAGACGCGAACCTGGTTCACCAGATTACCAGTCTACTGCTCTTAACCACTACACCACCCTGGCTCTCAAGTTATATATATATAACTTGAGATTGGGCACATGGGGGCAGGGCCAGCCGCCTATGGGGGCATCGCGGGGCCTCCGAGGAGTCTGCCTGCCTCCTCCCACTCAGCTGCCCTACAGCTGAGGGGGAGGCAGCGGGCGTACTATTTGGGGCAAGCGAGAAGTCTGCGGGTGCCTCTCCCAGGAGAGATGTGTGGCTTGGGCACGCTGCAGGCCCCGTAATGAGTGCCACCCACCATTTTGTCACCCCCCTCAGTGGGGACACCCGGGGCAGACCACACCTACTGCACCCCCCTTGCTACGCCCCTGGGTGGAGCAAAGGTTTTTGGCATGGGTGCATATATCCATTTCGGTTTCTTTCCACTTCTCACTTTTCTGGTCTTAAATTACATTCTCCAGGTTTCTACATTGGATTGTGATTTTATTTATTTTTCAGTCCACATGAGAATTCATCATCATTTTAGTGCAATTTTCTCCCAATGTGCACATTACTGAAAAGCAATTTCTCTCAATATAATGTATTTCCAACAAAATGTGCCTTTTAATGCACACTTTAATGCACACTAGCATATGCACTTTTGTACAGATTACTTGGTTGGAGAAGTGTACTGCAGAATTGAGAGAAGTGCTTTTGTGTTTCTGTGAAGTGCCACGTTGAGTGGCATCCAACATTGCATGTTGTCGTTGTTTAGTCGTTTAGTCGTGTCCGACTCTTCGTGACCCCATGGACCAGAGCACGCCAGGCACTCCTGTCTTCCACTGCCTCCCGCTTCTGAATCTGAATTCTGATACAGCCCATCGGAACTCGCCTTATATCAAGCCAGGCCATTACTCCATCTATCTCAGTAGTGTTTACAATAGGCTGCCCTCACTTAATGCCCTCCAGTTCCCAGCAGCCCCAGTCAGCCTGGACAGTGGTCAGGGATGATGGGAGTTGTAGTCCAATAACATATGGAGGGCACTTGCTTAGGGAAACCTGATCTACGCAGACTAGAGGCAGTTCCCAGGAGTTTCACACCAGAGCCTTTCCCAGCCCTCCCAGGAGCTGCTGGGGATTAAACCTGGGATCTTTTGAATGCAAAGCATATGCTCTCCCACTGAGCTATGGCTTTCCCCCAGTGTGTACCAAAGTCACCAATGTCCTTGTTCAAAAGCAGCACAGCTGTGAGTACCAGACGATGGGACAAACACCAGGAGGGCTGTTTTCTTGACACTCTGCTTGTCAGCATCCCAGAAGCATCTGATTGGCTACCAGTACATACAGAATACAATACGAGATATTAAACTGAACCAGTGAGTTTCTTTTTATGGTTTTATGTAGATTAGATGTTCCTGAGAAATGTGGTGCATGAAAGAATCCATGTCTGCAAAGGAGCCTGTTTTCAATCCTCATTTTGGGGTTTTTTTGGTTCTTTTTTTTTTGGGGGGGGGGGTCCGCGGTGGATTGACCTTCCCTTGAAGAAATCTCCCTTTGATCAGAATGATTTCATGTTTGACTCTTCCCTCATCCATACACATTAGTTCCGAGTCGCAGTCGTAACCCTCAGCCAAATCTGCTCAGACAGACCTGTCTCAGCTATTTGAGCCACAGAAATTATGTAGGCACCTCTAGTAGATGGCTGTCAGTAATGCTAAGCCTTTGCCGTTTTGATATAAAGGCATGGAGTACTTCAGGTTTCTTGATTATTTCCAGAGGTTCTCAAGATGAGGTGTCTACAGTGTGCAGACTGTGTGTTTATCAGCAGCTGCACTCCATTCATTTGGAATTGTATCTCAGCTGCTAAAGTAGGAACATAGGTGTCATATTATATTAAGTGTCTGTTTTGTCTTCTGTGGCACCAAGCATGGGAACCTGACATTGTCATGGTCCCAGAGAGAGGACCTTCAGGGTCAAGTCCGAGCAGAATGACAAAGTCTAACCTTTGGAAGCTCCAGGAGCACTTTGGATTGTATCCAAAGCTAGTCCTACTTGAGGGAGATCCACTGAAATTAATGAACCTCAATTAGCTATATCTATAATTTCAACAGGTCTGCTCTGAGTAGGACCAGCATGGGATGCAACCCATAGCCTTAAGGGCATGCGTTCTCTGTTGACTTACAGGTATCCAATATGAAAACAGGATCCATACTCAAGTTTGGTGTGTGTGTAGAAGACTATATGCAGAGAAAATCCTGATCATTTCCACTGAAGATCTCAGGGTTAACACAGTGGGTTGGATCCATAACAACAGTACAATCCTCTGCATGTTTGCCAGAAGCCATTTCCACTGTGTACAATGGAACTTATCCCCAGGTCTGCGTTCACAGATTGCAGCCTAAATTAAGACCTACTTGGGTGTTTCTTTTTGTGAAGAGAGAGTAGGGTCATATTACTCTGGCCCCACCCCTGCCATTGTAGTCCCATCCCCATGCTGCTCCAAAGAATTATGGGAACTGTAAATTGTTAAGGGTGCTGAGAGTAATTAGTAATGTGAGAGTAATTAATAATGTGATAATCTTGCATTTCCATTTCTTTCCAACATATGGAAATAAAATATTTACTTTATTATTACAAGTGAGAGTTACTATTTCAACACTACTGTGTAGCAATCTCCTCTCAACATGAAATTTAAAGAAAATCTACGCATCATGTCCCATATAGTCTCCTGGATATCCATTGGAATTGTTATGTACTGAAGTTCTCACCCTGGGCCAGCAGGGGGATACTGTAGATAGTTTTCACTCAGGTCCACATATGCAAATAAGGAATTGAAAGTGAGATTCAGTGATTGGCTAGTTACAGAAAATTGTTACTGTTGCATTGTAGTGGAGCTCTATATAAGCAGGCTGGCTGAACCCTTCAGTTCAGTTCTGTTCTGGCCTTTGAATAAACAAGAGCTGTTTGAAGAATCGCTGTGTCGTCTGATATGTTCACCCACAACTTAACAGGGATAATTCTGCCTATATCTTGTGCATAGTTGTCCTTTATCTGTTGCAGTCCTGAATCAAATTGTAAAAGCGTTTTACAAATATTTGATAATAGACAGTCCCTAGTCTTTGTTATTAACCTGTCAGCTCGCTTAATCAGCACTTAAAGTTTAAGTACCGGTACCTGCTTACTGGTACCTAAACAACTCAAACTAAGAGGGATTTGTTTCATTTAATTCTTTCTAAATCTTAGAATACGTCGCCATCCTATCTTGATGTATTAAATTTTCATACCTACGAAAACTACAGACACACCCAATATCTGAAAATGACTGGTCATATTTCTTTCCAGCTCATCACAAATAATGAAGTTAAGAGAGTTTAGCAGAAGATAGGGATTTTCTGGCAGCTTGTTCCTTGGAGGACTACTAAGAATTGTCTAGTTTCACAATCATTTCAGATTCCTTTACAGGCAATGAAACTTTCCACAGATAAAATGGTTGCTAAACTGCTTAATATATTAAGTTAATGGCTTTTCCATTCTATCTTTACTTTGTGCCAGCCAATACGATGACAGAGTAACTAGTGGTCATGGATATATTTAATTTTATATACTGGTGCAGTCTTTTAGGTTTGTGTCAAATAACTGGAATATGAAAAAATGCTCCATCTATTTACCAAAAATTAAAATAAACAAAATGAAAGTAATGCCACCTCTGCATTGCCTGTCACATTGATCTCAGATGCTCAGTGAACATGTTTTTGAAAATAGAAGGTCTTGGGTTCAATCCCTGGAGACTCCAAGCAGGTTTGGGAAATGCCCCAATCTAAACTAGGTTGACCAATGGTCTGTCTTAGCATGAGGCAGATCTTTAGTATGAGGCAGACTTAAACCTGAGGCAGACTATGACCAGGATTGCAGTTTTCAGGTTAATATCCAAATCTTTAATGGGTAGGATAAATCTCCCACTCTTTACAGCCCAGTAAAAACATTTGGGATTTGTCCTTCTCAGAGTTTGGTAATGCATGCTGATTTTTTCATGCCAATTAAGTGTATTTGAATTAAGCAAAAGACCTTTTCCTTGTGAAGGTAAAGGTAAAGGGACCCCTGACCATTAGGTCCAGTCGTGACCGACTCTGGGGTTGCGGCACTCATCTTGCTTTATTAGCCGAGGGAGCCGGCGTACAGCTTCTGGGTCATGTGGCCAGCATGACTAAGCGTCTTCTGGCGAACCAGAGCAGCGCACGGAAATGCTGTTTACCTTCCTGCCGGAGCACTACCTATTTATCTTCTTGCACTTTGATGTGCTTTCGAACTGCTAGATTGGCAGGAGCAGGGACTGAGCAATGGGAGTTCACCCCGTCATGGGGATTTGAACTGCTGCCCTTTCGATTGGCAAGTCCTAGGCTCTTTGGTTTAATCCACAGCGCCACCCGTGTCTCTTTTCCTTGTGAAGGAGAATGCATATTCTTATTCTGGAGAAAAACGGGTAGCAGGCAGAGATTGTTTTGATAGCACCAACTCTTGTTTCACTTCAGAAGGTATAGAGACACCTCATCAGGCAAAATCTTGTGCCAAACATCTAGAATTTTATTTATTTTAAGCATCTATCTATTAAAAAACGTATAAATGGGCTTTCAGCCTGGTTTAGCTTATGAATGGGTGAGGTGAAAATGTAGCTTCCCCTAGCTAATTCAAGGCATGTTAATTTACAGTGTATCCCTATGCATATCTACTCAGAAACTACTCAGATGTCTACTCAGAATGAACTTATTCCCAGCTAAGTGTGCCTAGCATGGCAGCTACAATGTTCAACAGGGTGTTTGGGGATCTGAATTAGAATAAACAATTACTTCCCGTAATGTCAAGCTTATGTACGGACATTACAGAGTGAGTGGTGTAGTGGTAAATTTGGAAGTGCAGGAATTCATCCTGAGAAGCCCCTCTCAGAGTAAAAGAAATGCAAGTGGCTGTGTTGATCTATAGTCACATACATCCCGCCCCGCCCCCGCCCCAAGCAGCAATGCAGTACACAATTTCCAATTTATTAGGATCAAAGACTTTCACTGAATAGATGTTTATAGAATAAATTCACCATGTAAAAGAGATTTAGCAAAAGATCTCAAGCCAACTGAAATGCAATTTTTAGGCTTTCAGTTGGTCTTTCTATGCAAGATTGTTAGCCTTTCTAACAGTGACGAGCGAAACAGTGAAGCAGGAACCCCATCTAAGAATCAGAAAGAGCTATCCAGTGTCTTCTTGTTTAATTTCCGTACTCTCCACATTCACCCAATGCTCATCTGCCACAAACTTGAAAGCCTCGTTATCTCCTGATCCATTTACCAGCAGAGCAAGGAGGTTCTATCAATTGCCGTGGTGCTCTGGCAGATGACATCACCATTTCTCTGTTCTAGAGACAGCCCTGGAGCTGAGCTCCCTGCTGTTCCCTCTTCGCTATGCCACAGTACAAAACACAGAAAGTAGAGGCTGCTCAGATTGCTTTCGGATAAGAGTATTTCAGCTCCTTTAATAGATTAAAAACGCTTTGGAAAAGCTCGAAACCCATTCGCCGCCATGTTATCTTTTTGCTCTGTAAATAACCTAGCAAAGAAAACACATCCTGTGGATTTCTTTTTTCTTATTTTAATTTAAGGAGGTGTCTTTGGGTAACATTCTCATGACTCCGCACCTCTCATCTTGACCTTCTGCCCCAGGTTCTGGTGACAGGAAGTCAGTTGGATTTTGGAGGGTGGGTTTCGATTTCAGAGATGCTGCTGCTATCCAAGAAAGCAGGCAATTGATTGAGGTCAGCAGGTCCCACACATACCTTCCTCTTTGTTTTCCTGTCCTCCGGGGCAGCAGCTTTGAATAACAACTCTTCTCTTCTTGTAATTGAGGACATAAAAATCACTCTCAGAGGCTCAGATCCTGGACTTTACAAGCCATCTTCTCAGCGGGCCCTAGACTCCAGCTATTGTGCCTGTTTCGCATTGTGCCTTTATATTATTGACCCTGCTGCAGACTGTAATCAAGACCAAGTCCCATTGTGCTAAGAACCGCGCAGAAATGTAAGAAGCCGTGATCTTTGTCTCAAAGGGAATAGTGCTGAAGATAATCAGGTGGAGGAACAGGGACAAAAGACAACCTAGAAAGCAACATTTGAGCTGCTTTTGCCTGGCCACCAGGTAGCAGCATACACATGGCTCTCACATTGTTTGTCCTGCGGTGAATCACAAGAGTTTATGCTTCAAGAGGTGCAGCCCGGGCACCTGATGAGATAGGGCACAATCCAGCCAAATTCCCACCAGTCTCTCTTGTTTAAATCAGTGGGAGATGAAAGCTTCACTTTGGGTGAATTGCTGAAGTCAGGACTGATTGGGGGCATAATAGAGGTTTGTAAAAATTATGCATTTCACAGAGAAAGTGTCCAGAGAAAAGTTTTTCTCCTTCCCTCATGAAATTGGAACTTGTGGACATCCACTCATCACATAGTTCAGCTGTGGAACTCCTGTAGGAAGCAGTGGCAGCCTACAAAATGGCCACTGTGCCCTCGCATGAGAAAACAGGATGTCCCATTTCCCGCCCGGGACATGTGTGGGGTATGCTCTTGTACTTGGGTCCTGTTTGCAGGTTTCCCCCAGTCAGTGTCGGAACAGGATGCTGGCCTAGATGAGCCACTGGCCCTGGCTTCCATGAAGTCACTTGAAGGTTTGAATGAGTTGTATGCATGAGTACAAGTTGTCCATAAAACTGGAAACAAGTTTTTTTCTCTTCACTTGTCCCTACAGCGCTCTCCATTTGCATGCTGTTGTGCATGTGTAAGCTCTGTAAAACATCAGCTGAGCTCATGGAGGCCAGGAGTGGGAGCAGCAGCAGCAGCAACTACCCTGATTCCTCCCCCCACAAATTCATCCAACAGTGTGTGTGTGGGGGGGGAGAGGCTTACATCCACTGCAAATTGAGTTTCTAATTCACACCGGCAAATTTATCAAGACCCTTTTTCTTTTTATTTGCAAATACGTATTGATTTCACTATGAGCGTTTCTTCCTCACTCGTCTTTGAAACCAGGCATTTATGTTACAGTAAATGCAGCAACCTGATGCTCTGAAGATAAATGGGCCTGGTGAGGGCATGCCATATTTTATGGGCTATTTTTGTCCTTGGCTATGACCTGAGGTTGTTTCAGAGCCAAAGACCACTAATAATCTGCATGGAACGCATTAACATCCATCTCCTGTAAGCTCAATAGTGAGTTGTTTCTTGTGTCCCAAGTCAAAATGAAACATATATGGGTTTCTTTACACATTTATACATATTCCATATGGAAAGAGTCAACAATGCAAGCCTCAGAAATTCCTCTCTTTGTATGTAAAGTGGACATATTTGCTGGAACTTGCAAGAGAATGTAAAACAGTTTTAATGGCATATTATATGCAACTCGCATTTATATCACGAAGCTCCATCTCCCATCAAAAGGAGAATGAAGAGAACATTTCTTTTATTATTGCAATTATTTTGTTTACTAGAATTTTCCAAGGGAGAAAACATTTCTGAAAAGCTCTGAGAGGGTCTCTCTCTCTCTCTCTCTCCCTCAGTGTCCTTGAGTTCCCTCTAACATGTGGGAAATGTCTTTAACTCTTTATGAGTGGGTGGAAGAAAGATCAGCATTTGGGAACAATTTGGTTCAGAAACCCCATGTGGCTAAATCAATAGGTTTTGTGCTCCAGGGCTTACAATCAGTTCCCGCTTGATGTTCTCAAACATGCATCTAAGATATGCTTCCTGGAGGGCTTTGGGGGCCCCTCTGCCCTGTGAGGCAAAAGGAGCTGTTTTGCACAGCCAAATTCCTCAGTGCACTCTCATGCACATAGGTGGGCAGAGGTATGGAGGAAAGCTTGTGGGAACTTAGCTGTAAATGCAGGCGATCATCCCTGCGACTGCATCTGCAAGTTTAAGTAGGGCCACAGTGATAAAGTAGTTGCCAACTCGCGAAGGATGCAGCCTAGTGCAGCCTTCTCTCAACAACCCTGTGAGGTAGATTAGGGTGAGATTGAGTGGCTGGCCCAAGGTGGAGTGGAGATTTGAACCCTGGTCTCCCAGGTCCTAGTCCACCATACTAGCCACTATGCTACACTGGCGAGTTCCACAAATCTACATTTTAAAAATACAATAAATTACAACACAATCCTATGTATAACCTAAGTAAATTCAATTATACAATAGCCAACATTAAGCAAGCGGCCTTCCACTCATGTAATGGAACTTCCCTTTCCTCTCCTCCCCACAGAAATCCATTTCCCTCAGTGGAATTGGGGTCTGGCAGCACTGGAATCCATTCCTGGAACACTAAACTACTTGAAATGAATTCAAATCTCTAGGCCTGGTGAGCTGCGCCCAATTTAAGAAGGATATTGGCCAGTTGGAATGTGTGCAGTGGAGGGCGACCAAGATAACCAAGGGTGTGGAAACCAAACCTTATGAGGAATAGTTGAAGGAGCTGGGTATATTTAGCCTGGAAAGGAGGAGACTGAGAGGAGATATGATAGCCATCTTCTAATATCTAAAAGGCTGTCACACGGAGGATGGAGCAAGCTTGTCTTCTCCTGCTCTGGAAGCTAGAACCCAAACCAATGGATTCAAGTTACAAAAAAAGAAATTCCATCTAAACACCAGGATGAACTGTTTGACCATAACAGACCCCACCCCTCCATGAGAGGTCGTGGACTTTCCTTACTTGGAGGCTTTTAAGTGGCAGTTGGATGGCCATTTGTCACAAATGCTTTAATTGAGATCCCTGCTGAGGACTGGATTAAATGACCCTCAGGGTCCCTTCCAACTCTGCAATTCTATGATTCTACAAGGGTATTTATAGAATGCATACAGGAAGTGCAGAAACATTTAATCGTCCATTTGCCTTTCATAATGTTAAAATGCACTTTATTTGGGTATGTGAGATTGTGTGTGATATTTTACTGCAAGCTGCTTCCAGTACAGATGAAGTCTTTTATGAAACATGTCCTAGAGAAGGAATGAATAAACATTAACCAGCAATTCTGACTTTCCTTAAGCCTTTTCTACACAGCTATCTTGCAATTTATGATATGATTTTTGGAAAAAAATAGGATTTCTTTATTAGGCAAATGTATGCATAAAAGAGTTCATCAGTCAAGAGTACCATAAATGCTATATACATGCCTATCCTTCAACTGCCCCCCCCAACACATTTCCACTGCTATTATGACTAATCGGATAAAACCTGCTCTGTTGGCATTTGAAGGACCTCTGCTATCTTTTCAAACTTAAATCTGCCAAGTGCTGACACAAAATCTAAGGTGGGATGAGACATCTAGATTTTTATGTCTTTCAGAGCATCTGGGATCTTTAAAACCAAGAAAGGCTTTATGATTTATTACCTTTAATTGTCTCACACGGATGTTAGACAGAATAGATTGTTGCAAGAAACCAACATAATGCAGATGTCCCACTGCTGACACTTTGCAGGAGGGAGTATTTCTCCCATCTTTTGGAAATAAAAATTTTTTATTTTTTTTTAAATCTTATCTTCCCTCATTTTTCATGACACATTTTTTTTCTTTTACTTTTGTCCAGGTTTGGAGAGACATTTATGGTCAAAACTAAAAGCAAAGCTGCAGAGCTAACTTCCTTGCAGGCACGTTCAGTGCCCCAACACCCTGCACAGACTATGAACTCAACAGGAAACCATCCCACAAAGTCACTCCATTCTGCTGTGAAAATAGATTCCTCCATGGGGGAGTCGGGGTCTTCCCTTGTGCATTGCTGCGGATACTAATCTGTACTGGATGCTTACTGTGCTCCTTCTAGAGATTTGCTGGCCTCACAGGAAATGAATAGGCACAAAACAAGGATAGTCAAATCAATCAATTAATGCTTTCTTGTCTTCTCATTTTTCCAACTTTTTCTTCAGATCACTCCGTTTCTGAATTAGTTTGATTTTTTTTTTAAAAAAAGCACCAGTGTACAAATATTAATATGCATTTTCAAGCACATTTATCCTAATATATGCCACTTTCCTACACATTTTTTGATTCAATATATGGACGTTGAAAGCACTTTTGCTTAATATAATGCATTTATTATTATTATTATTTATTTAATTTCTATACTGCCCTTCACCTGAAGATCACAGGGTGGTTCATAACATAAACATGCAAAATGAGCACACAAAATACATAATAAAAAAGAACAAAAACAAACCAATACCCCCCCAAGCCATTTGCATATCATATCATGATTTTTTTTATTTAAGAAGATCTCCTGAAAATTCATAAACATTTTAGCGCACTGCTTCCCTAATATACACTTTTTTGCAAATACATTTTCATTAATATAATGCATTTTGCATCTTATTTTCACTAACATATGCACTTCTATGCATACTTTACCCCAGTATACACAGAGTTTTGCACGTATTGGCTGGAGAACTGCATTGAAAGATTCAGATGGGTGAGTTTTGAAGGACAGCTCTCATTGTGCATCTTTTTTCAGAAAGTGTGAGATAGGTTAAGTTCTCCTTTAAATGTGAACTGGATCAAATTTCTCCCTATCCCTAACTCATACCCCATCTTGTTACCATCATACTAGTAGTAGGAATCACAGGTGGTAAGAAAAATATCTGCACGTGTGTGTGTGCATGTGTGTGAGCGTGCGCGCACGCGTGCATGCACACACACACACACACACACACACACACACACACACAAAATGCAACAATATATTCTCTGAAGCTATTCTCTTTTTACATCATCAAAGATGATTATGTATTAATTCCATCAGGGTCTACTGCCATGTTGTCGTCATAGATGATATAATGGTTACAGCAGGTTACAGCAACAGCTGAGGTGACATTTTTCCATCTTTGCCGCATTAAGCAGTTGGTCCCTTACCTTTCCTGCCCCGATCTGGTCACAGTGATCCATGTGATGGTCACCTCCAGGCTTGACGACTGTAATTTGCTCTACGCGGGGCTGCCCTTGAAACTGTCCCACAAATTCCAGCGGGTGCAGAATGCTGCAGCAAGGCTCCTCATGGGGTCCCTGCCATGGGAGCATATTCGCCCAGTGCTTTACCAGTTGCACTGGCTCCCGGTGCAGTATAGGGTCAGGTTCAAGGTGCTGGTCTTGACCTTTAAAGCCCTTTGTGGCTTAGGGCCCTCGTATCTACGGGACCGCCTCTCGTGGTATGCCCCGCAGAGGACCTTAAGGTCCATGAATAACCATAGTTTAGAGGTCCCGGGCCCTAAGGAAGTCAGACTCCACCAGTGATGGCTCCGACCCTTTCAGTGATGGCTCTGACCTGGTTGAATGCTCTGTCCCATGAGACTAGGGCCCTTCAGGATTTAACCTCCTTCTGTCGGGCCTGTAAGGCAGAGCTATTCCGCCTGGCCTTTAATTTGAATTCAGCCTGATCTTTTATTTCCCTTCTCTTCCCTCCCCCTCCCCATTTATGAAGATCACCCGCTCTGAAACCCCACAGCTAATTCTCCCCCGGCCTCCTTGCTGGCCCAAGTAGGACCAATTCAGCCAGCTAGCCCTGGGGATTATCTAACGCTTATTTCCCCTAAATTGATTTTTGAATTTTATTGTTATTCATGTTTTTATACTGTCTTTTATGCTGCTTTTATAATTAAGTGTTTTAAATTTGTTGTTAGCCGCCCTGAGCCCGGTTTTTGAACTGGGAAGGGCAGGGTGTAAATAAAAAAATATTATTATTATTATTACTATATAAATAAAATGGTTAGAAAAAGCAGCTATCTATCATACTGTCTTGAAATCATTGATTTCTCCTGCTGCGCTGTGTCCTGCTGGACTCGGAAACACTGAAGAGGCAGCAGAGTTTAATTATTTGGATCACCATGCAAAGATAAAGCCAAACCCCATACAAGTTCTCCTTTCCAGACTGCTTCCTGTCTTTCCAGGCCAGGATGAATCTTTGGATATCCCAATGTAGCTTTCCAGCTACTTCAGGGCATCAGCCAGGATCTATGGATGGTTCACTTACGGAATAGGGATTCTGCCCAACTCTGGAAAAGATGGATTTTGATGAACAGATGACGGAGCCAGCCTTTGCAGATTTGGGGAAGGACAATAGCCAGACTTCAACAGGCAATGGTTGAAGCCCAGTATGTTGACACAGGCGGATGAGGACTTTGGCAATCTATATCAGTATGCATGCCTTCAGGCTGAACCTGGAAAGGCATGTCTGTGCCACCCTGGTCTGGAACTCAAAGTATTGTTTTTAAAAATAACAATGTTATTTATTTATTTACTCATACATACATACATACATACCCCACCTTTTACACTCCTCAATTATATCATTATAACTGCGTTACAATCATGTGACGCCAGATGGCACTGTAGAGCCAATGGGATTTTCCATTAAGAGCTTTTATAGTGTGTTTTTTTTGTAGTGTTTTTTTTAATAAAAAATTCCTGTATAGATCCAGTCCCAATAAAAAGTCTACATGAGACTGTGAGGCTAAAGCAGCTCCTCCTCTACCTGGTCTTCCAGTGTGTAATTGGTTGAAGGTGGGTCTTTTCCCTCCTCCTGAGTAGAGCCTTCTTCCTGGGTACAGCTGTGTTCAGAGAGATATACAGCAGACTAACAAAGGATCATAGAATTGCAGAGCTGCAAGGGAACCCTTCTCCTTGCAAGTGTTGGCTGCTTGTGTATACACTTCCATTTCTTATACATGCCAGTTTTACATCTCAGCTTGTCTGTAAGCTCCTTATGTAGCCACACCAGTTTCTATAGGTGCTTCCCACTTTTCTTTCTCGTTGGGATTGCCTGTCTTTGTGCCTTAAATATTTCACCTTTAACATGCCTCCATCCCTTCTCTTTGAGTTTTTCAGACCATGGGATCTCACCCAGTAGTTCCTTAAACTTTTTTGAAATTGGCCTTCTTAAAGTCCAGTGTGCATGTCTGACTACACTCAGCTTCCCCTTGCCTCTGTATAACGAAATCCAAGAGAGCAAAATTGCTTCCTCCCAAGGTTCCCAGTACTTTCACTTCATCAATCAGTTCCTCTCATTAGTGAGGACCATGTCCAAGACAGATGACCCCCTTGTTGCTTCTTCCAAATTCTGGGAAATGAAATAGTCAGTGAGGCAACTGAGGAATTTGTTGGACCTTACATTCTTGGCAGAGTTTCAACAGATATCAGGGTAACAGCATCTTAAAAAGCAGAGACATCACCTTGCCAACAAAGGTCCGTATAGTTAAAGCCATGGTTTTCCCAGTTGTGATGTATGGAAGTGAGAGCTGGACCATAAAGAAGGCTGATCGCCGAAGAATTGATGATTTTGAATTATGGTGCTGGAGGAGACTCTTGAGAGTCCCATGGACTGCAAGAAGATCAAACCTATCCATTCTTAAGGAAATCAGCCCTGAGTGCTCACTGGAAGGACAGATCCTGAATCTGAGACTCCAATACTTTGGCCACCTCATGAGAAGAGAAGACTCCCTGGAAAAGCCCCTGATGTTGCAAAAGATGGAGGGCACAAGGAGAAGGGGACGGCAGAGGACGAGATGGTTGGACAGTGTTCTCGAAGCTACCAGCATGAGTTTGACCAAACTGCGGGAGGCAGTGGAAGGCAGGAGTGCCTGGTGTGCTCTGGTCCATGGGGTCACAAAGAGTCAGACACGACTAAACAACTAAACAACAACAATGTGCTCTAGGAAGGCATCATCCAAGTCTTCAGTCTGGCTTGGGGGTCTATAGCAGACACCCACAGTAAGGTTACTGTTGTTCCCCCCTCCTACAATTTTCACCCATATACTCTCAATCTGCCTCCCATGCTCCAAGTCACGGATCTCTCCACAAGTGGGATTTTTGAAATTTACTAACACTGCCTCTGGGGGAAAAAAAAAATGCACAAGGGTTTCCATCTTCCTATCTGCACCATCAGGGATAATGCCAGCAGAGCAGCAGGAAAATGCATTTCAGGCTATGGCCTTAGAGCAAGCAATCTTTTGCTTCTGGATGATGTGGCCTCCATGGGAAGCTTTGTTTATCTCAGATAAACTCAGCTGCGCCCTGCATTGAGGATGAGGCCTCTTTGTTGACCTGCATGCAAAGAATTCCACGCAGAACCTGTATGCTTCTATTTCAAAAAACCTAAATAAATAAATAAATTTGAGGTTCAAGGGTTTCCATATTCCTCTAGGGCAGGGATGGAGAGCTTTTTCTACAGCCCAATAGCCACATTCCCTAGTGAGCAACCTTCTGGGGGCTGCATTCCAGCAGTGGATGGGGGAATGGAAGCCTAGCTTCTGAAAATTAAACAATTAGATCTGTCTCCCATCCACGCAAGCAAGAGGCTTTATTAGAGTTCAGGGACACACCTCAGCCAGCCAAAGACCCGGGAGAGGAGACTGAGCAGAGCTGGTGAGCGGTATGGCCCAAGGGAGTCCTGAAGTCCAGACAGAGAGGCCTGGGGGGCAGCATTTGCTCCCCAGGCCTGAGGTTCCCCACTCCCACCCTATGGAATGTGGCTTGCTGGAGCCATTTGGGATTATTTAGCAAGCACAATCCCTTTCCTACAAGCATCTGGGAGGGTGAACTTTTGCCATTCTCTTGTCTCCTGATAAAATATCTGATTACCTTCTGGCCTGTTCCAACCCAACAATATTTATCCCCAAGGGCTGTTTCCCCCACCGCCTCCCTCTGGCCAAATAATATTTTCCTGTGGAAATAACTGTGGGCCAGGATGTTCACATTTATTGAGCAGACCACTTAAAACACTTGCCAGGGCTTTAATGTTTTGCGAGTTTGTGTGTTCCTGAGACGATGGTTATCACGCAGGCGGCCTCTGTGCGTCCACTCCGTCTCCAATATGTGATTTTCAATTTAGGTCACTTTTGGGGTTGCTTTTCTCCTTTGGTTTTGCTAGTTATTAATGTTTCCAGATTTCTGAGTGGTGGAGAGAGGATGGTGAGCCTGATCGAGATGCTCCTTGATGAAACAGACCAAGGGTTTATCTAGTCCATTGTCTTGTTTCCAACACCAGCCATCCCGATGTCTAAGGGTGCATATAAGCAGGGCATCACAGTTAGGAATGGAGAATACTGTCAGTTTCAGTTCTCTCAGTTTCTCATTTGCCTAATCTTTTTTTCCAGTTTTCTACATTTCTACAACTGTTTCATAAAAATCTACTAGCATTTTAGTGCAAATTTATCCTGATACACACATTTTGGTATGTAGCTTGCCCTATCCTAAGGCACTTTTGTTTGCCATTTTCACTAATATATGCATATGTGCACAAACTTGGCACTAGTATGTGCATTTCTGTACGTCCACAGTACTTTGCAGGAGAACTGCATTTGAAGAATGCTGAGAAGTGTGTATTTGTATTTCAGTTTGTCTACTGCTTTGTATAGTGTGAATTAGCTACGTTTGCCTTTAAATGTGAACTTCCTCTCTCATTCCTAATCAAAGCAACCCCCTTCTCCCGTCACACATTTTCAGCATCTTATACAGTGGTGCCTCGCAAGACGAAATTAATTCGTTCCGCGAGTTGCTTCGTCTTGCGATTTTTTCGTCTTGCGGAGCGCGGATTCCCCGGGTATTAATGGCTTTAAGAAAAAGGAAGCAAACCCGCAAGACGTTTTCGTCTTGCGAAGCAAGCCCATAGGGAAATTCGTCTTGCGAAGCACCTCGAAAAACGGAAAACCCTTTCGTCTAGCGAGTTTTTCGTCTTGCGAGGCATTCGTCTTGCGGGGCACCACTGTACTCAGAGATAAACATGGAAGTCCTTTTTTGTACAGGATGTTTTTGCCATTTGAGCCATGTAAAGACCCACACCCAGGGAACAAAACATTACAGTGTGGACTGTTCCCATTCAAGGTTCTTGCCAGGCACGCCCTTTTCTAGGATACTCCATTCAGTTTGCCCCATCTTTAGTTTTTTGCTCCTCTGGAACAGATGCTCAGCAGTCATTGCCCACTTTGCATGCTCAGTCCTCACTGGAACATTTTGGGATTTCCCCCTCCCCAGTTAAGATTTTTTCTCTTAGGTTTTTTTGTGTGGAGGGAGAGGAGGAGACAGGGTCATGCCTCTGACAGTGGTGCTGTGCTAATCAGAATGGGGCTGGGATATGGGGAGGCAGCAACAGTGAAGTTGGGGGAGCTTCAGGGTAGCAGCCCACAGGCATTTGCACTTATTGGGCTGCAAACACCCCACAGTCCCTCACACCAT